>NC_143397.1:156267608-156570638 GCF_052110815.1 Crocodylus siamensis | reverse complement strand
TTGAAAGCTTTAAGGAGCCAAAATAGTGTTGGCTATGTACAAGGTGAATGCTCTTAGATTTCACCTGAATACAAAATGAAACCTTCTCCTCTTCCCCCTCTTTTTTAGGCACTAGGATTCAGATGAAATATTGACCTCTCCAAAGAAAGAGACTCTTTGAGAAGATGCCAAGAGAAAACTTATAGTTGAACTGAACTGAAGATACTTTACCAGAAACTGATATGAGCCTGCTGGGTGAAGTTCAACCCTGTGCTTAGCAACTTCACATGGCAGGGTTATCATTCAAGTAGTACTTAAAATCTCACTACAAGATCCAAAAAGATATTTAAGTACCTAAATCAATGGGAATTTAGGAGCTTAAATAGGAGTTATGTGCATAAAAATACTTTAAGAGCTATTTGGCACCTTTGTGCAAGTTTGAATTTCATTTGCAATATATTCCAAAGGAGAGAAGGGTTATATGCAATGGCTACTTATCAACCTTGATCTCTTTTACTATTGTTAGATGTATTATTAATAGAATGTATTAAAAGTGACAATGAGTTTTCATTATCCTATCCAATGTACAAAAATAGTTTAAACATAATACAAATATTATTACATTTATTGTTGGTATATGAGAATACAAGCATGGATTACAAAGGTGTATTATCTTCCTGAAAGGGGTGGGGGGGAGAGGTGCCATCAGAAATTAAGTAGAAATCTGGATGAAACCTAACAGTCAAATATGTTTTACAGATGATAGCATACTGAGTTCTCTCTCCTCACCTGTCTGGATCCATTGCTGCTCATTTCCCTTTGCCAGTTTTAATTTATCATTTCATACATACTATGCAGTAGAGGAAGTGATTCATTTTAGCTGCAGTAAATGCTAACCTAACCTGAGAGCTGTAAGTTCCATAGTAGATAAAGCACTCTTGGTTATTAGATAGTGAAGGTGATCCACACTGAAAATGCGTAGCTTCTAATTCTATATCTTTGGAACCAGGCCTAGAATTCTTAATAGTTCACTAATAAAAGATACAACTGAAGAATAGGTAATGGGCATTTCATAATTCAATATTTCATACACATGGCTTTACAGAATTAATTATGAATGTTTCTGCTCTTGATGAGCAAAGCTAAGGAACAGGTGGGGAGAAAACAAAATCACACAGCATCTGTTTTCCTCACCAAGTGAATCACATGATACATTTTGTCCAGATGAATCAAAAAGACTAACAGCTGGCAGTGAGAATTTGAAAATACAAATGATAAGGTGATTATCACTGCATTGAAATACTGACCTATGGGTTCAAGTTGTTATCCTATTTGCACCAGTATCAATTAGCATACCCGTTGACTTCACTCAGTTTTTCTAGATTTCCATGAGTAAATGAATTTTTAGTCTTGCCTACAGTCTCTAACATGTCACTTCCACTCTGGTCTGGGGTGATAGAAGGGGAAAAAAGGTCAAATTAATACTGATATTATTTATTTTTTTATTTGTCATTACCATTGAAAATTCTTATTCTACCTAGCTGTGATTAGATTTAGTTAAAACTATTCTTTGACATTTGACCAGTGACCAAAAATGTACACATAATATTTGAGTGGTTGTGCCTAAAAGACCAACTTAGTCACAACTTGAACACATATTCAGTTTTGACCTGGAATAGGAAGAAATCATTAATCATTCTGTCTGAACCAGAATTGAAAAGAATGCTGATAACACAGAGTTAAAAGAAACTAGTGCGAGCATGCAAGTGGAAAGCCCCTAAAGCCAGCACACGTCCAAACATGACCCACACGTGGCCAGTATGTAATTTGAGTGAGGTATTTGAATTGGCAAAGTATGCATGCCCAGTCATGCATTAGGCAGACAATCATTATGTAATCTGGCTAGAACTTTCCAAAAAAAAGAAACGTATGATTGGCTACCTGGAAAGTATTTAAGCCAGCGCGTTTTCACCCAAGGCGGAGACCAGCTCTCGCGCAGACCCGGTTCACATGAGCCCAGAGCTACTTCACAGGCTGGCCACTTGTGATCATCTCCCCGCCACCACTATCTCCCGGCTTACCCCATCCTTGCATGCTCGACTTCGTTCCAATCTACAACTCGTTCGTCTCCATCTACTAGCTACCGAATAGTTTGTTTTACAGCTGTCGTTGTAACCAAGCTTGACCTGCGCTATACTACTGTTACCTGGTGACATAAGTAAAGGAAAAATAAAAAGTTTTTTGCAACCATACATGTATTGACTGCCTGACTCCTTGCTGCTAGCCCCCACCTGCTCAATCGTGTCAGCCCAGACTGTGACCAGTCAACTTGGTCACTACACATTCAAGGTAAATGGTGACATAATAATTTTGTAATACATAGCCTTTTAAGGAAAATGATCTGTTGATATCTAGTAAACTGAGGTAATAGAGTTAATTTTGCCATTAATGACTTGCAGTAATTAAAATAATAAATCTAATGAAAACTCATAAACATTAATAAGCAGGAGTGCAGTAATTGAACTAAGGAAGAAAATATTTTAGGACATCACGGTGGGCAATAGTTTGGGCTGGAGGACCACCTAGGGATATTACGTGAACTGTTATAGGCCAGATCAGCACCTCTACCCTCTACTCCCTACCCCATCCACAACAGTTCACCAAAACATCCTAAGTTGTCTGGGGGTGCCAGACAGAGTGTGCAGGTGGGGTCTGGGTCAGGACCCCCATGGACAGGGTATGCTTGGCCAGGCACATGGGATCGGGCCATGGACAGGTGAGGAGCAGCATCTGGGAGTGGAAAAGACAGGGGCAGGCAGGCAAAGCCTGAGCCAGGGACAAGATTGTGGGTGGTGACAGTGCAGGGTGGGCACCAGGGCTGAGGAAGAGCTGCAACTATGTGACTGAAGGCAGCACCATAGTCTGGAATGCCCCCTGCACCTGGGTGGCGTTGGGCTGAGGGACCAGGCACAGGCCAGATAAAATCCTTTGGTGGGCCAGATCCAGCACATGTGCTGTATTATGGCCACCCCTGTTCTAGTACTATCTAAGAAGTAGCAACATTAGCAATACATAGGCTTTGTGGAATTGTCAGACTCTCATAAAATAGGACTTCAGTGGGAAGGAACATCATTTTCCCAAGCTTTTCTTTAAAAGAAAAGAAATATAAATTAGGAATCTGGGCACTTCTACTTCATAGATTTCATAGACATTAGGGCTAAAAGGGACCTCATAAGATCATTAGGTCCAGTCTCCTGGACAAGGCGAAGGAAGTCAGCTAGGGTTAAAGGATCCCAGCAAGATAAGCATCCAAATGTTTCTTAAAAGTGTCCAGAGTAGGTGTTTGCATCACTTCTGGGAGGAGTCTGTTCCAGGCCTTGGGGGCTAAGGCAGTAAAGAAGTTTTTCCATATGTCCAGCCTAAAATAGTCTTGCAGGAGTTTGTGACTGTTGGACCTTGCCATCCTTTGGGGTTCTGTGATGAACAGGCATTCCCCCAGATCCTGATGCACACCTCTTATGTACTTATAGGCTGCCCCCAGGTCACCCCTGAGTCTGTGCTTCTCCAGGCTGAAGAGTCCTATGGCTCAAAGCCTCTCTTCATAAGGCCTGTTCTCTTGCCCTCTGATCTTGTGTGGCTCTCCTCCGGACTCTTTAAAGCTTCTTGACATCCTTCCTGAACTGTGGAGCCCAGAATTGGATGCAGTACTCCAGCTGTGGCTCCATCAAGGCAGAGCACAGAGGGAGGATGATATCCTGGGTCTTGCTTGAGGTGCATCAGTAGATGCAAGCCAGAACTTGTTCACTTTGCCAGCTATGGTATCACATTGGTGCTTCATGTTCATTTTGTGGTCAGTCATGATCCCCAAGTTATTTTTGGTCATGGTGTTAGTGAGTGTAGCATTGCCAAGCCTACAAGTGTGATACAGATTTTTTTTCCCTGAGGTCGAGCACCTTACATTTCTCCATATTGAATGCCATCAAGTTTTCATCTGCCCACCTTGCAAGCCTATCGAGGTTGGCCTGGGTCATCAGCCTATCCTCAGATGTGGACATTCTCCCCCAAAGTTTGTTGTCATCAGTGAACTTAGTCAGTCCACTTCTGAAACTAGTGTCTAGATAGTTTATAAAGATATTAAAGAGTACAGTTCCAAGAACAGAGCCTTAGGAGACACCACTGGACACTGAATGCCATATTGATTCAGTTCTGTCAACTACTACCCTCTGGGTCCAACCTCAGAGCCAGTTCCCCAGCCATGGAACTGTGGAGTAGCCGAGGCCACAGTTGCCCACTTTTTCCATAAGAACATCATGGGACACCAGGTCAAAGGCTTTTTTAAAGTCCAACTATGTGATATCAACCTCGTCCCTTTTTTCCAGGTGACATATCACCTGGTTATAGAAGGAAATGAGATTGGACAGGCAAGACCTACCTGCAACAAACCTGTGTTGGTTAGTTATCCTTCAACATGTTGCCTTCTGTTAGCCTGTCAAGAATGGTTTCTTTGATATTTTTTTCCAAGATCTTCCCAGGGATTGCCCTGTTTCCTAGTTTCTTCTTTCTTCCCTTTCATGAAGATAGGAAGCACATTGGCCCCTTCCAATCTTCAGGTACTTCACCTGAGCACGAAGAGTTCTCGAACATCCTTGCTAGTGGCTGCGCTATGATGTCTTCCAGTTCGTTTAGCACTGTTGTGTGCAATCTATCCAGACCAGTTGATTTGTGGGGGTCCAGCCTTTCAAGATGCTCCCTCATAAGATGTATGCCAATGGTGGGCATATATTGACCCTCACACTGGTTAGACAGGGTGGTCCCTTTGGGTTGGTGAAAAACCAAACCAAGTAATCATTAAGCAGATTGGCTTTTTCCTGGGTGTTGGTAATTAGCTGCCCCAACTGGTTTAGCAGGGGTCCAACGTTGCCCTTGTTTTTCTTTCGACTCCCCACATATCTGAAGAAGGGCTTTTTATTGTCTTTGATTCATATAACCAGTTTGAGTTAGGTTACGGCCTTAGCTTTCCTAGTTCACTTAGTGGTGTTTCCTGCCTTCCATCCTTTATAAGGTTCTCTTTTTAGATGTAGGAGGTCCATGAGTTCCCTGTGAGCCAAGGGGGTTGTTAAGCCCTTTTACCACCTTTCCTATGGGTAGGGATGGAATTCTCTTGTGCTTCTGGGATTGCTTCCTTAAGAAGCAACCACTAATCATGAACTCCCATTGCTGTCAAATCATGGCCTCTCAGGTCCTAGAGAACAGGCCTCCTGAGCTTATGAAAGTTGTCTTTCCTAAAGTCAAGAACTACTGCATTGCTGGCTGACTTGCCAGCTTTGTGATGAATAGTGAAAGTGATCCACCGACGGTCACTGTCATCCAGCTTCCTTTCAATACTTAGGTCATTGATTATATCATCTCCTTTGGCCAGTACCAGGTCCAGCAGTGCCTTACCTCTTGTCAGCCTATAAACTTCTTGAGATAGGTAGAGCTCATCCACACATGTGAGGAAACTCTGAAACTGATCAGATTTGGCCAAGTGCTGTTGCTATGAGATGTCCGGGTAGTTGAAGTCTCTCATCACAATCATGCACCAAGAGCGTGTAGCCTTGGCCAGTTCCATGGTGAATTCTTGGTCAAGCTCTTGTTCCTGATTTGGAGGTCTGTAGTAGGCGTCTACCATTGTATCCCCTTCACCACATTCCCCTCATATTCTAACCCAAAGGGTCTCCAGTCATCCTTCTTGGGTGGTGATTTCAGCTTTTGTTATGGAGTCTTCCAGCTATGCGCTTCTTCTTACTAACTGGTCACGGTGCTGGAAAAGAGCAGCAACATTTATTCTACCTGCTTTGCATACCTACCTCTTTAAGTATATTTGATTCATCCATCATTACAAAATGCAGTGACCTAATATTTGTGATCCATAACCCACTGAAATTAATGGGAGTCTTTTCAATGACTTCACTCACCCCTTGGAAACCACCCTCCCTTACAATTTATCACCTTACCTTTGTTGTTGATGGGCCTGCTAACATAAGGATTGCTCTTTATTTTTTGTTTGTTTTAAAATATGTTAAAATCCACATTTTTGAAGGATTTATGGAGGGTTTTTTAAGGGGTATTGTGGGGGGCATTATGTTTACGAAATTTAATCTCTTCAATTTTGCTAGTTCCTATATACCATGATAGGTTATATATCACAGTTTAACACTAATATTCTTAGTCTGATCATGATTTTAGTAACAATTTTTTCATTGTGGAATTTATTGGATAAGTTTATTCCTTTAGATTAACTACTAATTATTTCACTGATAGAATTCCAATTGCTACTATCTATGGAAATATGAAATAAATTAAACTGCTCATTGCTTTTGAAAAAAACTTAAGTTATTAATGTGTGCATCTCTGAGTCCTTGTTTATTTCTCTTCATTATAAATGATTTATGTGATTCATTAAATTCTGGTAATTATCATTTTAGACTCATAACTCTGTTATTTATGTAAGCTTCGCTAGTGTTGATGAAGTACACTCTGATTTACAAGACAGGTTTGATAAGTTGTATATACTAGATAATGAAGCCAGTCAAATTATCTTAAAAGGACAGTAAGATGCATTGTATGCTATTTCTTAATCTACTATAGCTTGATATTACAAAATAAATACAGAGGATCAAAGTCTCTTATGAGAACTTTCTGAAGGAAAATCTTGGAGAGAAAGCTTGAATACATTTTGTAAATTTATAGATTAAACAGTTGTTAAATAAATGTGAAAAGCTGTGCAAACACAACATTATGTGTTAATCTGAAAAATAGAGCATAAACAGGCTACTTTTAATTGATAAAACTCTTTACAAGTTGATGCATCAGTTACAAAAGGACAATGTTTAACTGGACCAGTCAGTGATGTAAGACCCACTGAATCCCCCTTCTTTCTTCTTCTTCAAGCCCATAGCTCTTAAAGGCCAGAAATTAGTCCAGCAATTATTGTTGCCCAGCTCAGGATTGCTGTCACCAGCAGGAGATCAAGAAAACAGTCATAAACCTGTGTCTCAAGTACTTTTAGAATGTCCAGCTGCAAAGAAAATTCACAGTAGGATCAACACTGCTTCTTTTTCTGCTATATCTTTCAGCTCTCATATACATCTTAAAACAGCAGCATTCACCAGTGAACAGAAAATCTCAGCAGTGATTCTAAGTTTTACAGCATATCTATTTTTCCAGTGTCTTCCTAGAATATATCCAATTTCTGAATCTCTTCTTGGCTAGGGACAGAAGTTACACATAACCCAGTTTAAGTGATCAGAAACTGGTTTAAACCTGTAATTGTCAAGAGATCCATCAATGCCAAGCTAACCAAACTTCTGAATGCCAGTCAACATGGCTTTGTGACTGGCAGGTCTTGCCTGACCAACCTCATCTCCTTCTATGACCAGGTAACATATGCCCTGCACAAGGGAGATGATATGTTCGTCATTTATCTGGACTTCAAAAAGGCCTTTTATATAGTTCCCCATGATGTCCTCATGGTTAACCTGGGGAGCTGTGGCCTTGATCATCATACAGTCCAATGTCTAGGCAACTGGCTATGGGGTCAGACCTAAAGAGTACTAGTTGAAAGGAACAAATCAATGTAATACAGGGTTACCAGTGGAGTCCTTTAGGGCTCGGTACTCAGGTCAGTACTCTTTCATCACCAATGATGAAACATTTTCATCACCAATCTAGATTCAAGAGTAAGATGTGAACTGGCCTAGTTCACAGATGATACCAAATTATGGGGGAGGGCCATCACACTGTAGAACAGGCTGGGAATACAGGCTGAATTGGACACACTGTCAAGGTGGGATTACCAAAACCAGATGGCCTTCAATTCAGAGAAATGCAAAGTGCTGCACCTCAGTAGGAAGAACCCTCAGCATAATTACAGGCTCAGCAGTACTACATTCACTAGCACCATGACCAAAAGGGACTTGTGTGTCTTGATTGACCACAAGATGTATATGAGCCACCAATGTGATGCAGTGGTGGGCAAAGCTAACCAAATTCTGGCATGCAGCCATTGATACATCTTATGCAAAACCAGGGAAGTCATTCTCCCACTTTACTTGGCCCTGGTGAAACGACAGCTCAAGTACTTTATCCAGTTTTGGGGACCCCACTTCAGGAAAGATGTGGAGAAGCTTGAGAGAGTCCAGAGGAGAGCCATTTGTATGATCCAAGGCCTGGAGAGAAGGATGTATGAGGAGAGGCTGAGGGACTTGGGACTCTTCAGTCTGAAGAAGAGGAGGCTCAGGGGGGACTTGGTGGCAGCCTACAGCTTTATAAAAGGGGTATATCAGGACCTGGGAGAACATCTGTTTACTATAACTTCCCAAGGGATAACAAGGTCTAATGGCCATAAATTCCAAGAAGGCCATTTTAGGCTGGATATAAGAGAAAGGTTCTTAACATTTCATGTGTCCAAGGTCTGGAACAAACTCCCCCCAGTGGTGGTGCAAGCACCTACTCTGGACTCCTTTAAAGAACATCTGGATTTATTTCTTGTTGGGGTCACTTGATCCCAGCTGACTTCCCACCTATGGGGAGGGGGGCTGGAGCTAATGATCTCATGAGGTCCCTTCCAGCCCCTAATGTCTATGAATCTATGAATCTACAACATAAATAATAACTATAAAGGAAATTCACAGACAAGCTAAAGGTGCAACAAAATAGCTTTCCAAAAAAGAACTGTAACATAATTATAAATATTTTCTGTATAGGTATATTAGATGAGTGTGCTGTTGTTTGGAAGTCTGAGTCAACATTAGAGCTATCACCAAAAAACGTGTTTTTTAAGAGTCAACATTTATACCAGGATCCTCCAGGTATACATGTACCTGAAAATTTTATGCCTTCTTCCCACCCTTCCTTCTCCCCACAGTCTTCTCTAAAAGGGAAGATCAGATTGGAGACAAGAATCATTGTCATCCTGGAAGGAGTTGAAGAGAAATTGAAAACTATCTCCCCTTCCCTCTCTTGTTTATTTTACTCATTCCAAAGAGATAGCAGTATATTTTCTATGAAGATATATACTGAAGATCATTAGTCCACAACCTATCCAGATTTGTCAATGACTAACTTCAGGGAGTGGCCAAAAATTAACCAATTGTACAATTAATTCTCTATTTTTCCATCTGCTAATGGAGAATGTGGTATAGATTTTTAGTTAGTTTGGTAGAGTGTAACTTTTTTTTCTTTAATGAATAGGTTTATTAGCTGAAAGATGTTTGGAAATAAATCTTTACCTTAAAAAACATTCTAAGATACAGTGGGAAAGTTTTGGTGGGAACATTACCAACAGGAAATCTTATTTTTGTATTTCTGAAAAAGGCAAGTGTTGGGTTTTAAAAGAATAAATGGTTTTATCCTAAGAAAAGGAATATTTTTATAATCAAGTAAGTTGTGATGGAGATAGTTTTTAAATTAATGTGAGTCAAACTAATGAGCAGGGAAGTGAAATTCTTATAAAGGCAATTTGGCAAAGCCTTTACAGCTCTGACAGAAGGGAAAAGAAAAAGCCATTTTGTTTTCCAGTTAATTGCCTTGAGTTACAGTCTTGGTACAGCTCACATTTATTGTTTTGTAGACTGGAAATGTGTACTATTTATCATTATTGTTTGGATTTAAATCTACAACTGGAGTCAAGCATACCACCTGAGGGGTTTAAGGGACTAAAGACAGCACTATAAAACACTCAAAGAACTCAGTCTAGTAACATGCCAGAAGCAGTTAAAGAAGGATAGTTTTCTGTTCAAGTAACCTGACACAAAAAATCATAGATTAAAGGAATGGACACATGAATGATTTGCTGTGAGATTCAGAAGGCAGTCAGGGCAAGGGGACTCAGGGGTGTAATTTACAGAATTTTAGATATTCCATCATAACTGCTCATGCATCTACTTTTACCCTGTAGTAGTCAAAAGGCAACCTAAAGGACCTTATCCCTTTTTCCTATGAACTACCAATGGTTAGCTTTTATTTGCCAACAGGTAAGGAAATGCATATGGTCAGTTACAGCAGAGTAGCCAACAGACTGTAGAACTCTGCCTTTTACAATTCTGTGATACTTCTCATATGCTTTGTTTGTCTAGTCTATGCAGAATGTAAATTCTTGAGAAAAGAGACTGTGGTTGGTCTACACAAGATGTTTACTGTGGAGCAGCCTAATTATCTCTTCAGTAAAGTCCCCATGTCTAGACATGTGGCCCTATTAGGATTCAGTAAGCTAATAAACACTGCCATAGGTTGGTACTTGTAAATACAGGTACTATCCTGTGGCAGTCTTTTTTACTATGCAGCAACACATGTGTAGCCCCAGGGCTGGCTAAGGGATAATGGTGTTTCAATGTGGGAGCTGCCTGTTGGCTAGCCCTGAAGTAAAGCACCCTCATGCCCCAGACAGTAGGACTCTGTGAAATTTTGACAGGTGTTTTGTTACGAAGCAGTTTTGGCACATTTCGATCTCAAAACAGCAAAATTGAGATGAAGCAAAAGGCTTTGAAACAGCTTTGAAATGAAATGAGGGCACTCAAAATGTTTTGAAAGTTTCAAAACATGTTGAGTTTCAAAGCCAGGCTTACTTGCAGCTAGATAAAAACTAAGGAAAGGGAGGGGGAAGAGCTAATCTGATACTGAAATCTAGCTCTTTGATTCCCCAGCTCTCTGACCATTTCCCCAGCTCTTCTTAGGGGACAAGGGCTCCCAATATGGGGTTCCAGAAGGGTGCTGCTGCTGCAGGCTGAGCCAGTGGTAGCTGCTTGGTGCACCTTGCACCAAGTGCGGGGAAGATTGCAGTGCTGCCACTAGCCCCAGCCTGCTGTGGCAGCCTGCTGAAACTTGGCTGGTAGATCCAGAGTCCTGTGCCCCCTGCAAAGAGCTGGAGGAATAATCAGGGAGCTAGGGAATAGAACTGGAGGCTGAGGAATTGAACCAGGAGCTGGGGAATGTAGCCAGGAGCTGGGGACTGAGGAATTGAACTGGAGAATTGAACTGGGGGCTAGGGAATCAAATCAGGAGTTTGGGAATTGAAGTGGGGATTGGGAAATTGAACCTGGGTCGGGGATTAAATTGGGGCTGGGGAATTAAGCTGGGGAATGGAACCGGGAGCTCTGCCTGGCACCCAAGTCTGCCCAGTGCAGCCCACACCAAGCACCAGGAAGAACCCAGTGCTGGCGCTAGCCCCAGCTGGTAGCTGCAGCCTGCTGTCATCCTGCATACAGATCCAGGGGCCTGCACCCCCCCAGGAGGGCTGCAGGGCTGTGCCAGTCTCCTCCTGGGGGGAGTGAGCCCTGGGATCTGTGAGAGGGATGACAGCAGGCTACCACTGTCAGCAAGTGATACTAGTTTTGCTTTGAACAATTTGAGGTACAGTTTCACAAAACTCCTGCACCTATCTCCTTACACCTTGACAGGCTTTGTGCCCTCAGAAAGGGCTACCATCTCAACAATTTTCATCCAAATCAGGCAAGAAATGACAAATTTATAGACATTTTAATGAATCCACATTATAGCCTATGGGCAAAACATCGAAACACGTTGAAACATTATCAAAACAGCTTCGATGAAATGAAACATAACAGTGCTTCGTAACAGCAAAAAGAAACACTTTCCCTTTGATACGGTGAAATGTAAGTCAAAACAAAATGATGCTGTTTTGCACAAGATCGGTCAGAGCAGCCCTGGATTGACAGGTTGACTCCCTGGCCCCACAGCCAGCCAGGGCTGCTTCACCTTGGCTCAACATGCTGTGGTTCTGGGCACACATGTAAATGCAGTGCTCAGGAGCAATACATTCTGGAACAATATTTGCTGGAGTTTACTGTGTTGTATTAATGTCGTATGTAAATGCACCCAGTATCTATGTGTTTATATTTAGTATAATGTGATCCAGGTATGAGGTGGAATTGCTAGGTGCTCCTGTAATACAATACATTTAATAATAGTAATCTGTAGGGCTATGCAAAGCTTCAGGTGGTGATTCAATTCACAGGAGATTTGGCTTGATTGGACTCCAACCTAGTAAGTACTGGGGGGGGGAAAGAGGGCTGTAGGAGGAGACTGTGGGGGACCCCTCCCCGCCCTCCTGAACACCCCCAATTCCCCAATCCCTCTCCCCCCTCACCCACTCCCCCAGCTCCCTCACGGCTGCCCCTGATCCCCACCCCTCTCAGCTCCCAATACCGTAAAAAAAAAGCCCCAGCTCACCCGGTGCTGCCAGGTGGGGGGGGCAATCCCCTTGCCCTCCACTGCCCCACACTGCATGGGGGTCTCTGCATGAGTTCCCCAAGCCCTCTTTGCTCCCCCAGCCCCACCATGGCTGCCCCAGTCAGGCCAGCTTTAGCCCTTTAAAAAAAAAAAAAGCCAAGAAAAACCCAAGGACTCACTGCTCCTAGTGCAGCCTCAGCACTCCGGGGCTCATACAGAGCCCGCCCACATCACGCAGGGCAATGGGGGGCAGCAGTGGGCAGCAGGGATTGCCCCTACTGGCAGGGACTGTGAGTCTGGGGGTTTTCTTGTTTGTTTGTTTTTTTAAAGGGCCAGAGCTGGCCATGGTGGGACAGGAGGAGTGAGGGGGGAGGTCATGGGGCTTGTGCAGAACCCCCCAAGCAGCATAGGAGAGTGGGGGGCAGTGGGGATGCCCCCATCTGGCAGCACCTGCTGAGTTGGGGCCTTTTTTTAACAAGTGCCAGGAGCTGGGGCTGGCGGGGCAGCCATTGCCAGGCTGGGAGAGGGATAGGTAATGGGCCTGCCTGATTCAGAGTTTTGGAAATTCAGTAGCAGCTGAATCTCTGAATCAGATTTGGCCAAACTGAATAGGGACAGTGATTCAAATCACCAGATCAAAGTCACTGTCCCCCAAATAGGCTGAATCCAAAGTGAATACTAGCTGCTTTGCATAGGCCTAGTAATTAGTAGATCTCTGTGAATAGAGAAGTATTTGATTCAGATTCGGATTTGGCTAATTTGGAAGACAGTGAGTCAATTCAGAGATTCAGATCACTGTCCCGAATTGATTCGGCTGAATCAGCTTTGGAAGATTCAGAGAGATTTGGAGATTTGGCCATAGACTGTAATGGGGAATCACTGAAATACCTATAACTTTGCCATATTTTTGCAGATTTGAATAAAAACAGCAGGCATGGTATCCACTTAATAGGGTATAAAGCCTCACAAATGTCAAGGAGATAGGTGCAGGGGTTTCTAGGAAACTGTACCTCAAAATACTGAAAGCAAAACTCATGTCATGTATGTGTGTTACAGCAGAATTGGATGAAAACAGCTGGCATGGTAGCTCCTTGTAAGTGCATGAGGCCTGCCAAGTTTCAAAGAGGTAGATTCAGGGGTTTCTGGGAAACTGCACCTCAAGTTGCTGACAAGCAAAGTGTATGACATGCATGACTTTGTGTGTGTGTTAAGGCACAGAGTGATGAAAACAGCAGGCATGGTAGCCCCTGATGAGGCCATGAAGCCTGCCAGGTTTCTAGGCAATAGGCAATAGGTACAGGGGTTTCTGGGAAACTGCACCTCAAGATGCTGACAAGCAAAGCTTGTGACATATGTGACTTCGTGTGCGTGTTAAGGCACAGCGGGACGAAACCAGCAGGGATGGTAGCCTGTAACAGGGAGGCTTCCCCATACTCAGGAAGAAACAGCTCACAAACGGGACAGAAAGGCTGCAGACAGAGGCTTATGTGCTCTTCCTGTGTCCCTCCCCCAGAGCACTATGATTGGAAGGGGACTCAGGAAAAGATCAGAGTCACTGGCCAGCTACAGATATCAGTCTTTCCCCCCCTGCTCCCCCACCCTCTTCTCAGTTTTTGTTCCCCTGAAAGACCACCTTCTGTATCTCCAACTCTCTGAATCTTTTTCCAAATATTTTCTGAATCAATTCAGAGGCTTCAAAACAATTTGGAGGGTTTTTTTGGTCTCCTGATTTGATTCACGTTCGGTGGTTCAGCCTCCGAACTGGGCCAAATCTCCTCTGAATTGAATCGGTGACCAAAGCTTCTCACATCCCTAGTAATTAGTAAATTGTTAATACCAATTTCAGCAAAAAGCAGTACTCTAGTAAAAATCAAACCAGTCCCCATAGGTCAACATAAAAGGAACATCATCCAGGAATTCAATGAAGTTTCTAATTTCTGTATACATAGGGGGGGAAACACACAGACACATATGTGTCCATACACATGTACTGAAGTTGAATAACAAAGCATTCAGTATATACTGTTCTTTTGTAAGTGCTCTTGGTATGATACTTCAGTGTAATTTAGAGGTGCATATTACATATATAGTTCTATATGTTCTGCCTATAAAAAACTTTCTAGTGAAAAAGGATAGGAGGCATTAGCCGGGTGATTGATTTTTTTAAATGTACTTTTCATTAAGAGAAATATAAACATGAATTGTTTATTTAAGCTAATCAGTTTTGATGAGAAAAAAGTATGTTGATGTGATTTAGTGTAGCTTCCCAATCCATGCAGAACCTAATCAGGTCACCTTGTGATAGCTGCAGTAGATGGTAGTACTGGGAGATGAATTTATATACTTTGCTGATCAGTTAACTATACGTCTGTTTCCGGAACTCTCACATGTTGAAGGGTAAAGACACAAATAATAAACCAGTGAGAGCTGGAGATGAAATTCGTTCTGGGAATACATTCAGTAAAAATTCCATTGTATATTCTGAAGCAGCAAATGCAACAGTACCAAGACCTGCAATTAATATACCTCCTTAAAAGGGCATGTGTAGGGTATATTTTCTGCATCTTGGTCCCAGGTTTGCCAGTGAAAACAAAGAGCTCTGACAGAAGTAATGTTTGGCATGCAATCGGATCCTTGAAAGTGCTCTACAGCCATGCCCTGAAAGAAATGCATGGTTGCAGAGTACTTTCCTAATATCATGACAAATTAACTCTCATTACATGAGGGTTCAGATGAAGTCATTCCAAAGCAGGGTGCCTTCATTAACTTCTGTCTGATTGGGACTGGGCTGGGCTGCTGTCTGCATGATGGGAGTGGGAGAAAGGAAGGGATGGAGCTCTAAGCTGGGGTTTACTTGGGTGGGGACAGATACATTAGAGCCCTGCCTCAGGGGGTGTTCCAATACATGCCCCCCTCCAGCACAGGCTAGGCAAACCTCAGTTTGGAGCTCCATCCCCTCCCTTTTTCTCCCTTCCATCATGCAGAGTACACTGGAGTGGGGAGGGTGGGGCAGGCTGGGAGACAAAGCTAGGGGAGAAAGGCTGCAGAGAAGCAGCTCTTCTTGTATCAGCTCCAAAATGGAGCCCGATCTCCCCGCCACCCCCTGACCCAATATCAAACATCTGTTGGGTTGGGGGGGTCACTATAACTCATGGTGCTTTCTGTTAAGCACCACAAATTACAGCAGGGAGCTGCTGCCTGTCTGTCAGCACCCAAAAAGATTGGGATGACTGTTACTAGAAGTAGAAACATTGAATCTCTGAAGAGTTTTTCTTCTCTTCTTGATAAAGAAACTCCTATGTGCTCCAGAGAAATATTAGCACATGGTACACCTTTCAAATTTTTTAGAAGTAGTCCTACTTATTATCTATCCTTGTAATTAGAGACCAGCTTATGCTGTTTCAATGTACTAATTTACCTTTAATCAAATAGCAAATATGTAAATAGCTTAGCATAATTTGATTAAAACATGTAGTATTCTCTTTGATTGATGCTGGCCTCTGGATCATGTTCTTTGGTGTTTACTCTTTGGTGCCTTGGAACAAAACAAAAAAAAATACATATTGAACTGTAATGAATTATTAGCATAAAAGAGAGCATGAGCGCTCTGTGTTCTGAGCCTGACACCAATGTTCCTGTGGTGAACAAGTAACAAACTTCATTTATAGCTCTATGAGGAAGCTAAAGGTCTAAGGTCAACATTTCTTTTCAAGCTTTACCAGTGATTTAAAAGATAAGGGTACAAAGCAGGGCTGTTTTCATTTCATTAACTGGATTATATTTGAATACTATTGAACTTTATTTTTAATTAAACTCTTCATAATCCTAATGGGAAGGTTGGGCTGCAATCAAAGAAGAGAATGTGATAGAAATTAAAGTTCAGGTTTTCACTGTAGATGAAGCAATATCACCGTTTTCTGATATTTTCATATTTTTGCCATTAACTTCCTATTTGAAAACTACATCTGAAAAGCAACATCAGTCTTTTTACCCAGAACACTGCTAATAATTTAAACTAGCAGTCCTTACTCAGACAAAACTCTCATTAAGTTCAACGGTAGTTGTGCCTGATGAAGGTTTTCAGAATTGAGCCTGTAGTTACTACTGCATGAAGGCTGGGGGCACAATTCTGGTATCCTGAGTCTAAGAATACTCCAACACTTCTTGACTGGGAAACCGATTAGAAATGACTGAATTTGGAAAGTAGGACATAACTCAACTTGCATGATATTTTTTTAATGAAGTATATTCAGAATATACCTTGTTCACTTATTTGACAAGTATAATTTATTTTATTTCTGATGTT
The DNA here is from genome assembly GCF_052110815.1 of Crocodylus siamensis. Lineage (NCBI taxonomy): Eukaryota > Metazoa > Chordata > Crocodylia > Crocodylidae > Crocodylus > Crocodylus siamensis. The sequence continues at coordinate 156,554,122 of NC_143397.1, read as the reverse complement.
AGTTCAATGTTTTCTGTAACATATGGAAAAGTTATGAAGTTTTAATAATGTGAAACCTTGTTAAAGCAGTCTATTTTCCCGTCATTTTCAAGAAGGTGGGACGGATTCTTATTTTTTTGTATGAAAACTATGGTGTATTTTTGTGTCTGCATATACATACACAAGCCAAATATAAGTTTATTATTTCACCTAAGCCCAAATATGGTCACCTTATTTATGAGTCATTCTACTTAAGTCAAAGGCAGTGTTGCATAGAATGTTATTAGTGCAGTTATCACAAGCTATGGGAGTGTGTGCTGCACTGATTCAATAGTCATGTCTCATCCCCATCCTAGCCCCTCATCTTAGGCCAGTTCTCTTACCTAAGTAGTCTGGGACTCTAATTTTCTCAAGCTGCTCATCTCAGTTCCTCTCACCTTGCCTGAGGATTCAGCAAAAATAGATTGAGGCAAGGATCTTGGAAGAAGGAAGTTGAGACTGAGAGTTACATTTGACTAGGGCCTGGGACTGGTGTGGCAATTGCTAGGGATGAGAGGTGAGAGGTCTGAGAAATAGGAGGGAAATGAAGGGGATATGGAGCTATTGGGTGCCTGTACATGAGCCAGAAGTCTGCTCCAACATGCTGTAACTACAGTGCATCAGATCACACTCAGTTAATCAAGTCTGCTGGTACATGCTAATTAGCACAATTCAGCCAGCCCCCATGAGAGAGAACCGGCATTATGGTTATAGGTTAGGGGCTGATCCTCTCAGTGGCACAGAGGCAGAAAGGGATCTTGGAGTCAGGATTAACTCCAGGATGAATATGAGTCACCAATGAGACGAAGCAATAGGCAGAGCCAACCGCACACGGTCATACGTCAACAGGGACATCACTAACAGGTCCAGAGAGGTCTTGCTCCCCCTCTGTGTGGCGCTGGTCAGGCCGCAGCTGGAGTACTGTGTCCAGTTCTGGGTGCTGCACTTCAAGAAGGATGTGGAGAACCTGGAGAGGGTCCAGAGAAGGGCCACTTGTATGGTTGAGGGCCTCTGTGGCCAGCCCTATGAGGAGAGGCTAAGGGACCTGAATTTCTTCAGTCTTCACAAGAGGAGACTGAGGGGGGATCTTGTGGCTGCCTACAGCCTTATCAGGGGCCAGAAGCAGGGACTTGGGGAAAGTCTGCTCCCAAGGGCCCCCCTTGGAGTTACCAGGAACAATGGGCACAAGCTGAGGGAGGATAGGTTTAGGTTAGATATTAGGAAGAACTACTTCACGGTAAGGGTGGCCAGAGCCTGGAATAGGCTTCCCAGAGAGGTGGTGCTCTCACCTTCCCTGGAAATCTTCAAGAGGAGACTGGATAGGCACCTGGCTGGGGTCTTATGACCCCTGCCACCCCCAATTCTCCTTCCTGCCCATGGCAGGGGTTGGGCTAGATGATCTTTCTAGGTCCCTTCCGACTCATTGATTCTATGATTCTATGTCTTGTGTTTCAGCTTCCCCATGCTTCAAAATGGTGGTGGGGGCACCTTAACTAAAGATCTTTTGACAAGCTTTAGATAAAACATCCTCTGCCACTATTTTGACACATGGGAGCACTGATACATGAGACGCTGTGGGCACTATAATTAGAGTGGCTCTCAGAGCTGCTCTAATTAATGTGTCCCCTCCCACTCCCCACCACCACTGGAGCCCATGTAAAAATCCCCATTCCATCCAGAGCAGGTGGAGCCCATGTGAGATGCTTGGGGTGGTGAGATGGAGACTGGCTAAATGAGGAGCTTGGCTCATAGGTTCTTAAAAATGTTAATCTGAAGTAAAAGGAGATGAGACTTTTTCACATGTCAGCTCCTATTCAGTAATTGTCTGTGTACATGCTTTTACCTTGTAGTCAATGAAAGAAAGCCAATTCATTTATATGGCACCTATAGACATGCAGCAAGGCTGCTCCAATGTGCTGTAATTACAGTGCATCGGAGCAGACTAAATTAATCGAGTCTGCCAGAACATGGTAATTACTGAAGTCCAGCAGACTCCAGCATCATGTGTATCAGTGTCCCCACACTGAAAAGTAGTGGTATTTAACTGTAGATGAAGCAATATCATTTGATGAGCTTTAGTTGAAGTGCCCCCACTGCTATTTTTCAGCAGTGGGCTGCTGATACACATGACACTCTGGCCACTTTAATTAGAGTGGAACCCCACTGCCCACATCTCTCCAGGTCAAAAATGACCCATCCACTACCACTGTCTGGGTACAGCCCTCCAGCCAGTTGGTGACCCATTTGACTGTGTAGGTGTCAACACCACAGTCCCCTAGTTTCTTAATGAGAATGGGGTGCGAGACAGTGTCAAAGGCCTTCCAAAAGTCCAGGAAGACTATGTCCACTGCTACCCCTGCATCTAAGGAATTGGTGACCTGGTCGTAGAAGGCCACCAGGTTGGTTTGACAGGACCTGCCTCAAATGAACCTGTGTTGGTTGCCCCCAAGCATAACCTCCCCTGCTGACCCTCATGGACATGTGCCAGACTAATTCTCTCAAAAAGCTTACACAAGATTGAGGTAAGACTAACAGGCCTATAGCTTCCTGGGTCCTCCTTCCTCCCTTTTTTGAAGATGGGAACCACATTGGCCCTCTTCCAGACCTCTGGCACCAACCAGAGCAGCACGAGTGTCCGTAAAGCCATTCCAGGGATCCCACAATGTCCTCAGCTAATTCCCTCAGCACTCCGGGGTGGAGATCATCCAGACCAGCTGATTTAAATACATCCAGTCCCTCCAGAAGTTCCCTGACTAGATCCTCCCTGACCCTTGGCCTAGGTGTGCCTCCCCTGGGGTCTGAGGGGAGCCCAAAGCAGGGGCTGATCTGGTCCCTGCTCAGGAAAATGGAGGAAAAGAAATCATTAAATAGGTTAGCTTTGTTGTCTGGTGTGATGACCAAATTTCCTAGTATGTCTTGCAGGGGCCCCATGTTACCTGGTACCTTCTTTTTGCCCCCTATGTATTTAAAAAAGGACTTCTTGTTGTCCTTGATCTGGGAAGCTAGTCCCAGTTCCATCTCCGCCTTGGCCTTCCTGCCTGCCCCCTGCATCCCTGATCAACCTCAGTATAGTCCTCCCTGGTGATGGCCCCTCCCTTCCATTGGGTGTTTGCCTTCCTTTTAGCTAGAAGATATTCCTGGATGCTTTTGGTGAGCCATGGGTGCTTTTGTGCTCTTCTGCTCCCTTTGATCCGTGTTGGGATTAACTCCCTTTGGGCTTGGTGGATCGTCTCCTTAAGAAGCAATCACTCTTCTTGGACACCTGGCTCCCCTCGCCTCTGGGACCTCAGTGCTTCCCTGACTATTCTCCTTAGCTCATTGAAGTCTGCCCTCCTGAAATCTAGGGCTGCTGCCTTGCTGCAGGCCTTTGCCACCTTGTGCTAAATGGTGAATTCCAGCAGGTGATGATCACTGTCGCCCAGATGGTCGAGCACCCACAGCCCCCTCATCAGCCTTTCCTTTGTGGTAACCTATTCCTAAGCCCATGTCTAACACCTCTGAACCAGTTGAAGGGAGTGTGGAGAGAGGAAACAAATCACACAAAGAGCCAGGCTGGAGGAGAAGAATTTGAATTGGCTAAGCAAGGAGACTAAAAAAGGAAATTGTGGCAGTGGCATGAGTAATATTCTTTGGTATTTCTGGATACTTTAAAGACCTATTTACCACCCCACCCAAAAACTTGATGTTAGGATTCCTGTTCAAGACCATGCTTGAGCTGTACATGCCAATTGTATTTTTGCACACAGACCTCATTTAGAGCCACTTTCAGAATTGTGGTAGGAGTTGTAGCGTGGTGGGAATTGGTGTAGCCTTGCCTGTTCACATCAGGTTTGAAGGATTTGTATATACTGTGAGCTTCTTAATGTTTTTATTTTCTCCCTCCTAGTGCTGGCATGCCATCATTTCTTACAGGCTCCTTATCTAAAGCCATCTTTGGCTGTCAGTCTGAAAGCTAAGTCTGAACTTTATGGATCACCTGTAATCCTCAACTTTGTGTTAACTTGAGAGGTGTGAACTGCAGTCACTGAGTTGCACTTCAGTAGAAGAGGCTTGTAAGTGTTCTTGTGTTTATTAACTGTATGGATTTGTTTGTAACACAGAAGGATGTCTGTTCCTTTACCATTTCTTTAACTCTATGAAATCTTCTGCCTTGTAGCATTTCTTGAAGTTTCTCATTATTACTATAAGCTGATCCATGGAAGTGGGGAGATGGTTTTCAGTGAGATTGTTGTTTGGCACATTTCCAATAAGCTCTTTTATTAGTATTGCTTTTCCCCTATTTTATTTAGCTTTAGCAATCTTCTGATTGCTTTTATGGCTTGCAGTCACACAGTCTATAGTGAGTAGTTGGCCCCATGCCCCACCCTTTGATACATTATAGAGTTTGCAACTGTTTGGAAAACAATTTTTTTTTTATCCATTTCTTCATAAAACCATCACGTAAATATTTGCCAGGTTCATTTTACAAGCTAAAGTTTTTACCTGGCTCTATTAGAGAAAGAAAAAGACCTTGCAGTGCAGAATCAACCTGGATGCTTTTGAAGGACACAGGCATTTTAGATGTAGTCTGGTACACTGGTAAGGAGAATTTAAGAAAAAAAATCAAACACAATAATAGAATCTTTTGTTTGCGGATCCAAAATATATGCCCTCGGAATTCATTAAACCTCATTTTTCTTTTTAAATACTTAAGGTTGAAACATTTGCAAGAAATAAACTCAGAAACAAATGAACAGAATATTCTTTGTTTACTTATTTTGAAATAAAGATGATCATTCACCAGAAGTATACATTTCATGTGGATATACATTCTAGTTAACAGTTTATATTACATTTTTATTGCAAAACACTACATTTGATATAACTGCCATATCCCATGCTACCCATGACAGTTTTAACAAACCCACTTCCTAATAAATATTTCTGGCACCGTTATTGTGTCTATTTATTTATAGGAAAGTGCTTTGAAATGTCATACTTTTCAGTACTATTCTCTCCCCACCATGTCTGCTCCCAAAGCAACAGATTTTGTGCAAATAAAAGGTTACATTTTACAGTGAGAACCTACAAGGGACATTCAGATGTCAGTGTATATATAACAAAAACTGCCTTACTTCTGGACTACCTTGTGTTGTTGAATGCAGAAGAATAAGCTTCACCTGTTAAGCAAACAGATTTTCAAAAATTCTAGCTACAAAAAAAAAAAAGTTGCTGTGGTTGTGGTTTCATAGAGTTTGTGCCTCATCTGATGACCACATGAAATGATGGTATACTTTTTCCCAAGTCTCACTTCATGCATGAATAAACCCTTCAGATTTTTCTTCCGTAATTGTGAGGGAGCGGCGACTAGGGGCGGCCGTGAACCCCCTAGCGCCCCCTACCGTCACGTTAGGGTGACGTAGCACCCTCAGAATCTCGCCCGCCACAACTTCGATGGTTAAATATATTGTGGAGGCTGCCTGTTCCCTAATGGACGGTGTTGGTGTCTTGTCCCTAGTCCAGAATGGGGTTTTGATATGCGTCCCGCCTTAAGGGCGATGCGTGCCTCCAAACCTCCCCTTCAGCACGCCCCAAGCCTCGCAGCTGTTCTGGGGGACGTTTGTATGGTCCCTCGCCCCTCGGGTGCCCTTGTTCTCTCTCTCGGGCCCCGGGCCTCCTCGCCCACCTGGCGCCTCCTTGGGTCAGGCCCCAATCTCTAGCCCATTCCCCGCACCCTGGGCCTGTCACGCTGGCGCCCAGCTACTCGCTGGCGCCTCCTGGGTCCGACTCGCTAGCGCCGCTTGATACCGGCGCCCCTGGGCCGGGTTCTAGCCGGCGCCTGGCTAAATCGCCGGCTCCGCCTTGGGTCTGGAGCGCTCTCGCCGCCCTAGTCTCGGCGCCCTTGGGCCGGCGCTATCGCTGCCCTAGTCTCGGCGCCCTTGGGTGGCTAGCTATGCCTGGCTATTCGGCCCCTCTCTGGGGCCTCGCCCCTCTGGGGCCTCTACCGCGCTCTGCCCCTTGGGCTTCGTCTCTGCCCCGCACTGGGGCCTTGCCCTCTCTGGGGCTGACACTGCGTGCCTTGCGCCCTGGCTCTGCCCCGCTCTGGGGCCTTGCCCCCTTTTGGGGCTGACACCGTGCGCCTCGCGCCCTGGCTCTGCCCCGCTCTGGGGCCTTGCCCCCTTTTGGGGCTGACACCGCACGCCTTGGCTCTGCCCCGCTCTGGGGCCTTGCCCCCTTTTGGGGCTGACACCGCGCGCCTCGCGCCCTGGCTCTGCCCCGCTCTGGGGCCTTGCCCCCTTTTGGGGCTGACACCGCGCGCCTTGGCTCTGCCCCGCTCTGGGGCCTTGCCCCCTTTTGGGGCTGACACCGCGCGCCTCGCGCCCTGGCTCTGCCCCGCTCCGGGGCCTTGCCCTCTCTAGGGCTGACATCGCGCGCCTCGTGCCCTGGCTCTGCCCCGCTCCGGGGCTAAACACCGCCCTTATGGGCCAGGGTCTGTAACCCCACACACCACACCTCCCTGGCGCAATATGGTGCCCTGCAGCACTGACAATAGTGCCCCGGCACTGTGCCCCTACTGGGCACTGGGAACCCCCAAGCTGTTGGGGAGCTCCCGTGAGGCCTCCTCGCTCCCCTACAGCCTCACCCGGTCCTCCGGTGTAAACTGTAACGTAAACTCAAGCCCTCTGGCTCCAACATAAACAGAGGCTCCACACGCCTAACAATAACTCCAAGCCCTGCCAGGGCTCTCAGTCCTACCTCCCATCAGGGTGATCTTGTTCCCGCATCATCGCAGCCGGTTAGAGTGGTAAGGCTGCGACCACTAACTCAGGCCGCTCAGCTCAGCCACAGAGCTCCTGCGGCAGCCAGAAGGGAACTGTGTTTCCAGCTCTGGCCTCAGCTGGTTATAAAGGCCTGGCCCTGCCCTCTTCCGGCCATGTGACCACCTGGTTGCCCCGGCAACCAGGCACCTGAGCTGCCTGGGTGATTGGCAGCTCTGCCAATCACCCTCACACTCACGGGGCACCTATGTGACTCCGTGACAGTAATCAAGTTTGTAACGTCTGCCTTGCCATACAAATACAAGTCCCCTAATAAAATGGTGTGACTTCCAGAAGTGTTTTGTATTAAACTGTTTAAACCCAGCTACCTTCCTTCAAAGAACTGTCTCCAGTGTATCTGCCCTTTTAATTTCCTTAAGACTAAAAACAATTATAAAGATTTTTTTTTTATAAACTTGGTTGGTTTTCTTTAATCCCTCTTGAATGTCTATTTTAAAGATTTCATATACTGTTTCTGCAAATTTTAAAAAATGATTTTTTAGCCACTGTGAGTTATTTAAAAGTTCATGTAAATACAGCTGGAAGCTGACATCAATTGAACTACATAGCCGTTTGAGTGGAAATTGCCAAACAACTTTGAAGGAAAAGATTAGGTTTTTCATTTAAAATATTTTCAAAATAAGTTAGTTGAAAACCTTTTTTTTTCACTATTTAGTATTCATGTTGCCAGTGTCAGACAATTCTAACCTAACCATTGTGTTCAACATTCACATAACTGTCTTGTTGTGTAGTTCAGGTAATAAAGGGAAGGGAAAGGGGAAATTTTTTTACAGAGCTGACAAGGTTTCATAGTTTCATAGTTTCATAGTAGCTAGAGTCGGAAGGGACCTAGGTAGATCATCTAGTCCGACCCCCTGCCTTAGCAGGAAAGAGCACCGGGGTCAGATGACCCCGGCAAGGTGCTCATCTAACTTCCTTTTAAAAATCCCCAGGCTAGGAGCCTGCACCACTTCCCCTGGAAGCTGGTTCCAGGCCCTAGCCACCCTGACTGTGAAGTAGCGCCTCCTAATATCTAATCTAAACTTACCCTCCGCCAGTTTGTGACCGTTATTCCTGGTTCTTTGGGTACATCCATTATCTTTTATTAGACCAACTCATATAGTTGGAAAAATTACTCTTTGCAAGTTTTGGGGTATGAATACCCTTTGTCAGGCTGACGAAGTGTCTGCGGTTGGTCTGTGATCTTTCTGGATTGAGTAATAAAGCAGTCAGAGTCCAGTACCTATGCAAGAAAGCCAGTCAGTTAAAATGTAAATTGAGGTAGTCATTAGGAGAAAGACAGGTGTGGGGGTGGAGGGAAAGGGAAATGAATGTAGCTGTAGTCAGTGGATGATAGACAGGAGTGGGAAAGGGAATGAATATAGCTGGTAAAAAGTGGACAGGTTATCTAGGGAGTCAGATGTTAGGCAGGTTATAAGCTGTCATAAATCTAAGGTCTATATTTGGTCCATGATTTTTTGAAACCAGTAGCTCAATAAAGTGACGTTCATAGGCTTGTCTGTGAAAGGTGTTTTGTAAATTCCCTTTGAGGGAATTAGAACTCAGAGATTGAAGAGAAAGTGGATTTTTTGTGAGAAATATGCCCCCACAGGTAGTTGGGCATTATTTTCTTTGATACATTTTGGTATGCGTTCATTCTGATGCACAGTTGTTGTTTGGTTTCTCCTACGTATTTTCCATCAGGGCATTTGGTGTACTGGATGAGATCTATTACATTGCTGGAGGTTCAGGTGTAAGGTCAAAGAATGTTAATGGCTCTGTTGTGGGGTGTAGTAATTATGGGGGTGGTGGTGATGTGTTAGCAGGTTTTATATCACCAAAAGCAACCATTAACAGAGCAGCACACCTGAACCAGTCCTTGTGACTGAGGCAGTGTATCACAGTGGCAATGCCCCTTGAAATCTGGGCCACTTTTTCTTGCAGATAGTGAAGAAAACCTTGAAAGGCAATGCTTTTTTTTGTGGCTCTACAACAGTGATAGAAATGGAGCCTGGCTCTGCAGAATCAATAGACCTTAAATGGTGATGAATACCCCAGCTAGTGGTCAGTGAATCTGTTTCTATGGTTACAAATTAAGTTACTGTGGTTTGAAAGGTAACTCTTTGAATGTGTTTTGTTTGAACCTGCAAAACAAGAGAATGCTGAGTGCCTGAAGCATGGTCACACTTGTAAATTACAGACTGGTTCATCACTTTCCATTTGGTAAAACTCTTCAAAACACTTAATTCTTTAACTAGTAACAAAGAGACAATGCCTTGAAAAAACTGTAAATAATTCTTCAATTACTCATATTCCTGTGAAGGAAGATATTTGTAGAAATAAACATGTAGACTCTCTCACTCTCAGCTTCCAGGGTTGAGTGGGAGATTTTTAAGCTAATTCTCAGAGCCTGAAGAGAGCAATTAAAGGTAATGGCAGGATGGTGGTTTCTACATGATGAATAACTATACAATGTATGTTATTTGATTAAGTTTTAAATGGTTTAGAATTTTGGTAGAATGTCTTATTAAAGTATGTTTCTGGGAGATGCTGTGCTCTTTTTCAGCTTCCCTTTGTGCAGTATATTAAATAAATCAAAGGCTTAACTTATCAAGAAAATGCTTACTAAACTTTTACTAATAATAAGAGATTTATGCTGCCTGGAACAAAAAGCTGAAACTAAAAATGTAGATGCTCAAGCCTATTATTATGTATGGGGTCTCTATGATTGTAATAAACCATTAACAACATTAGAAATTGTCATAATTGTACTGTCGCTGTTTAGATGTACATGGTCTGCTGATGATATAATGAACATGTTATGTGATATATAATGAACATGTTACATGAAATTCAGTCATGAAATATATGTAATCAAAAACATATGCACTTAGCAGTAACTGATGAAGTTGAAAGGCAATGCTAATGCCTTAATATTAACTAATCTTGTCTTTCAGAAAAAGAGTGTAAATATGGGCAGTGAATTAAGTCCCCGTCCCATCCTCTCCCCTCCCCGTCCATCCGTCCATCCCCCTGCCTCCCCCCCTCCCCCTTGCTGTGGGTTTTTTTATTGCAGGAATAAAATTCACACACTTCCAGAAATATATCATAGAAAGATATGCCAAATTAGAGCAAAAAAGCTACAAATGAAATAAACCACTCTTAAACAGGGCTGTTGCATCCTAGAATGAAAATTTGCTGTTACAGATATTTAAAGAGAACTGAAACACTGTCAGTTTTCATGTAGAGGGAAGTAGCGTTTACTGGCAGTGGGAATCATTTTGATCAAAAAAAATGTTCCACGGTGCAAAATGTTGAATTGTCACACCAAATGGTGGTCATCTCAGTGGGCAGTTTATTACTGTTTGTTAAATCCATTTTGAAAGCCTCAGAGAGAAAGGTGAAATCCTGACCCTTTTGCCTTAAATAGGGTCAAGACTTCATGCAGGCATCTGTTTCTCTGCCCATGTCCTGCATAGACCAGATACGTGGTAAGGAGATGCATAGTGGGAAAGGGCACAGAAAGCATGTCTTCTGTGCTGCAGAGCATCTACGGAGTTACTTCTCTGAGCTTAATCCGTTTCATTGGAAAAGTCCCTTATTCAGTTCCCTGTGGGAGACAGTGGGTAAACTGATGCAAAAAAAATAAAAGAAAGACTATAACAAGGCATCACTAGCCAAGCCTATTTTAACGTAAGCGTTCTGCCAGGCACTGGATGGCAGTAACAGGGGCCAGGTTCAAATTTAGAGGTTTAATGCAAACCGTTTTTTTAAGTTACTTGATCCCCCCAGAGAGGCTGTCACCCCATAGCACTGATTAGCAGAGGGGCCCAAGGAAGAGGGAGAATGAGGGGGCAGCTGCCATTTTATTTGATGGCTGACCCCTCATGCCACCCTGCCCCTCAGCACCGATTGGTGGAGAGGCCCTGATTGGTGGAAGGGGAATGAGGGGGTAGCTGCAATATTATCTGTTGCCATTTGTGCTGCCTTGCCAGCCAAAGCCTTTCCCTCCTAGCAGATGGGACTGCATTTTATTTTATTTTATTGTTGATTTCACAGATAATCCAGCATTTCTGCAAAATCTGTGAAAGCGCGAATTAGGTACGTCCCTACTCATAGTGAGTGCTGATCTTTCAGTGACCTTTGAGTAATTTTGTTATAGCAGCATTTGTGTGCCTGCAAACTTCTATATTTTGTAAGGGAGAGCTAGTAGACAGAAACTCTGACCCACCTGCCCCTTTACATTCTCTAACTCCATTCAAAAAACCCAACAACAGTGAAAACAGGCATAAGTAACTCCCACCTTCAAACATGCATACTAATGAAGGTGTGCAGAAAAAAATTATACAACTTTAAAGTTATAGAACATAACAGTAGCATGTCAAAATATATCACTATACTGTTTGTTGGCTTGGATTTGCTGAATGGAGTTAAAAAGTGCAAGTGTGTGTGTATATATATATATATATATATAAACTGAAAGGTTGTTTAATACAACAGTATTTGACACTTCCATGAAACAGCTAAATAGGAAATGAGGCAAATATATGCATGCAAATTAAGGGAAAACACATATATACATAGCCAATTGAGTAAGACAAAAAATACGTGAGGTGTAGCATAAGATATTTGGATGTATTGCCCACTGTGTAATTATACTTAAATTGGCCTGATCTTTGTGCTGGGAAACGTAGAAGGTGTGACTTGAAAATTTAGGGAAAAATGGCATGACTGTAGGAATTGGTTAACATGGCAGTCTGGAATAATGACGAGATAGTGTATGTGTACTGGAGTAATTGTCAGCTTTTATTTTACATATATATGATAGTTAATAATGGTCACTCCCTGTTGGTAGTAAATAGAAATACATTCTATTTCTTTTCCACTTAATTATGTATAGTGAATTGTCTAAAAAATTATGGTTGACACACATTTGCACTTTCACAGACCTGCATTTTTTGTTTTGGCTTCTATTCTACCCAGGAAAGCACACAAGCATCAACAGACTTTCCCTATGCCTGAAGAAGGGTGTTTGTGACTGAAACCTTGCATAGAATAATTTTTCCAACTATTTATTTTGTCTAATAAAAGATATCAGATCTACCCAAAGAACTTTGTTTGTCTAAAAATTGGTATTTACATAATTAAACAATACTGAATCATAGAATCATAGAAAAGTAGGGCTGAAACAGAGCTCCAGAGGTCATCTAGTCCAACCCCCTGCATGAAGCAGGATCTTCCTTATCCAAACCATCTTGTATAAATGTTTTATCTAACCCATTAATAAAACTGCAGTCAGCTCTGACATAACCACAAACACTGACTAATCAGTGATTTACTGAATTAGGGATTTACTCTACATATTTCATCTCTAGCTCATGGTTTAAGTTTTGTTTTTTTATTCTCTGCTTATTAATATAACATAAACATAGCATATCTTCTGTTTGTGCTAAGTATGTGGTATGGCTACAACATTATTATTTTACTCCTAAATGCACACACAGATTTCAGTAACGTGGTACGTAGGTGCATCTAATGATACATATATATTAAATCATACTCCAAATCACATTATTTGGGAAATACGTATTATGCCATTCTAAGGCATTTTGGTACATACACACAAGAGGACAAGTTAAGATTAATCGTTGAACTTTGCACTCTGCATTTTCTGACTTTTAACTATACAACCTATACAGTTAACTCTGCATATAACTATAACTATATATGTATATAACTATGTATACAAGTATATACAAACTATACAACCTCACAGTTAACTCTTTTTTTCTTTTAATACAATATTAATTAAAGCGGTTTTAAACTGCATTTCTGAAGCTTACGGCTTCCTGGCACTTTTTTAGAGTTATTTATTTAAGTATTTTTAAATAACTACAAACTGTATTTTTTTCATACAGAACTAGCTACCTTTCCCCCAACAGTTTAAGTGTTATGATCCCTTTGGAAATACACAGTAACTAAGAAGTCTGAAATTTTAACCACAAGTGGAATTCACGTGGTTTCCTGAATCTGAAAATCCTGCATTTTTCTTGTAAATACAACCAAATATATGCATTACTAGGAATAATAGCACCAGCTTCATTGCCCATTCCGGAGTTCTTATTGTCCATTTTTGGCAGGCAAGCAAGTTAGGATTTGAAACTGTAAAGTGCCTTTAAAAAAATCATAGGAAGATGCAAGGCTAAGCAGTTCTGTAGAAAACCAATAGACCTGATAATATGTATCTTTCCCATTCCCACGTTGACTTTAGGAGAGAATGGAATGTTTGTAGGTATCATGGCTGAGCTCTAGAAGGTCTCATCATGGGATATCTTTCTAAATTAAAGTGACCTCCATAATTCTAAGATCTGGACTAAATGCTTGTGCCAGTGCCTTGAGATTTGATGAAGGCTTGGTTGATGGTTAATCACAGTTACTATCCATGCATTAATCTCTTTGGTGATAAAGTGGGGACGCTTTGAAGGGAATGAAGACAGAATAGACCTATTACAACAGAAAATATTTAACCGGTGATTTATTCTGGTGAATATTGATATTTGAGTGGGGAATGAAGGACATAAAAGGTTTGTTTTCATTGAAGGCAATTCCCATATATAGTCAGCCAGTTACAGGAAACCTATACATTAAGTTGTACACTCCTAGGGAATAATGAGGTTAAAATAGGGAAAGGGAAATAATCTAAAATTCTACCTCCAATATTGAACCTTTTTTTGTAAAAATATACTCAAAGATGTTCAAGGTGTCCCATGTAGTTTCAGGTATCCAGGTTGTAGCCTTATTGATCTAGAGGTAAAAGGAATCAAAATCATGGCAGAGGTGACTTTAGACCAACTAGATATTTGCAAATAAAGATCTTTTTTGCAAGTATCTACTTGGTCTAATAAAAGATATCACCTCTGCCACAAGTTTTGATTCCAGGAAGTTTCAGGCATGCAGCTTCTATTCCATTAAAAGTGAAAACAACAGTCATTAAGGTGAGTGAGTTATGTGAATAATGACATACAGTATAATTAATTACTTTTACTGACTAAATCCACCTGGTTAAATAACTTATTGCAAATAATAATGATTACAAATTCAGACCAGTTCTCTGTTGAATAATCATTCATAAATAAGAGTCCCCATTTAAATATAATTATTACAATAATTTCAATAAACATTATTTCAAGACACTCCGATGTTGTTTACTTCAATCTTTACTAGCAGCTTTGTATATTTCCTATTTTTTGCCTGTAGGGAAAAATAATCAAACCAGCCTAGAAGAAATTGCAAGCAGAGTTAAAGCTGAGCAGAACACACACACACACTCATGCTCACAAATTATACAGGAGTAATATTGAAAATGGTGATTGAGGTAACATCATTGCATGGTTAATGGTAGCTGCTTTTATGATGTGACATTTTCACTTGCATCAGCAAAATACAGGTCATTTTTTGGATGGAGATTTAAATTAAATAAAAACATTTTAATTTTGCATGAACTTGCTCCCTGCTTAATCCCACGCATGGCTTTTAAAGGATACTATTCCCTTTATTTATTTATTTATTTATTTTTATTAGATGCTGCTGAAGGGCATGCTTAGCAGTCTGTAGACTTAATATGGAATAGCTAAATTGAAATAGGTAGGTACAAATTAAAATGTCCTAATTCTATGGAAGAGCCGCAAAATAACACATTCAGTAAGAAATGTAATAGGATGGGAGGTTAAATCTAATGGATGGATATTAAATGTTCTACTCTGCAAGTTATTTTGATGTGCACAGCAGGGAATACAATATAGTTGTGCCCTACTTCTTCTGTAAACAGAGGCTAAATATAGGCTGAAGAAGGATTACACAACAGGTGCAGCTTCCTGCATTGCACAGAAATTCCAGTTCCCTCATACACCCTTATGAGGGCTTGTACAAATGTCTGCAAAAGTCAGCAAAAAACTCATATTGAAAACATAAGATCATAAGGGGTCTTCTTGACTATTATGTCCAGCACCTCATGATTGCTAGTTATCAAGCTCACTTATCTCCTGAGGAGATTTGAGCTCAATGGGTACAGTGTGGGCATAGATTGGGTGTGGCTGGCCATTTTGAATGGGGTGTTGAATTCTATGCTACTCTCTTTGACCACATTGATGGATAGCCTTTTTGAAAACATAACTTCCACCTACACAATAGCACACACCTCTCTCATTAATCAGGACCTACATTTCCTTTATTCTTACATATTCTTTTTTTAACCATGAGCTTCTATATTCAATATTGTTAGGGCCAAGACAAATAAAAATCCTATGCAATGCAATGTGTGTTGGTTATTTCCTGCCTTTCACCCTAGCAGCAGTTATAGTCCAGTGCTGTTCTATGTATCTTAAGTTAAAAGGAGTGAAAACAACTTAATGTTGTATAGGCTTAAAAATTCTATAGTCCAGTGAAGGGCAACCCATGCATAGTATAACTGAATGCCATAGTATAATTGAATGGCCATACCCAGTGTGCATTATATACTCATGGATAGATTGTGATTAGCCCTGCACTGGTGTCCCAGGGAATAGTAGGGATAAAATATCCTCACTTGCCTTGTCCCTGAGAAGAAGTCATAGTCTGTTCTAGTATTCCCTGAGTGCAAAGGCTAAAACTGAATAGCAGTGACTTCAATAACAGCCTCTCAAGATAGGTAGGGGTATACATGCTGTACCATTTAAATGACTTAAAGACATTTTAATGTATACTCCCAAAGATATTGACTGAATTGCACAAAGGAGAGTTATGAGTCACATTTCTGAGCTTTCAGCACCTAACTTTTAGATGCCTCATTGTTGAACCAAAAGCTACAACCCTGAGTGGTCACTTAAAATGCAGACAGAAGTGACACTTTTTGCCTGTTCTGGCCCCTGAAAGCACACTACAACCCTGACCTAACACAAGTGCATGCCTGCAGAGTTTTTTAAAAGGGCCAAATCCTATGACAATTTGAATGCTCATTACATAATGACAGCCTGTTTGAAAGCCCCCTACCCCACTCCAATGCAGGCCAGGGAAACCTCAAAATGGACCTCCCTCACTTGCTTCTTCCCTTCCCACTCTGAGACATCACCAGGGTGGGAGCAGGGGAGGGTGGAGCTAAGGAAAGAGGCAGTATACATGATCAGCTCCTGTGAAGGAGTGAGAGAGAGTAAACAAAGTTGCCTTACATGCTGGGGAGGGGAGGTCAGGAGAAGAAAAGCAGCCAGCAGCAACAGACAGGGAAAGTGAAAGCAAGCAACACTTACAGCATGGCAGGCTAGTGGGGCTGCAGCTGGGGACCAGCAGGGAAGAGAAGCAATCACCACACTTCTGGAGCAGCGTCTCACTCTGGATTGGAGGAGGGAGGCTCCTCAGAAGTATTTCCAGCCCCAGAGAGGGGCAGAGTGGGGATTCCCTGTGAGCTGCAGAGGCAGGAGCAGCTGAGCATCCCGGCAGGCAAGTGTTATGAAACCTCCCAGAGAAATGCTGTGGATGTGACCCTGAGAAGGAGGCAGGTAGAGGCCTGCACACACAAGGCTTCTGATAATCCCTGAAGTGGAGTGAGAGCTGAGGATCCGGGGAGAGGCCAGAAGAATTGCTGTTTTCAGGTTAAAGCTTTGCTGCATGTGGGAGAGATCCCATTAGGACTGTGAATGTTCATGAGTAAGCTGGGGCAGCCCTGTGAAGAGCAGTGACTGGATTAACTGAATTTTTTGTTGTTGTGATTTGGGCATGAGAGCCTGACCCCAGGTGAAGGGGACATGGACTGAGTCTGACAAAGAGACTCAGAGCAGTCAAGTTTTACTTTTATTTATTTATTTATTTATTTATTTGATATTTGAGTGCAGGCCAAGGCCAGCCTTGGAAGGGTGTTTGCCTAACTAAAGCTGATGGTCACCCTGGTGGCTGAGGACAGAAAAATAGACCAACAGGCAGTTTTTAAGATCTGGCTGCAGAGAACTATGAGTGAGTACCATCTGGAGAGGCTAGTGTGGAGTCAAGGGAAGGTATAGAGCCTCACAGAAGAAAACAGGGATTGAGACCAGGTGGGATCACCTTGGGCATTGCCTCCTAGCAATATAATATCATCAAAGTCATGCCAGGCGAGAAACATAAGACCAGGTGATCTGAAGCCAAGGTCCACCCTGTCACCGCCTGTAGGAAAAGGTCCACCTTGTCACCGCTCAGGGCAGTAGCAGCAAGCCCTACAACACGTACAGTTGTCAAAGCTCCTAATTGGAACCTGATCCCCTATTCATCTCCCTTCCCCCCAACCCAACAGCTAATGTCTGTTGGGTCAGGAGGATCAGTCTAACTCATGGGGCTTACTGTGAAATGCCATGAGTTAGACCAGGGAGCTGCATTTCTGTCTACACCTTGCAGCTGTGATCATAATGTAAGTGGGAAGGGACCTCCAGAGGTCATCTACTCCAACTTTCTCTGCCTGAGGCAGGATCATCCAGATCCAAACCATCCTTGACTAACATATTTCTGTTACTACGTAGTCAACCCAGTTATCCAACTACAAGGCCCTTTGCTCAAAGATACCAAATCACCTTAACCTACGACAGATAAAGCAGGGGGGTAATGTTGGTCAGTGTCCTGCTATGGGAGGAATTTTTAAAATGTAGTAGAGAGATTAAATGAATAGACTTTGCCCCTCCCCTAACTGGCAGCCCCCTCCCCTCCTCAACAGTCCTTACCAATCTGACCATGGGGTAAAATACCTTTCTGATTCCAAATTTGGTGATTGGTTTGACTCTAAACAAAGTGGCAAGACCCTCTAACCAGGAACCTCTGGATTTTAGTCTCAGCAGGGACACTGGCACACTCCAGTCTAAATCCTCAGCCTTGGGTGCAGCCAGCACTGAATTCTTCTTCTGAAGACATAAGAAGAAGGCAGACATAAGAAGAAGAAAAAAAAGGCAGAAGAAGAAGAAGAAAATGAAGAAGACAAAAAAACAAGCAGCAGCAGCCTGACACAAATAGCAGCAGGAAAAAAATTTCTTCCTGGCCCCATATGGCAACTAGCAATGCCCAGAAGCTTGGGAAAATGGTGTACCTTCCTTTCTGCTCAGCACCTTAGGATGACAAGAATAACTCCTAATTACTGGACAGCCAAAACTCCTCTTTTTGTTTCCCCTTTATAAACTTATTCCAGCTCCTTAAATCTTCTTTTATAATTAATTCAGTTACGGACCACTGCTGCTGAGGTCCTCCTCCTGCTGCTGAGCATGGTCCTCTCCAGTATTCACCCATTCTAGGCTACTTATTATATCACAGTGATATGTGCTGGGAGTGCTAACATATTTCTGCTACTACATAGTCAACCCAGTCATACAACTACAGGAACTCCTGGTTTTCCAACTGTTGCTCTTTACAGAGCATTTCAGGCATAGCTACTCCCAGATTGTCCCTGTCCATGGCTTAGTCAACTTCTTCATGTAAACCTCCTAGACTGCTCTAGACAGTCTATTCCACAGCCCTAATGTTCAAACAGTGAAAAAGTTTTCCTGCTATGCAATTTAAAACTACTTTGCTGCAACATCGAACCATTGGTTTGCATGATAAGTTCATTTGACAGCCTTTATTAGAAAAGAAAAAGCATCAGTATGCTGACCAATGTGTAATGCAGTGGACTTGGATATGTCTTAAATCTTTTCCCCTCCGGTTGTATAGGCAACTATGTCTGGTCTGAATTTTCAGCTTTCAACTTTCCCCAGAAGGTGAGTGCCTAAAGGCCTTTCTTTCAAAAGACATTACAGTCAGTCCTTTCTGTTAAAATCTAAAACCTCGTTGTTGTTGACACTGGATTTATGACCCAGATACCATGTTCTGGGTGGACCCAAACTTTCAGACTGACCATGACCTCTCCATTGGATAATAGTCAAATTTTATGGATACACAGTTATATGAGGTCAGAATAATGCAAAAAATCATATATCTACCAGTCCCAGGGTTCACAGACTCAAGGTATGTCTGGCCAGTATGCAAGCTTCACTCTGAGGTTCTCTCTCGAATATCAGATGGCTTCAGCCTTGAGTTTAGAGGCTGAGCTTCCCACCCCCACCGACCTCCCTCCAAGTGGGGTGGGTAAGACGGGCTGGTGGTATGTTCTCTGTCCATGGTGGCCTTATGCTTCTCTCTCAGGGACCTTTTGCTGCTCTGAAATCCCTCCTTTTGTATTTTTTCCTTCTTTGATGATTCTTTATCTTTGGGCATTGCTGATTGGTTTCCCTGTGGTCACCATGTTCTGTCCTGTCAGCATAGTCCTTTGTTTCACAAACCCATCACATGCACACAGTGAAATTTGGTCTTTACTGTTCTTCTCCTAATGTGGTCTGTTCCCCAAAACCAGAAATCCCAAGAGCTCTTCAGCAGGGCTCTGTGACCTGGCCAATGCAGAGTCCCTTATCTCATGTTACGGAACAGTGGGGCACATGTCTTCATTTTCCAAGCCTGTGTATCTGCTTGCTGCTTGCCTGAGTCACACAGTGAGCCTTGAAGAAACTTTGTCACAAACAGGCTTCTAGAAATCAATTTACCTTTTCCATTACCCTGGACCATTGTTCTAATATAATATCTATTTTACCTATAAGCCCATTTCCAAAAGCAAATTTCTAAATACTATTTTCTTGCCATCAATTGTCAGGATACCATACCTGCTGCTCTTCTACATAGTACTGCAGGGGGTTAAAGAACTCATTCTGAATTTGGGAGACCAAGGAGGCCACCTTGGCCTAATAAGGTTCTAACTTTTATCTTCCACTCATAAAAGACTGGCCTGAACACTAGGCTGTAAGCTATGCTGGGGTAGGGGTCTACACTCACACTCTCTTATTGACTCTATTCTATTTGCATGGAATACATAATGATTAATTTGATTCATTGGAGCAAGAGTGAGCATGACTATAGTTTAGCAGTTAAGGCAGGAGTCAGCAACCCCCAGCATGTGTGCCAAGCATGGTACATGAGGCCATTTTCCTCAGCACACATTGGGGCCAGGGAGACAGCAGCTGTTTGCAGCCTCCTAGCTGCAGCTAGCCCCAGCTCTGAGTTAGCTACTGCCATCCAGGAGCCCGGGCTGCTCCCAGATGATCGCGATGACATCGGCAGCGCCGAGCACCTGGAGAATCCCCGTCCACTCATCTCTGTGATGTCTTCAGATGCTGGTCATCCCTTGCCCCAGAAAAGCAGCAGTGATGGCGATGATCAGCAGGGCATTCCCCTTTGGGGGTGTTTTTAACATCAGATTCCTCCCCGCACCCCATCGGGGTGCACATTCACCACCGGCCACCATCCGCAGGTGACCCACAGGGACTGGCTGTCCACAACTTGTGACTGTGAGGACATCAAATAGTTTCAGCAGGCAGAGGGGATGCTGCAAGTCCTGGCTCCATGGGTATCAGTAGCTACCCAGAGCTGGAGCTGGATGCAGCCAGAAGGCTAAAAACAGCTGCTGCCTCCCCGGCCTGGCCCCAACAGGTGCAGTGCCAGCAACTGGTGCTTTCCTGGAGCCCAAGGCCAGGAGACAGCTGGGGCTGAGGCAGGAGGGCAGCAGCTGTTTGTAGCCTTCCAGCTGCAGCTGGCCCCAGATCTGGGTAGCTGCTGATAGCCATGGAGCCTGGGCTGCTCCCATGGAAGCTCTGCTGCAAGCAGCCTGGGCGCCATAGCTATCAGCAGCTACCCAGAAACTGGGCCAGCTACAAACATCTTCTTCCTCTTTGTCCTGGCCCCAGCCCCAGCTGCCTCCCAGCCCCAGGCCTGGCCCTGGGCTCTCGGGAGGCAGCACATACTGGCAATGCTCCCTGCTGTGCTGCCCATGCCGCTTCTGCAAAGCAGTGTTAGAACCTGGAGTAGCAGGGCACAATGGGAGGTACAAAAAGCTGCCTGCTTCCAGCTCCCTGCTGCCCTGCCACACTTCCCCTGCAGGCAGGGGCAGCAGTGAGGGGCACATCCCTGTACTACTGACTATGCTGCTCCCATTCATGCAGGGGAAGTGTGGCAGGGCAGTGGGGAGCTCGCAGCAGGCATCTTTCTGTGGTCTCCACTGTGTCCTGCCATGCCAGGATCCAGTGCTGCTTTGACCAATCTTATTTCCTTTTATGACCAAGTGACCTATTACCTGAACAAGGGAGAGGAGATTGATGTCATATATCTTGACTTTAAAAAAGCCTTCAATCTGGTATCCCACGGTTACCTCTTGGCAAAACTGACCAACTGCAGCCTTGGATCCACCATGATCCACTGACTGGGGAATTGGCTCCATGGTTAGACCCAGAGGGTGATGGTTGACGGAAGTCAATTATCATGGTGCCCTGTGACCGGTTGGGACCCTCAAGGCTCTGTCCTAGGATCTATATTGTTCAACATTTTCATTAATGATGGGGACATTGGATTCAGAAGTGGCCTGGCCAAATTCACTGATGATACCAAACTTTGGGGTAAAGCATCCACACCTGAGGACAGGAGGGCATTCCAGGCTGACCTTGACAGGCTCAGGAAATTGGCAGACGAGAACCTGATGGTGCTTAACACCGAAAAATGCAAGGTTTTCCACCTTGGGAAGAAAAACCTGCAGCATGCTTATGGTCTCGGCAGTGTTATGCTGGCTAGCACTATGGATGAAAGGACTTGGGAGTCATGATTGACCACAAGATGAACATGAGCCTTCAATGTGATGTTGCAGCCAGTAAAGTGAGCAAAACCCTAGCTTGCATTCATAGATGCTTCTCAAGCAAATCCCAGGACGTTATTCTCCCATTGTACTCAGCCTTGGTGAGGCCACAGCTGGAGTACTGCATCCAGTTTTGGGCTCCACAATTCAAAAAGGATGGGAAGAAGGTTGAGAAAGTCCAAAGAAGCCACACACATGATCAGAAGTCAAGAAAACAGACCTTATGACGAGAGGCTGAGAGCTATGGGACTTTTCAGCCTTGAAAAGTGCAGGCTCAGGGGCAATCTGATGGCCACCTATAAGTTTATAAGGGGTTTTCACAAGGATCTGAGGGAATGTTCACCAGAGTGCCCCAAGCGATGACAAGGTCAAATGGTTATAAACTCCTGCAAGACCATTTCAGGCTGGATATAAGGAAGAACATCTTTACTGTCCAAGCCCCCAAGGTCTGGAATAGCCTGCCATTGGAGGTGGTTCAAGCACCTACTTTGAACACCTTCAAGAGAAATTTGGATGTTTATCTTGCTGGGATCCTATGACCCTAGATGACTTCCTGCCCCTGGGGCAGGGTGCTGGACTTGATGATCTACTGAGGTCCCTTCCAGCCCTAATGTCAATGAAATCTATGAAATCTATGAAGTCACCCACGATGACCACGTCCTGCCTTTGTCAGTTCTCGGGTGAATTCTAGATCGAGTTCCTCCCCTGGTTTAGTGGTCTGTAGTATACATCTACAGTTAGGTCTCTCTCACTGCACCTTCCCCTGCAGTTTGCTACAGTTTGTACAGAAACAAAGCCAACTGGCATGCTGTAACAGTGCCTACCAGACCGGACCAAGCCCTTCAGGCAAGATCAGAATACTTAGAGAAATACATGCTTTATGGATCCTGATAGATGCAAGATGCAAGATGTTAGATGCAAGAGAGATGTCAAGCTGCTCCCACCTATCTGGGAATGCATAGAGGAATTTAGGCACATGGAGCAACTGTATGTAAATAACATAGGATCATATCCTTGGATTTAGGTGTCTAAATCCAGCACAAAGTCCTTTTGTGGATTTTGGGTCATTCATTCTCAGTTGTTAGCTCATTGGTAACCCCTGCCAATGATTACAGGTTGAGGCCATAATTTATCTTTATGTTAAGAAGATGAGGACCTGGAAAATCAATTCATCATGTAGACTTTTTAAAAATCAGTTAGGAAATTTCTTAATCTAAGTGTATTTTTGTTGATTACACATGCTTTGATTCTAGTTATTGGAGTATTTAATTTCTGTTTTCTGCATGTATAGTAAACATATTAGAAATTGTTTAGTGCTAAATTATCTTTCTAAAGGAGATAAGTATGACATCAAAACAAGATTAACAGTGAAAAGCCAGCCAATAATTGTAATAGATAAGTATTTATTATAAATTATAGGTAGGTATACATTTCTATAGGCCAGAAATAGTGATCAACCTTTTGTGTAGTTGCAATTGACTCTTCTTGAATTGTGCCATCTGTTCTTTGTTAGCTGAATGATTGATTAACTGAGCAATATGTAAGTGGTATTTTTCCATGCTGCTGTACTGTACATGTTATTCAAGTGTTCTCTTGACATCTGCCATCTGCATGCATAGTAAATCAAAAAACGATTCTATTTTACTCTTAACATCCATACAAACTTTAGTGGCTTCGATTGAACTGAATTCTGCTGGGTTTAATTTTTTTGTAATAGAGAACAATTAGACTTAAGACTTGTTTTTTAATATATAAAACTATCTGCATATATAAATATGTACTGGTATTCTTGCACTTAAGGCCCAAGCATAGAAAAGAACTTGAGAGTTTAAAACAGGACTCAGGCAGGCTTTCCAAAATTCAGGTCCAAACACTTCTTCCAGACCACCTAATCCTGCAAGCACTTGACACTCAGTAGTCTCCTCCCTATTTGACTTGAAAGTTCCTTTGACACCTTAAGTTTTAATCCTTTTCAAATGCAGAACTTCCCTGGTCCAAACAGCAAGGGACTTAAATACCAGGTAAGACCCACTAGTACCTAGAAATGAAAGGCTAACTACATAAGCAGCACTAAAAGGTCTGCCTATATGATAGTGAATTTGATGGTAAATAAGGCAGATAAGAGTAACTTTGATCAGTAATATCCCTTCTTTTTTATCTGAAAACAAGAAGCAAAACAGGTGATGAAGCATAACCACAGAATAGGAAAACTGTAAAATATTTTGACTCAACAAAGCTTAGGTAATGCCTTATGGAAACCCAACAATAAAGTAAAATGTCAAAGACATTATCTTTACTAAGGATTCTCAGTAAATGGCTCATTGATGACTAGGTAGTTGCATGATATTTAAGTTCTGATGTGTGAAAACTTATTTCCTCAAATATTTATTTGCAGAGGCTGGCATTTGCACTAATGAACAGTGTTAATTTTCTCTTACAAAACATCACAAATTTGTCCCAGCCTATATTTGGCTCCTCAGTTTCAGATTAATATCAGGCTCCTCAGTTTCAGATTAATATCACTATTTTAGGAGTGGAAATATCTCTTTATGAAAAAACTACAGCTTTTTTCCAGTTATAACTTCTTTTCTTTTTAAAATAAAATTTAAAGAAAAATCTGAAGTGTTTCAAACCCATAACCATATGATTCTTTTTTTTTCATTTCTCTCTCACTAGGGTTTTTATGTGATGAGAAAGTTTTTTACTGTAAGAGCCACATGAAATTTGGTCATCATGGAGAGAATTTAGGAAAATTTTTTAATTTGTTCTGTTTGCATTGCAGCAGACAGGGAAAGATATTACTGGGTCAAGTAGTTCCCAAAGGTTGTTTGATTATAGCTATAAAATGCTTTATTTTTATGTTGCTAAAAGAGCAATTAAAATATGTTCAGCAAAAACTGAGTTAGAAGAGGAACTCAAAAAATAACCTTGTTAGTGTACCTGTCTGCTACCTATATGGTTCTGAGCCATATCTTGCTTTTTGTTTTTACTGCTGTCAATACTGCTGACAAAAAAGTTGTAAAAGCCCAAGCTGTGCTTTATTCTGCCTTATGCATTATCAACACAATTTACAGTTAACACTCATTTCAAAATCTTTAATGCCAAGAGGTGGGAGTAGGGCAGGAAGAAGGAAGTACCAATTAATAAAGTTACAAAACAGCTCAAAGTCCCACCCCCCAACACACACACGCACTCTTGACATTGATTATAAATCAAATCAAATTCAAGAATAAAATCACCAATTGAAAAAATGTATTTGCTTCCAGAATGTAATTTTTTTCACCGTTACATTATTTTGTTCATTGCTTACAAAGACCACCCCTGAAATATTGAACTGTTTTCCAATAAACTAACCTTATTAATATAATTATTGGGAGAAAAATGATCCTTAAATGAATTTCTTTACACACAAAGCATTATACTACAGTAGTGTGGCAACAGTTATAAATATAAATTCCTATAAAATACCACAAGGATATTTCATATTTTTTTCCTGGCAACATCTTTGCCCTTGTGATGGGAAATTTATAGCTCATCAAAACTAATTTGTTGCATAGTGTCAGACATAGGAGACCAAAATAAGCTCATCTAGGATAATTCTACCTTGTCACCTACTTATCCTCCTCCCAGCTCTTCTTTATGACCACTTCCTTATTTAGAATGTTGTTTCTCTTGATATATTTATATATACTTTATAGATTAATATGGGATACATTTTAAGTGCTGGTGCTCAGCTGGCTGCCTTACATGCAAATGTAAATGATGATCCAGCAAGCAACCCATTTTTTTTGTTAAAGGGAGAATATTTTAAACAGAAATGTTTCCAAAATAATGGGAGCAATAGGGCCCTGCCCAGATATGCTGCTTCCAAAGTCCATCTCTTACAAATTACTTGCTGTTGTAATTTTATGACTGAAATTAAAGGAATGCCATGAATTCCAAAGTTTTCTCTATGTGTCATGGGAAAAAATTGTTCAGCTTGTTTGCCATGAAGTTATTCACCTTGAATGTTTCAAAATTTGGACCTACAGGATATGGAGTCTATTTCAGGCTGATGATATAGCTTAACACAGCTAGAAGCCGGCTGAAAGAATAATGATATTCCACACTGAATAGTATACTATGTGAATGACAATAGTAGCAGAGCCCTTAAATAGAAATGCCTTCTTTAAAACCACTGTTTCATAGTTTTTCAGACAAATCTTAATCTCTGGAGGCATGAACCAAAGCCCATCAAAGTCAGAAGGAGTCTTTTAAATCACTTCAAGGAGCACTGAATAAGGTCCAAGATGTAGCAGTTTCATCAGTATAATATTAATCCACCCAAGGATCATAAGCACAAAAACATTACTATGAAAACCAATAAGCAATATTACCTTTACTTACCTTTACTGTTGCTAAGGACCAATAAGCCAATTGGGGATTGATAGTGTTTTGTAAATTGTCTGATCATCTTGAAATTAAATTAAGGTGGTTCAGACTGTTCAGGTGCTGCTTTCTCTGCGTGTTGTATGTGACTCTTAGAAACATGCAGGTAATGTTTTAATCTTACAGTGACAGTAAGTTCTGTATACATTTTCTATATCTAGTAATAAATTGCCTTCTCAATTTTATACAGCCAGAGGGCAAGTGAAAATGATAATAGCATTGCCTCCCCTACATGTTATATATTATGTCACAATATATAGGAGTTATCCATCTACAAACTAACTGGGAAGGACTTTGCTGGAACACTAGCTGCTCAACCAGATTAGGGGAATTATTCAGAAAATGATGTGTAAATCTTTCAGGGTTTGTGGTTCTTCAAAGTTCTTTCAATTTAAGAAGAAAAACAAGAGGCTTATTATCTTCCAGCATGAGACTTTAACCATGAAAACTGGTAATGTAAGAAACAGAATAATGGCTGGCATAAGGATGGAAATGAGCATGAAGATGGTAATGAAGAACATTTCTCTGTCCTGTGCCCTTAAAGTGAATATGAAGCTCATGATGAACATTTGCGTTAGTGGTGGGGATGGAAACAATAGGCTTCAGGACATAGTCCAGAATATGACTGTAGATAATCTTAATGTAGCTGGACAAGAAGAAACAGAATTAACAACCAGTGCATCTTAAAAAAATAAGCCATTAGTGTTGGACTGAGGCTACTACCTTCCTTGGAAAGTAGGAATATCTTCTACTGAGACTTAAAGAACCTACAATTACCCATTGCGAAAATACAGCAAAAAAAATGAATGTACATTTGTATATTATGCACACACACACACACACATACAAACACAGCAGATCATACAAAACAAACATCGGTGCAAACCATATAATTTCCCATACTGTAATGGCTCATAAATATAGGGTTTACTGAGATTAGGGGAAGAATTTTGAATGCATGTCCAACATCATTATTTTGGATACAAGAGAAAATGGTTTTAAAACGTTATTCAGTCAGTTAGTGCTCCAGTAGTATGGTTTTCTTTGGCTACACATTCATAGCATAAAACTAAAACATAAGTCACTGTCACAGTCATGATTTAAATAATTATTACTTTGTAATTAATCATCAAGGCCTTGTGCTGCACTGAAAGTAGGAGGAAAAGAATGACGTTCTTCAGACTTTCTATGGTTTCCAATCATTTTCACTTCTTGGTCATTTGAATTAAAGAGCTAATTTAATTGTTAATGTTAGGTACATATAGGTAGCTAAATTCTGTATTTGTCTACTGATGAACAATATGCCAGAGGTAAAGAAAGTTTTGATTTGGGTATTTTTAATGGACTTAAAAGACTAGCATTTTTCTGCTAGTAAACTAGATTAAATAATTATTTAGCATTCTCAGGACTAATATTTATGTTTACTTATAACATTTTAAATATTAGAAATGTAAAATTACAATAGGGTTCCCAGATGTTATTTAATGTGGAGTAAATAGAATAGAGATACTCTGTAAATAGTAGTCTTAAAAAGCATAAAACACATTACATTATTATTTATTTAACTTTTTATAAAATGCAGGACAGAATACTTTTAACACATTTATAAACACTTTAAGTTAACTACTCTCATAAGGATAGTAAAGTATGATGACAATATCGAGTGATCAAATGTCAGTGCTGCAACAACAACTTCCATTAACCAATAGAATGATAAGAAATAAAATTGCCTTAACATAACGCTGGCCATAACATCAGTGCCTTCTCCAGTAAAATGAAAACATATTTTATCTTTTATGTTCTTTTGAGACTCTCAGAGACCAGGATAAAATCCCAAGGCACTGGAAAATGGCAAACACAATGTGCCTTTCTTTAAAAAAAGGGAAGGGGGTGGGCCTGGGAAATGTTATTGACAAATAATTAGACTTTCATACCTGAAAACCTTTTAGAACAAATTATGAAATCAATCAACTTACAATACCTAGAGGATAATAATGCATAGTACCTAGGGGATAATAAGGTAATAAGAAAAACAGCCAATATGGATTTAGCGAGAAAAAATTTTATCAAACTAATTTAATGTCCTTCTCTGACATAAATAGAAAAAGAGGACTTAGTACATTAAGGGAAGGAACAGTAAATGGAAAATGTTTTGATTATAATATGGCTCTTCCTTGGCTTGGCAAGTTAGCCCATGTTGAGTTCTGTGTTGTTGCAGTTAGACTGCTACCCAAGTTAACTTGTTCACAGATAATATGTGTATGTATGTAGGGGAATCCAGGGGTGCAAGAGCAGTGATGGGTGCTGCAGAGGTGGTTGCACCCTGTTCCAAGTCTCTCCATTTTCATGCACAGGTGCAAGCAGACTATACTGAAGGAGCAACAGAGACTTAAAAATCCTTGAATCAGGTAAGAATTCCTCACTCCCCTCTATAGTCTTCCCCTCCATGTCTCTTGCTGCCACTATCCTCAGTTGACCCAAGAGCAGGGTGGGCCCTGGAGCTACCCTTGACCTATTCCAGCTGGGCTGCTTGACTCAGCTGGGGACAGTGGCAGCAGTGGAGGCAGGTCCCCTCTCTTTCAGCCTGCCCCCAGGCTACCAGGAAATACATTTGAAATAAACCTGCTTTTTACCACATTTACCGCGATCCCTGGCTGAGTTCAGCTCTCTGTACAACCTAGCTGCTACAGTGCAGGAGCAGTTCTGGAGCTCCCCATGTCCCTGATTCACCTGGGGACAGCAGCAATGGTGGGCAGAGGAGGAGGGAACAGGAGGAGAGATGCCATGACTGTGCAATGGAAGGAATGGAATTTTTAACTGCTTTGTATGTATCCTGAGTGGGAAATTGCATTTCCCCAGGGGCAACTAGCTGTGGCACATATTTGAACCACTGCTAGTGTTTCCTAGGCATGGCGCAGCATGTGTGTTTTAGTGCATGGCAAATTGCCCCAGGTAGGGTAGCAGAGGTTGGGGCCAGTTCCCAGGCTGACCCCAGCAGCCTTACCTGGGATCCTGGGGGACTTCCAGGGACAGTGGAGCATGGCCATGCTCTGGTTTCTGATGTCGCATGCTGGCCATGTGTGCTGCGCCACTTTTTTTTGGCATGGCTTTTTTAGATACTGGGATTTCCCAGCATTTAATTTCCTGCTGTAATGCAAATATGCAGTGCAGTGAATTAATGTACACTGTGTTTTGCTGTGCTTTAAAATGCTTTGAGCTACTGCAAACACCACATTCCCACGTGTGGGCAAATGGTGTTTGGGGCTTTAAAAGAGTCTACAGCTGCTGTTGCCATGTCATGATCTGAAAGGGGAATGTGACCATACCACTTGATCACCTCATTATGGAGAGTACCTTACAGTACTACTCTAACCTGTACGCAAGAGCATATGGGTATGCTACAGTGTAGATGTATTCTAGGTAGTTTTGGAAAAGCATTTGTAAGGGATGCTTCAGAGGTATTATCCTATTTTAAAGCAAAGATAGGTCCTTCAAGCACTACATTTCTCTGATTCTGGTTATCTTCTTCTTTTGTTTTTGTTTTTGTTTTTGTTTTTGTAAATAAATACCTAGCTTTTACAACAAAGAATATATTTTGCTCATTTACAAGATTTTTAATTAGAGTTCTTTTCCTAGTTGTAATTGTTGTATTTGAAAAGTATTTACATGAAGATGAAGCCATAATATCATACATAGATGTGCTGAAATATATGCAACATATACACACCAGGGCTGTACAAAGCTTCGGTCCCTGATTTGATTTGGCAGAGATTTGGCCTGATTCTGTGGCTGAATCTCTGAATCCAAATCAAATCAGAGGACCCTTTTACCTCTTTGAATTAAATTGGAACCCTCTGAATTGGTTCAAAGAAATTCGGAAAGATTTGGCAATTCAGACATAGAGACAGCTTTAAATGTTTTTTTCTGCATACCTCTAGGTAGCAAGTGGGTCATGAATGTTACAATGCTGGGACACATGGAGTGTCCCCCAGTGCACTCAGCAGCAGACCCAGAAGTGGACCAGAAGCACCTCTGGTCCACTTCCAGGTCCACTCAAGAGCATGTGGGGGGGGGTCCCCCTGCACCCCCCCCGGCTTGGCAACTGATGCTGCCTGGGTCTGGGGGGTACCTAGAGTCCCCCTGCATCTGATCGCTAAGCCAGGGAGGTGCAGGGGGGGAAAGCCCTGCATGCTCCCTGGTAGACCTGGATGTGGACCAGAAGTACTTCTGATCCGCTTCGGTTCACCGCCAAGCACTCAGTGACCCCCCCCACCGCCATGCTCCATGCGGGATGCTCCATCTGCCCCAGCATTGCAGCATTCATGAGGTCCACCTGATACCTCAAAGTATGTAGAAAAAACATTTAAAGCTCTGTCTATGTCTGACTCTTCAAATTTGAATTCAGCTGAGTCAAATTGTGGACAATGATCCAAATCAATTAATCGAATCAGTGTCCCCTATTCAGGCCTTATCTGAATCTGAATCAAATAGGGCCTATTTCGCACACCCCTAATTCACACACACACGAGTGCACACACACACACACACATCTATTACAAATAAAGATAACATATACTGCACACAGTTATTTTTTGATATGTCATTGCTGCATCTAGCTTGGCATGGAACCAGGTAGAACTTTGCTATAGTAAACTAAATAAATAAATACATAAAATCCCAGTGTCTTTTGGTGTAGGGTTAGATTGCCTCTTTCTCCTAAAATATAATCATTTTAAAGGAATGTGGTTTTTTTGTGGTTCCGCATCTCCCTCTAAACAACTAAATTTAAATACCTCATTAATGTCTTTGAAGCTATTATGAAATTATCACCCTCAGCAGCTTTGAATGTGTAATAAAACAGAGAAATGAAAAATTCATAACAACATATTATGGTTGAAAATTGGATTTCAAATTGAGACAAATGATGTGCAAATGAGTGATCAAAATTCAAGCAACACCTCAAACAACATCAGTATCCACGAATTTAGTAAAACTCAAAAAATAAATGGAATAAATAGAACAACTTTATTTTGATGGATGACAAAAAAAAAAAAGTATTATTCCCTCAGGTGCCATGTCCCTTGCAGAAGCAACATTATTAGCTCTTCCTTTTAAAATTAATAAATCAGTCTCAGATATGTACAACCGTGATTCCCTCCCAACAAGTTAATAATTTGCTATCAACATTGATAGCAATTAAAAGTAGTAAATGCTGCAGCATACCAAAGGTGTATTTTGATGCCAGGAATATTAATCATTGCTAATAGTGAAGGAACAAATTAGACATATGAATAATGAGAGTAAAACTGGAAAGTCAACATATACGTCTTTGTTAGCTGAAGCGTAATTTATAGTTTCTCTAAGCCATGTGTGTATTTGCCCGCTTCTCCAGCTTCCCTTTCTGTCCCAAGCTTTTCCTAAACAGGTAAATGAGTACAGAGTAGATTCCATAAAGGTCACCTCACTATTTCTTGCTTAAGTCTCTTCTTAGATAGTATCTATTCATAGCTGGGGTCAATGCTTCAAATCTTGTGATCCCTAGTATCTATTCATATGGAAAAGCTTCCTTCTGTATAGTTCCCAATCTGCACACTCTCACAGAAACCATGCTACTAGGTAAAACATTCACAAGTGCTGAAGGCAAAAAAATGCTTTTAAAAACAAGAGTAACATTCACATACATCTTCTCTTTCAGGGAAAAATAATTCTACACCTTGGTCCTTCTTCCTCCAACCCTATAAAATATCAGTGCCACAAGGCTTAGAGCATGTTTGCTTCCATAAGCTTCTATTAGCAAGATGGGGACCCTGAAGTGGAGCATGTTCTTTCCCATTCCAATACTTATGTTAAATATTTGCCTTCTCAAAATATAGTTGCGAAAGAACAACAAATTTAAACAACTGAACATGCTTACTTGTGAGTAGGTTGTAAAGAGACCACAAGGAGTTCTGAAAGGCTTTGGGTAGGAGAGTGTCTCATTTATGTGTAAGTTGCAGGGGAAGTGAGAAATACTTTGGAGGAAAGATAGAACCATTAAGTTACATTGTTTGAAACATAAATAATACACATTGTATATTTATAACAATTTATAAGAAAACCTTAGCTTAAAAAAACAAACAAACTAATGGCTCTTTAGGTATACACAGAGTATAAACAAAATGCTTTTATTGATGATGTGAATGGTTTATTTAAGGTCTGATAGACCTACATTGGAAGGAGAGCTTGTGTGTGCGCGTAAATTTGATCATCTCTGGCAATATTAATAAATTTGGAACTAGTTCCTTGATGATTGGGTAAGGAAGATCCATGTTATATCTTAAGTATGCCAGAGCATTATTTATTGTTCTCACTGAAGTATGAAGCAGATGGGAAATAACTATTCTTTTATGGATAAAGCACAAGAGAAATAGAATTAAACTTTTAAGCAATGTAATGTGGTACTCATGGTTTATATTGCTTTAAAACTTTAGTAGTGTTGAACTGATAGTGTAATTGTGATGATCCAGAAAAACTGAGAGGCAAGAGGTCCTTTTATTGAACCAGCTGCATGGCTGGGATAGATTTAGACAAGCTTTTGGGTATCACAGTATCCTTCCTCAGGTCTTCGGGAAAGAAGCAGGTGCATAATAGCTAAATTGCAAAGACAGCAGATGGAACAAAGGTTTGTATAAAACTGCATATGAAAATAAAAACAGGTTATAAAAGAAATTATCAGGTCTTCTTCTTCAGCAATCCCTCACAGTCAAAGATGACTGTCTTCCATGATTGTCCCAAGCGGTGCTGGATTCTTGATTTGGTCCATGACACAGTTTCTGACACCTGATTTTCTATCTCCTGTTGTTGTCATGACGTTCCAAAGTACTGAGATCCCTACATCAGACTCTTCCTCCATTTGGGGCAGTCCTGGACTTGACATTGATGCTGCATTTTTTTAAGTTGACCTCAAGGATGTCCCTAAAGCACTGTCTCTGCCTCCTCTTGAGCATACATCTTGGCTGAGCTGGAAGAATAAAACTGGCTTCCAGAGTCTGGAGTTAGACATCTGGATGGCATGTCCAGCCCAACAAAGTTGATGCTGAATGATCACTGGTGTTTGCTTGCAGGAGGATGCTAATGTTGCTGTGTCTGTCTTCCCAGTGGATTTGGAAGATCTTCCACAGGCAGCGTTGATGGTACCTCTCCAACACCTTTAGATGTCTCCTGTAAGGAAATGAAGGCTGTAAGGTAGATGAAGATGGCAGCATAATGAGATCCCCAGTTGCCTTAATGGTCTCCTTGCCATTGGATCAAGGTCTCATTCTACCAAGAGCTATACAGAAGCTGATGTGCAGCAGCTTCTCCACAATAAAATAAGTCATGCACAAGCATCTTCCATGCCAGTTATCAGGTAGCCAACCAACAAAAGAAGTGCGGTAAAAACCTGATAATGGAAGAACAGGATCCTTCAGGAGAGTAGTCATCACCTATGAAGTAAAGAGATTAGAGAGAATCAGGCATATTGAAATAGACCATGAACTCAATGTCCATGGTTATTAGTATCGTATAGACTAATAGGTGTTTTGTTCCCAGGCTTGTGTGTTAGTCACCCACCCTGCCAAGCTCAAACACATAAGGAGAATCATTTAAACAAGTACATCCTATACTTGAAAAGCTTCAAACCTTGAGAAAAATATAGCACCTATACCAAACCCACTTCTGGCCTTCATGTAGCCCCACAGCCTGCCAAATTTACCCTCAGAAGGAAACTCTCTACTCATCAACAGGCACCTAGTAGGTTACCTCAACAATAAGTGCACAACCTGGCAACTCATCTTTACTGCCATAACAATCAATACTTTCCACAATAAAACCATCAATACAGATCTTTAAACTCTATAGCTTTTAACATGTTAAAGTTATGAGAAAAGATTATATTAAGTGGAGAAAAGCAATGCTTTAAAACAAACAGGGAATATATAAATATGAAAAAATGTCTTATCATTGTAAAGTACATTTGCACACAGCTGTGCACTGCTTCACATGTAGTAGTTTCTATACATAAAACAATTTTATTTAATTGCTTCTACAGTGCTTAACAGTCACCTACACTCAGTATTCTTCCATTTGATCTAGAGAAGTACAAAGAAAAAAGGCTGATAGTTGTTCATCTACAATATGTTAGAAATCCTTAGAAACACTATATCAGAGAATACAAAGGATTTCACAAAGGCTGAAAACAATAATAATGGTGCTTTTATAGAAATGTTAGAAGATTTTTTTAAAATAAGTAGGCTTTCTCTTTGCAATTTGAGTCATTGTTTATAAATTTGTCATTCAAGACTGTTAAATAATATATAGAAATTCTCACTTTTATTAAGCATATCCATTTATTTAATCAAATGCTTTGTTTTATATTATTCATTGTACCCTTCACTAGTGATACTTGTGAATAAAGTATGTTTATAGTGTAAAATTATAGCTATAGCTTTGACAGATATAGCCCAATAATTCAGTATTATACACTATAATACAAAGATTACATACCAACATTTAAATAAGAAAAACTAATGTTGTGTCATTCAAAAGACTATTATTGCCACACTTAGTATTATAAAAATCCTAAGATACTCATGTAGAAGGCACTATACAAACTTTAAGATTATTAAAATTCCAGATAAGCATGCAAATATTACTATATGCCTTCATAAATGTTAAGAGATATACCCTTTGTTATCCTGATAGAAGGGTACCATTGATCTTACACAAGGAAATCTGCTATGCACTGGTGAAGTGATTTTTACAGATACTGTTAAATGATGCACTTGAAATAACAAGAATCTGATACTGTATGTTGAATATATGGTAACTGAAAATAAAATAAAGAAAGCTATTAGGTCTGAATCTGGTCTATGACCTATTGACTGGTGCACTCAGTATACTCAGATAGAAACACTTGTTCTTGTCCTTTACTGACTTTGCATCTGGAACAATCCTGTTTAACAAGATAATCAACACTGACAGCACTGCTAAGGTTGTGTTACAAAACCTTGGATAAAACCTCTCTAGAGTAAGATATTAATGAAACCAAAGTAGTCATTGAGTCAGAGGTCAAGTTGTGTCATGGATTAGAAACCATCTGAAAAAAAAGAGAAAAATTAAGAATAAATAGCTAGTTTTCAATACTGCAAAAAGTTAGCAGTGAAGTCTGTTGTGGTATCATAGTAGGACCAGTTCTGATTAATTTATTTCCTGTTTTGGAAAAAGAGTTAAGTGCTCAGAGGGGGAAAATGGAATCACAAAAGTGTGGATTTTCCAAAGAGATTAGTCATTTTGGATGTTTATCTTGAGACACCTAAAAGCAGTCTGATTTTAAGAGGGCTGGGGATCTCAGTACTCTTTGAGGGGTGGGAGAAGTCTCTTTAAGGTATAATGCTGGAAGTCCAAAGTTTAAGACATCCAAAATGAAAGCCAACCCATTTAAAACTGGTAAAAAAGAAAATGTTTCTCAACATAATTAACCATTGAAATTTATTACCACAAGCTGAGAAGAGACAACACAGTGGTATGGTTATAGCACTAGTCTGGTGCACTAATTTGGTTTCATTTATGGCCTTTGTCCCATACTTACATGTACTATGGTAAGTCACTTAATATAACCTCAGTTTTCCATCCAAGATGAGGATGATAATCCTTTCCAATCTACTACCATTGGTAAATGCCAGCTGTAATTCTCTATTTAGTTTTTCAGGAAGTGGACCAGCGAGAGACAGTCCAGAGGAGAGCAATAAAAGTGAACAAACTGTATGCAAAGGGTGGATTTTTTTTTTTCAGTCTGTAGAAGAGAAGCCTGAGAGAAGACATAATAATAGTATTCAAGTATGGAAAAGGTTACAGGAAAGAAGAAGGTTATAAACTGTTCTCCCTATCATAGGTTATAAACTGTTCTCCCTGTCTGGGATTAGATTTTTTCTTTCATGCCCTATCTATGGGAGCCAGGGCATGGGATAACAGGCTTGAAGAGACAGGAAGAAGATAGAAGTTCACAAGGGACATTTAGGTTAGACATTTTATGTTAAGTATAGTTGAGCACTAGGTTTCAAGAAAGAAGATGACCAACAAATGAAGATCCAGAGGGGAACCACAAAATTATTAGCCATCTAGAAAACAACCATGCAACTTCTGGAATAAAAGAGGTTGTAGAATCTCCATTACTGGAAGTTTTTAAGAATAGAATAAAATGGGGAATCTTCATTATTGGAAGTTTTTTAAAAATAGAAAAAGCAGAGTAAAGCTGTGTCAGGAATAGTTTATGTATAGTTGATTCTGACTTGGGGCTTGGGGTACAGACTAGACTAGACAACTGCTTGAGATCCCTTCCTGTTTTCTATGATTCTATAACATTCTTGTGTTCAAATAAAATATTTGTGATTTTAAAAAATCATAGCAATATTAGGATAGGAAACTTAGATGTAAAACTATGATTTGGGGCATAAGAAGAATTTATAGATGTGCTCTGGGAGGTGAGGGCAGCTTTAATTAGTGAGCCAGGCTAATTAAAAGTGCCTGAGTGTCACATGTATTAGCATCCCCATGCTGAACAATGGTGGGGTGCTTTGAACTAAAGCACACTGAATGAGCTTTAATTTAAAGACCCTACTGCCATTGTTCGGCACAGGGATGCTAATACTCATGATGATGGAGGCTGCTGGAGCCTGTTAATTTCTGAGATTAATCAAGTCTACTGGACTCAATACGCTGGATTTTCAGCACATTGAAGCAGCCTCATTGAATGTCTATAGGAGCCCAAGATGACCAGTAAGTGATATGGTCAAGGTGATAATTCTTCCAAAGGAAAGCAGGATTTCTTGCATCTGTCTTTGAAATGCCTAGTGCTCATTGAGAGAAAATATGATGTGAAAGTGCCTTTGTCCCTAAGCATAGTATTTGTACGCTGCATCAACTTATATATGGTTGTGTGAATGCCACTAGATGTACAGCTAAGGCAATGAGTTTGCTTCCCTAAATTATGATTTGGGGAATATAACATATATGTAAATTGCACAGACAAAATGGATGCATTATACACATTTATGAATTTAGCTAAAAGGGATTAACAGTCTTTTTAAAAATCTGGTTGACAGGCTTCATTTACTAACAGCCTTGGATAATTAGCAAATGTACATTTACTATCAGCATAATTTATCTTAATTGGTTTAGCACAATCTACATAGCAAAATTCACTAATAGCATTTAACTTTGCAGATAGTGTAGGATGCTAGAAATTGCAGCTTGTAGTTTAAAGTGAACTTGGTATTACTACAAACACCATCTGGTTTATGAATAGAAAGCTAAATCAATTTCATTCAGTAAAGCAATTGGAAATATCCAGGGATTCTTTTCTCCTTTGCCCAAAATAACCATCTTTAGTAGGTGTTTCTTTGTATGTAAAGGCTTAAAAGCCTAGCATTATTAAAAAAAAAAAAAGACTACACAAGAGAAAGAATGGGTATAATTCTCTACTAGGTCCCCTCTACACATTGCAGGTATTGCACAATTAGCTGGTTAATTGTGCAATTACTTTGAGATCAGCTACATGTGCGAAATAGCTATCACTCCATTAAAAGCTCCAACCAGCTACTGTATAAAGTTACACATCAAATATGTATACTAACTTCATAGCTGGTTGCTATTGAGCTTTAATTTGCATATGTAGCAGGTTCTCCCCTGTGGCTGTCACAGGGCTGCACTGTGCACAGCAGGGGCTAGAAGTCCCACAGCTGATGGGACTCTCAGGTCCAGAAACTCCTGATTCTGGGTTCTGACAGCATCCTGCAGCTGCTGAGACCCAGAATCCTGCATCTGCAGATGCCTGGTCTCAGAAGTATGCCTATGGGTCCCAACAGCTGTGGAGCATGGCTGCCATCTCCCAGACCTGGGGGCTTCACATACCTCTGGGACTGGAAGATCGCAGCAGTTGCATCTCCCAGCAGGGAGGGTGTGCATGAGGGTCTGGGAGCCCCTCAGCTGAGGGGGCCCCTAGAAGAAGGAGCTTGTTTCTTGCTAGTGCAGAGGAAGCCTGAGGTTGGGCTCCCCCTGCACTGGTAATAAAGCATGATGAGATCTAACACAGGATCCCACAATCATGGCTCCTGCCATGCACATGTGGCAAAGCAGAAGGCTCACCTGTGTGGATCATGCATTAGATCCCATTGGTTCTTTTACTTGCAAGTGTAGAGGAGCTTCTTCGTGCTTACTTTGTGATCTTAAATTATCATTATTTAACTCTTATATTGCAATAATGCCCAAAGGTCCCAATCAAGATTGAAACATTTTATTCTAAATATTCCACAAATCCGCACCCATCAAAATTTGAAGACAGGAAGGACAACCTCAAGTTTATCTGAAATTAAAGAAAAAAGGTGGCTTTCAGAAATAGGGGAAACTGGCAAATCATAAAAATAGAATTTGAAGGCATCTAAAAAGTTTATCTAGTCCAGTAGGGGCCAAGGTGTGCCACAAATAAGCCCTGTACCTTCCCCAAGTGCTGTTCCAATCCCTTTCCCTTGCTCAATCTGCTGCTCAGCTTTCTGCTTCCTCCCTGGGCTCTCTGCCCAATTTGCTGCTTTGCTTTCTGCTCCCTACCCAATCAGCTCCTATGCTGCCGGGCCCCTCCTTCATCTGCTGCATGCCACAGGGGTTGCTCATGCCACTTGTGGCACTTGGACTGCAGACTGGCCGCTGCTAGTTCATCTGCTCATGCCAAGACATGATCAACTACATATAAAGCACCCCGAGAGATGTTTGCCCAACCTATTCCATTTTTAAAAACCTCCAGAAAACGAGATTCCACAGCCTTTTTAGATACTCGATTCCAATAGGTGCACTGTCATTTTCTAGTCTGCTAATCATTTTTTGCTGACCTCTGGACTTTCCCATCTTTTTTAAGTCTCGTGTTCAAAACTGGACACAGAACTACAGCTGAGTTATAAAACCAAGCCAAAAAATATGAAAAACGTTTCTTAAAGTAAACGAGGAGAAACCCATACTATCTTCAATACTTGCTGCAAGAGGAAGAACCCCCCCTACCCAGAAAAGTGCCATTATTACAAAGAAAAAAAAAAACCCTCATACTTAATATGCATAACCCACCTCCCAAATAACCCACTCAACTTTAAAAGTGTTGGCTCTTAAAATAAGTCCCCAGATTATATGCATAAATACATTATGTTTACATGTCAAATAGTAAAATTGAATACAATTTCAAAATGATATTAGAATGACCCCAAATGTCACTCCTACCCATCAAACTCATAGTCACTATTTTTTCACTGCAAGACATATACAACATGCCAACATCAAGAAATACATTGCTTTTGTCACCTGCTACCCATTCACAGTTGGCAAATGGAGATGGATTTCTAGGTTTCTATCCATTCCATCCTACAAGGAGTTGGCTGGGTCTTCAGCATTGTATTTGGTATGCAAGTTGGGGTGGAAGTTTTTTTAATGCAGTTTTTACTAACAAACTACCAGGTACTGTGAACATAAGCTCAGACTTCTGCAAAAATTACAGATGTCTGATTTTGTTTATTTAAGCAGGCTTTCCTGTATCCATTCCTCCCACTTCTGGCAGACAGCTTGTTAAAAACTGTGATTAATGGCTATGTCAACTATCTGTGGTAATTTTGTTAAGCCTCCCTCAATGACAACCACTTTTGTTCTAACTCTAAAACATTTCCTTGATCCCATCTTGGACATAAACACTCCTAGAATCCAATGTAATGTAATGTTTGCAGAAAAAACAAAAAAAATTGTGCTAAGTTTCGATCCAGTTTATCATCATTTCATTGTTCATCCATCTTCTTTTGTGAACTGAGTCATAAACATCTTTTGGCAGAATTTCACAAGGCATTATTTTGCATTTGAAAGCAAGCATGGTTTGACTTTTTTTTCCCCACTAGGAGAGGAATAGAACACTGCTGTAAAATGAATCCTTTAGTAGAAATAATTTCTGTGTGTCTGTTCTTGTCATGGAAGTGCCAAAGCTCAGGAAAATTTTGACCATATACTAAATACTTTCTGCAAATTTTAAGTTCATTAACATATTTCTGACAAATAAGCAGAATCTCACCACCTTTTCTAACCAGCCATTACATAACTGCTGACCTAAAGTCACAGTCATAAAGACACAGGGAAAATGGCTTCACCTTAGGCCACCTATCAAGTCACCCACAGCTAT
Organism: Crocodylus siamensis; assembly: GCF_052110815.1. NCBI lineage: Eukaryota > Metazoa > Chordata > Crocodylia > Crocodylidae > Crocodylus > Crocodylus siamensis. The sequence goes on along the minus strand of NC_143397.1, from coordinate 156,513,969 downwards.
TTCCTGGATATTCATCTGAACTAACATTGTTATCATTGCTTGACTAGATTATCTTTCTGATAATACCCACCGTTTCAAGTTAATCTCAATTTGAGGCTATTTAAGAATACCTTTCCTGCTTCCCATGGGATAACGTATGCAAATCATCATCTGCCATTCACAAATACAGCATTCGTCTATATTAAATTCTTATCCTGCAGCACAGTTTTCACAGTGTAAGGAATAGCCCATTTTTAGCTTAAATTCAGCTGAAAACTTTCAATGACTGTATTTTATTGAAGCCATTTCCTGCTGTAATTTAGACAGATACAACTGACCTTCTAGCCTTCTCCTCCTACTTCAACTTTTTCTGGTCTGATGAACCACCAGTTCCTTCACCTTTCAGGTGGTCTGTATGCCCCTAGCTCCAGAGTAAAAACAGAAAACCTCTGCTTGAACAAACTTCCTCTCCTTCCTTTCATATTGCCTGTGCAAGTATCATCTGTGCTGGTGCTAAATGAGAGGAGTGTTTTCAGAGAGTTAATCTGAATTTAAGCATATTAGTCAGCGGAGGAAAAGAAACTAACCAGGATTCCTTCAGTAACGGCGAGTGAACAGGGAAGAGCCCAGCGCCGAATCCCCGTCCCGCGGTGGGGCGCGGGAAATGTGGCGTACAGAAGACCCACTCCCCGTTGCCGCTCTCGGGGGGCCCAAGTCCTTCTGATCGAGGCACAGCCCGTGGACGGTGTGAGGCCGGTAGCATGAAAATACAGTATTAGTCCACATGCAATAGGATAGGTAGATATGCATGGCCCTTTTAATTGCCTTGCTATAGCTTTGGTAACACTAAGGTTTCAGCTTGTTCCACAATCCAAGAAATAAATTCCTTTAACTTGTGGAACATGGAAGTCCTGTCTCACTAGTGAAAAAGATTTAATCAAATAGTATGCTTGAGTAAAAAGTCACTTCCATTTGCTCATCTCATTTGATCTTATTCTAAGAGGGGTCTCTTTTGCTTTAACTTAAAGCCATTTGGAAACTGTGTTGTCATTATATCACATAAAAGTGAATCCTTTCAGATGCTAAGACCCTTTCTAGGAAGTACTTCTGCTACTCACATTGCACATTATGGCTCGAGTTGGTTTATGTTGTTAGTTGCTGTGGGTTAACTGAATATCTGCTGCTGGTTTGTGAAGCAATTAGAGGAAGACACAATCCCCATCTCAAAAGACTTTGAGGCTATTTAAACTCTTCCAAATTAACATATGCTTATCATTGCAAAGTTAATTTTGAAATAGAATTATACATGGAGGGGAGTATTTTTCAAGAGGTCTACAGAGGATTTCACATAACACAAAGCAAATTAAATTTTCAAAGTTCAGATTTCATAAATTTAAAATAGAGCTGTTGAAATAATTTATGTTTATAACTTTGTTTGACTTATATGCCTTCTTCCCAAAACTTTCTTCTGTGCTCAGTAAGGTTCGGGTCAAATATTGGGCTCCCTACTATAATATGAAACTGTTTGGGTGAGATTGCACATTACAGTTAGCAGGTGCTAATTCTAAGAATGTTAGTCTGTGTTAAGGTTAATAAGTGCTAATGCTCAGTCAGGCATTCAGGTTTAATACCCTCTCTAATGTGCACTACTTAGACAGGCCCACCAATAGAGGGCTGGTGAGCAGGGGTGTGACTAGGGGCTGCACCATAAGGCCCCCCCCCATGCTGCTTGGATTGTCCCCTCCACCCCCAGATACCTGCCCTGCCACCCTAGTCAGCCTGAAAGAAGCAGCAGCAGCTGCAGCTACAGTGAGGGGAGGAAGGAGGGAAGAGGGGGTTCTCCCTCCCTGCCTGCTTCTGGGTTTCTTGCAGCCTGTGCCACCCCTATGCATCTTGATCTAGCCCCAACTGGGTTCAGCAGGTGCTTGGAAGCTCCTTGCCTCCCATCCATCCTTTCCCTTTTGCCTTCCCTACAGTTGCAAGGCCTGGTGGGGGCCAGATCTGGGCACTCTGGGACAGCATGGTCTGAAGGGACCCCAGGAGCAGGCAGGAAGGGGGAACTCCATTGACACCTCTGCCACTTGGGCACATCAGGGCAGGGAGCTGTGGGTAGAGGGGCTGATGGGTGGCAGAGGTGCAATCTGGGAGTGGAAGGGGTGATTTGGGAGTCAGGGGGCAACTTGAAGGACATAGGGGGGCAGCACCCCAGCAGCTCCCCACCCTGTCCCTTCTCCCTCTTTCCTTCACCCATCAGCTGTACTCCAGAGGGTGCAATCCAAGCAGCGTGGAGAGGGGGCCTTCCTTCCCTCCAATGTATACTGTGGCTGGAGAACCAGAAAGCAGAGCAGCCATAGAGCTGACGTGAAGCCCTTAGGCACTCCTCTGCTCACCAGCCCTCTAGTATCAGGTCTGTCTGAACAGCGCACATTAGAGAGGGTTTTAAGCCCAAATGTGTGACTGAGCACTACCACTAATTAACTTTAACGCAGACCGACGTACCCTAGAATCATTAGAATTAGCACCTGCTAACTCTAGCACATAATCTCACCCTCGCTCTTGCAGCCCAGCAATGTTGGTTTGTTGTTACCTTGTTAAGTTTTACAACATTGCATTAAAGTTTCTTGGGATTTATAACAATAATCTTCCTTCTTGCTTCAACTAAGATCATGAGTGTACTGCAAGCTGCAATGTGGGGTACATATACTCAAGAATGGCTTCAAACAAGCTATCCAAGGCACTAAAAGCAATCCAGCTACAACAGCATGGAATGCAGTAGAGAATAAATGTACCTGACTTCTCGACTGCAACAGCTGCATTGCTTTCACTAGAGAAGCTGGCTCATTTGAAATGAGTACAAGTATCTCTACACTCCCTGAACTGCATGTACATCCTGTGTTGTATATACAGTTTGCATATAAAGATGATACAAGTCTACCCAGATACAGCTCCTACATGTAAATTAGTTCAAATACACTTGCAGTTATATAGGCAAGCAAAAGCAGGATTTTATCTTCAAGCCCTAATCAAAGGAATATAAAATTAAACCATAATACTGTATTTCCAGAAATGATAATTGGAAGTGTAACTGGCCTGACTGCTTCCAGGGAAGCCTTCTTCCCCTTGTGTCTTTTTTGTGGGTTTCTGGCTCAGCCATAAGCAGTGCTCAGGACCCAGAGCTGGAGTTCTCAGCTGCTATGAGATGTCATGTCATTTTTTGCTGCAGATGCCCAGGTCGAGGACTCATAAAAAATACTTGTTATCCTCTTTTTGGTACTGAAAACAGCTCTTCCCAGCAGCAGTGAACTCCATTACAGGTAGGATGGGGTATGAAGAACGAGATGCCTCCTGCTTCATTCTGACATCTCCCAACTTCCCTCATGCCCTGCTTGTATACTTACACTACCGATGATAATGGTTACTGAATGCTGTAACCATACTTACACTACTGATGATAATGATAATGGTTACTGAATGCTAGGCATTCTTAATCTTGCTTGGTCTAGTGCCTACCGAAGTCTGCAACAGGAAAGATATACATTTTACAGGGCATTGGATAAGGCTTCCATTGATTTGACCCACAAGAATATTGTTCTCACATCACTATTTCAGTGAAAGTCCTTGTCTGAGACCCATGCAGTAACCAATGGTGGCTGACAAAAAATGAGTATTTAGCAATAGTTGGAAGATTGCATGATTTAGTTTTAAAAGTATCAAAAATATTGGCCATTTTCCCAGATATTATTCAGATGCATAGTACATGAATATGTTTGGTCCTAGAATCTCCCACCTTTGTCTTGGTCAGAACAACTGTGATAAAGTCTTCACTGAGGTATGTTGATATTTCTGTTTTTACATGAAACAGTGAACTAGAGAACTGCATGGGTGCAGTATGAACAATTTAAGATATATAAAAATTTGAAAACATAAGTCTCATTAGTTTTGAACTGCACAAAGTTCAAGTCTGAATATTCTGGAGCAGCTCAGGTTGCTTTTATTTCATTTGAACCAAATATACTGCTCATTGTACTGAGTTAACCTCTGTCTCTCAGCTGTTTCTTAACTGGTCTGTAGCTGAGACATTATACAATACTAATGGGATGATTATTCATGTGGGTTAGATTTTAGATATCAGAAGATGATGGTCTGCAAACATTTTCAAACTACCACTTCTCTGAAACTGCCCTTTTAAATATAATACAGTGCTTTATGTCTGAGTAAAAATGATACCACATTTTAATATTCCTCTATCATTTCCTTTATCCCTGATAATCTGAAAATGAAGCAGCACTGAATACATATGCTACTATAAAAAAAAATTACTCATGATGGCATTTAACCATTTCATTATGAATAGAAGGTACAAATCAGATAATCCAGGTAATGCTGCATCATACCAAGAACTTCTGGAGAGATGATAACTTCTGTAGTAAATATTAAAGGACAGAAGGGGCTATTCTGTCCCAAATCAAGCACCTAAATTGCCTATAATCTAAATGGAGAGACTTAGGTTCCTAAGACTGGGATTCACAACTCAGCATGGTTGAGAAGAGGAAGGGAATGACACCTACCCCAGCCAAGAGGAAATGCACAAGAGGGTGGTGTTTCTGAAATCCTGGCCACCTCTCAGCTTAGTTAGCAGTTTAATAACCTATGTAAACTTTTCCAACTATTTAAGTTGGCCTAATGTCATATCAGATTCAAAGAACCCAAAGAACCTTGTCTGCTTATGTCCTTAGACCAACACTGCTACAACTTACACCCATGTAAACTTGGAATTCACAGAGTGAAAGTCCTCCATAGATTTTGGTACCATATGGGTAGTGACCTTTTGCTTGAAAGTAAAGTGGGATGTGAGAGTGGAGCATTTGAATCCCCATCAGGGTGAGAACAGCCTATAACCCATGTTTCCTACTTCTTTGGCAAGTGCTCTAATCATTAGGATATTATGACAAACACAGGTACAGCTACCACTGACTACTTAGGTACATACCGTCAGAAGTTGGACTGCATGTTCTGGATCACAAATGAACACATACACCTAATGTTCATTTCAGTCTGGCACCAAAGTCTGAAAGAGTTAGAAGGTTTGGCACACCTCTGTGCTACTATTTTAGGTGACAGCACAAACCTATGGGTATTCTAGATTACTGTCTGAAGGTGCCCAAATCTCCCCACTGACTGTAGAGAAATCAGAGTTGCCTAAGTCTGGTCAAACTGGATCATCTCCTGTGGCAAGGTAACTAAGCTTTAGATGATGAAACAAATAATTACAGGTATCAAAATAACCCAATTGGATCTGCCACTTACATAGTTTACTCAGAACCATGAAATCCATTCTTGGGGTCAGTTATCAAAACGTTAGGCTCAGGGGCATACTAGAACCCCCCCTGTGAAATCAGCACAGTAATTCCCAACCGGGGCGCCATGAGTTCCTTTTAAGAGTGATGCAAGATCCTTTGAAGGGTGATCCAAGTTCTCCTGCAATATTAGTGCTGTTAGATATATAAACACCACTGAGATTCACATGATAAACTCAGAGATTTCAGATAGGGATCCATAGTGTCAAAAACATTCTGACCTATTGTGGTTTTTCTGATTTCTTTGCAACAGAAGAATTACTCTATACAATTCCTGTAGTCAAAAGTAAGTGAAATCTAAGAACTGTCATTTTCCAAGAGGTCACTTGAGTCTAAAAGTGTTGAGAACCACCAGTCTAGTGTCTACTTCACAGAAGGTTAATCTAGCTAGCGGCGGTATCGCCTGTATCCTGAATCCAGCCTTGATTGACAGGTCTGCTTTTTTGACATATCCTGATGCTGCATTTCTATGTTATGACCACTCAGAGAAGGACAGCATATTGAGAGCAGAAAATGATAAAGCAAGATACCTTGAAGCACCCAGAAAACATTATACCCAAGAAGAAAAAATTAAATGGAATGACAACAGGAACTCACTTTACACCTTTGATATTTGCTTGTACACTCTTTGCTTATTAAAATATTTGGAAAATTCTTTGGGACAGAGATCTATGGATTTGTATAGCACCTAATAAACAAGAGTCTCTATCCCAGATTATTATCAACTTTGAATACTATCCTAATTTAACAACAAGAAAAACAAACATCAAAAAGCTCTAATGCATATTGGCAAACTCTGCAGAAACCTTGAAGCCATTCTGATTCGTAATCCTATTGCAATCTCTCCAGATGTATAGAGCACTGTTACCATAATTGTCTCTTTCTCCTTCTTTCCTTCTTTCTTCATTTTAATCTCTGAATAAATATTTTGGCAGTCATTCAGCTAGTCCAATAACTAAGATTATGTCTTGCCATGGCAATCACTATTATTAATTGATCAATCACTCTGCTATAAAAATAAGTGATGGTTGAGGATTTTCTGTGTCTCCAAGGAAATTAAATGCAAAACTGTCAATCAACTGTTACTACAAGCCACCTTAGGTAATCTTTAGGAATAAAAAATGTAATGAATGACAACAGTTTAGGTCAGCAAGCATTTGTTTCCTTTTCTCTTTAACTGTAGTCTGTATTTTAAATCTGAACTCCTGAAATCTTTCAGTTTAGGGACAAAGAGAATCTGAGCATGTCAGTGACAGTATATCAAACTAACACACATACAGGAATGGGTAGATTTGGTATATCATATTTCTTTTGTGTTCACATTGTACGTTAAAATAAATGTCATGCTGATTTACAGACCCAACAGATGTTAATGAAGGGGAGTGGATATTAAAAAAAAATAAATCAGGAAATGCTGTGGTCCCTGGCCTGAAGAACTGGTGAGAAATGAACTGCACATAACTAAATTTGGCAATATGTAGTGATGTTAAAAAATAGGTATATGCCAATATTAAAATGTCAGTTTGTTGTGAAAAATATTCTGTTTTGCTTTGGGTTTTAGACCCCTTTTTCCCCTCCTTTCCCAGGGGAGGGGAAATAAAAAAAGGAAGATGAAATTTTAAGTTTTGTTTAATCAAAAATAGAAGGACAAGAAAAATTGAAATATACTGTGTTTCATTTGAATTTCTTCACAGAAAATACAGGGTACTGTTCAAGTCACTATAATGAGGCTGCCAAAGTAAAGGTCAGTGTTAGGCCTGATCCTGTAAATGTAGGCCACTGTGCCCCCATATAGGGCTCTACTGAATGTAAGTCTCAGTTACCATTGTCACAGAGTGGTTGAAAAGGGGCCAGTTGTCTACTTCCAAGTGACTCAGTGCTTAAATGCATTGCTGCCACTGTACTCTTGGAACTGTTCATCTGAAGACCAATATGACCCCTCAATAACAAATCAATCACAAATGTTATCCTAACTTTCTAAATATAAGATATGCATTTTCTTCTTGTTACTTAGGCACCTCCAGGGACATTTGAAGTATTTTTTTAAAGAGGGGTGCTGGATCAGCGGTTGATGCTGCAGTGGCGACTGTGCCTCCACTTCCAGATCCAACCTCCCTCCTCCTACCAAAATGAGCAAACCATCCTGTGCAAGAGGTAGCCAGGAACTTAAGTATCCAGATCTGGTAAGAATTCCACCCATCATTTAAGCACTCCCTCCCTTCCCATCCTTCCCTTCCCATTTGACGCCTCCTTTCTCCAGTGCTGCTGCAATCTCTAGCTTCCCTGGAGGCAATGTAAGCACCAGAGCTGCTCTCACCCTGCTCCAGCTGTGCTACACAGTGCTCGGCTCAGTCAGGGACAATAGTAATAATGTCAGTGTTGGACAGATTCCCCTTACTGCTTTTGCATTCAGGCTGGCAGGGAACACTTGATGGGGGTGGGGGCGGCGTGGAGGAGGGATTGGGCAGAGGGAGGAAAGTTCACCCACTGCCACTGTCTCAGTCTTAACCTGACTCCCCATGTACCCTGGCTAGAGCCAGGCAGAAGCAGCTCACGAGCTCCCCTTGTCCCCAGGGCAGTGGGGAAATGGGAGTGGAGGGGATGTGCCATGCCATTAGGCACAGATTTGAAGAGTGGCAAGGAATTCTTACCTGATTTGGGGCGTTTAAAAAAGCCCCTAGCTGCTTCTCCCACAGTATAGTCTGCAATGGGGGTGCAACTAAGCCACTATACCCCCTCTGGATCAGTTCCTGGCTACCTCCACTCCATATTTTTCTCAGAAAGCTCTATTTTTCAAATAAGACAAATGGCCAGTCCTTTGCATTAATGTACTGGATTATTTAATGGCATGCAACACTTGGCTAGAAGTTGGGATACCAAGAATTGCAAAGTACAAGCATCTTTTCCCCAAGTTCTTATTGTCAGTAACCAGCAAAGGCTTTTATTTTTGAGTTTGCTGGTGACTCATATACTTAGCATTGGGCCTTTTCAAAACATACAGCAGCAAATTGGAGTTTTGCCATTGTCTTAAGCAGAGAGAGGTTTGGGTCCACATTTAATTAATGGACAATATCCATGCACGTAAAAAAGCGCACTAATCCTGTTGTATGAGTTCCTGTATCTGGAAGCAACAACTGACAACCCGGCCAAGCACTTATCCACAGTTCATTTCAGATTGATCCTATTAGTTCACACTCTTAGTATTTCATTCACCTAGTCAGTCAAGCTGATCAGCATACATTTACATTCTGAGAATAAATGAAGCTTTCCAAGAGTTTAGTATTCACCGCAAAAAAAAAAGTTTTTGCTATTTTTGAGTCCAAATGAAAATATAAAATAAATGTTTGCCATTAACAAATTCAATAAATCACTGCTCATAATTCATTTAGTTAATGTCTCTATTGAAAACTCAGAGTATTTTAGTCCAATAATTGATTATAATGGTAATTAGTTTATTGCCTGATATTGAATATACAACTCTCAAGTTGTTTTCTATTCATTCTCATATTTCAGCAAAGATGCTAAATATGAAGACAAGCTGTCTTCATTAGAGAAATATTGATAAACAATTTTTAAGCCTTCCCTTTGTTCAGTCTGTCATTTAATCATACTCAACCAGCAACATATTTTTAGATTCAAGCTGTCTCAGTTAGAGAAATGACTTTCATCTGAGGCTTTTGCTGTTGTATTCATCAAGGAATCAAAGATAAGAATATACAGAAGTTGTTAAAATAAGAAAGAGCAATAAAGAAGTCTCCTACAGAATCTGTATATTGTATCAAGGGGCCCACAGGCCTTGTTAGCTGCCTCCAGGTAGCCTTATTGAACTCCATACAGGACACAATATGACCATCAGTCTGTACCAGCCATTATATTTTACCATTGTAAGCTAAAGCCCGATTACTAATCTAAATTTCACTGGTGTGACTTTCAAATAACTCCAGTGAAATCATAGATTTTATAGATATTAGGGACTGGAAGGGACCTTGTGAGATCATCAAGCCCAGCCCCCGCCACCATAGGAAAGAAGTCAGCTGGGATCAAGTGAACCAAGCAAGAAAAACTGGGGTCAGTAGATAATCTGTAGAGTTATTCTAGCTATAGAATTAAGACAGACAGACCAGAAGATGTCCTAGACTGTGTGGATTTCACTGTACCTATGTCTCCAAATAAAGGAATACAAGGCTGGCAGGTTTTTTGGGATTTTTTAAAATTTTTAAAATTTTTTTTATTTCACTATCAGAATTGCAATTACATGTTGAAAATATTTTATGTGACGAAACATAAGACAAAGACTCTCTACAGAAAAGTCAATAGCCCTTGGTTATGAATATAATACTCAGTTGGGACGTGAGAATTCAATTTTACACTCCTGCCCTGCTTGAATCAGAGTGGAGGTAAGTGACTTCTTATTCAGACAACAGAATTTGTTTTTGTCTTTTGTAACCAGTATTTGATCAATTAGGTAAAGTGGAAACAGATCCAAGAAGAGACTGACCCTATAGCTTTTCATCCCTGCCCTCCTTAATTTAGCTATATAATAATAAACATGTTGTAGGGAAATTCCTTGCCAGTGCTAGGATAATAGAAATCATCTTCTCTGCAAAATCTCAGAGATGTCAGCTTCCTTGTAGCATGCACACTGACTAGCTTAATCTCCACGTAGGTTATTGATATAGTCTGGTTAGAGGCTCAATTTATGACCATTACTGGCAATCTTAGGCCACCAAATCTTTTGGTGACAATATAATAGCTGACCATATCGTGACATTCCTTGAGAAACACATTTTGTTAGACATTGGCTTTCCAGCTATACCAAGAAGGCAACTGAAATCAAACCATTGTTAAAAGGAGGTGGCTCCTGGGTTAGACTACAAATATTTTCATTGTCCTACCAGTTAATACAGATAACTTCACAATATTTCCCACCGCCAGGAACACTGCCCTTGCTGAACTTTAAGATTGTCTGGGGTAAAAGTGCCTTGTTTCCCTTGATGCATTACTCATAGAATAGTTATTCATTGGGGAAAATAGAAGGAGAAAGTAAATGTGAACATGACTACTGCCTGGAAGTCAAAGTGTGAGATGGAAAACAGAAAGTCTTTAGTTGCTTTGCACCAGGATAGTTTTCCCCGAGAGGAATCCAAAGATAGTAGGAACCCAATGTGCTTTTCTGACTCTCTTACCAGCTGCAAGACTGGAGCAACAAGTGAAAAATTCACCCAAAGAAGGAGGCAGTCAGAAGTTTTGCCAGTAATTCTGTTGCAGCAGAAGCCTGCCTAGTTTCTTGCACCTGAGATCTATGGCTGTATAGCACTTATAAAAAGCTCCAGTGTCTCCACATAATCATAGAAAAGTAGGGCTGGAATGTTATCTAGTCCAACCCCATGCCTAGGCCGCAGCATACCTATCCAAACCATCTTATATAAATCCTTGTCTAAACTATTTGTAAAACTACACAATCAATCCTGCCATGCCCAAAGACACTAAAAGCACTCTAAAAGCACTAAAAGCACTCTTTTCCTGCCACAGGAAAAACAGAGGGATGAGGGCTATCCGTGTCCCAGCATTGTAAGGGTTGTTAAAATGCACACATGAGATACAAGAAAGAGAGCCATATATAGGGTGACCATACGGCAGAATAGGAAATTTAGGACACTTCCTGCCCCCACACCTCCCAAATCAACAGTACCACTGCAGGCAGAAGTAAGGATAAGGCAGCATGGTGCACCAGGCAGGTGGGCAACAGGGAGGCCTACCTGGTATGCCATGCTAGTCCGTACCACTCTGCCTCCCTGCCGGATTGAGCCCTGCACCCTGGCATTTCTGGGAAGCTCGTTTTAACTCTCAGCAGATGATCAGGATTGGCCTCTAAATTCCAGAACTGCCCCAGCAAAACTAGGTCTTATGGTCACCCTAGCCATGTAGGTAACCACCACTGGCAGAAGCAGAGTGGTGACTCGAAGTTCTTGCATAGTCACTTAACCAGGACAAAGTGAATTATAAATTTAATAGTAGTATAAAACATGATGACATTTTATGCACATTTTGCACTGGTTTAAATGACTGTGGTAGACAAAAAACAGAAATTAAACCCTAGATATTTAAATGTATATTGAAGTTTTGGTTATGTTGCTCACTTCAACCCACTAGCTATTTATTAAGCAAATATCTGCCTTTGGTTTTCGTTGTTTTTCCTACACATGCAACAAGATGCAACAAATTTACTTTTGCAGACTTTTCAGCTTTCCAGACATTGTCAAAAATTTTCTTTCCATTTATTCTTCTCCTTAACAGAAATCTTAGATGTCACAATTAGTGCTGTGTAAAGCACCAACAGATTTAAAAAAAAAAAGGAAACTTTTTTATTGAGCTAGACTGTGACCAATGCCCAATACAAGCATGCAAGGGAAAAGGAAAAAGTGACGCTTTACCTTGAGATCTACTAAAACAACATTACAATTAGTTGTGGCACTGAGCACAGGGGCTGCATGCCAAAATCCCCCTTCTCATTCTTATCTTCCGTTAACACTATTAGAGCAGAATAAAAAAAGGTATTCATGAAATTAGGAATCATGTCCACTCTGCCTATTATCCATGATAGACTTATATAATATTTGTCTTGCCCTTTGTGTACAAGTCTTTTGCTTGGGCTAAACTGAGTTAAATTTTCTCATTTACCAGGCAGATTTAAGAAACACCTTCATCATCAGCATTTTCTGTTACTTAACTTTGGCAGCTTCCAACTCTATGTATTGGTTGTTATAGAGACCATCCCTACAGACTGTTAGCTTTGTCCATGAATGGCAAAGGGAACCTGGATCTCTAATTTGGATATTGGAAATTTCTACAGCAACTAGGCATCTCTAAGTTATTTGCAACAATGATGACAATTGTGATGCCTAAATCTCCTTTGCATAACTAATCCTTAGGCTCCCTCTACAACAGATGGAGGAACTTAAGGCATTTATTAAAAAAAACAAACACCTAGAGCACGAAACAATTTTACCTATGGTCAGATTAAGTATGGGAGATTTTTCCTTCTTCTGTAGTGGAGGACATGGCCCTGTACCCAGGACCTCTTGAGGGTATATTGACATTTTATAGAAGCTGGACATTGGATGCTTTACCTATGGCAGGTTAGGGTATTAGGTCCATGTTCCATCAAGGTTGAGGGCAGTCTTATGTAAGGTTTAGATTAAGGTTGTATGGAATGGTTTGGGTGGGGGTGATGCTGCCTCCGGTGGGGGATTGGATTAGATAACCTCTGGAGATCCCTTCCAGCACTAGTTCTCTATGACTTGTATGACTGTATCCCACAATCACACCTCGTGTCATGCACATGTGGCATGGCAGGAGGGGAGATAGTGTGGATCATGTACTAGATCCCATTGCGCCTTTACCTGTATGTGTAGAGGCACCCAGGGATGCTGATATGCTGAGCATTAACGGTTAGAACCTAGGTAGTTACATTCATGTCTAGCAATAGGTCTTTAGGAATCCAGGGAACTTTACTAGGAAAAATTAGAGCAGGTTGCTTAATTTTTTCGTGGATCTAACCTTCCATGTTAGATACGAGTTCAATTAAACATTCCATCCAACACTGAGGTCATACTGAAATCACATAAGCATTTTAAATAGTTTTTCATTAAATAATTAAACATTTCACACATAAATACTAATGTGTTGAAGGAAGTTTCTTTACAAACTCCACATGTGTTGGGTAAATTTTTGGGTGTGGATGTTGCTGGCACAAGGTGCCCGAGGGAGGCAACAATTGGGTTTGTTGCCTGGTGTGCATCGTGCCAAATAAACACACTGGGGGGAGAAGCAGACAGAGTTTATTTGAGCTCAAGTAAAAGGCACAGGGAGACTGTATTGTCTCAAATCCTGTGCACTTATCCCTGCAACAGTGTATTTTTATACCTGGTCAATTCTCTGCAGTGATTTTCCACTAGTTGGCCCCCCTCTTCCTCCCCTTTCCCTCCTCCCTTCTCTCTCCGAGCAGTGCCCTTGCATTCCACAAATAACAGTTTTAGCTCGCCTGTTTTCCAGAAGGACAGGAGATTACAGGCGCCAGAGAAAGGGTTACAAAGGTGTGGGCAAGGGGGGGGTCCTGGCTCGTCTGAGCCCAGAGCAGAAGTACTTCATCGACACTCGTGGTCTTCCATCCCTCTGAGTTACCTAGGGTTATGCCCAGTGACACCAACATGGAGATTCAGAGTTATTCAATCATTACTCTGTTGGACATGCACTTAATAGCAGTATATAAATTCTTCACAGTTTCTCTGGCTATCTGAAATTTTTGTAGTGCACAGTGCAGAATTTTAACTAAAGAGATATTTTAAAAACAGAATAGCTTTAAGTAGCTTTATTTATCATTAAAATAGTAACATTGGGAAAAAACAGTGGAGAATATATTCAGAAAATTCTACCATTTCCAAATTTTCTTTTATCCTGGACCAAAACAAAAAGTTAAATGTTCAAAATGTCCCACAAAATAAAAACACTGATGAAAAAGCAGGGAAAAAATCGAAGTACTGAAACTACCTTATTGAAATTTTTTATTCTGATAAAATGAAAAGTATTACATGGACTGTATCATTTCAACTTTTATGAAAGCTGAAACAAGACTCTAAACCAACTTCAGCATTTCTGTCAAAGATTTAATTGCATTTATTTGCCTCCGTGAAATGTTCTGACTTTGTTAAATCAGGATTTCCCTGCCAAGAACAGTTATTTCAGAAACTTCTGAAACAGCTCTAGTTGATACAATGTCAATGAGCTGGAACAGCATTGTTCCACTGAAGGCAGGTGTAGCTGAAAGCCCCCTTTGTACATTTCCCTTCTGGACAGGGATAGAACATAAGCTCCTGCTTGCCTGCAACCCTTCCCTGCCCCCCATTTTGTGCATTTATTTTCCTTCTCAGTATTGGCAGAGACCTAGCATACTCATTGCATGGGTGTTGCAAGGCTCAGAGCAAGCCAGAAAGCTGAAGTGGCTTTCTGTAGGAGAAATCTGCAAACTACATCTACATATCAATTAAGCTCAGTGTCAATAAAGAAAACAAAAGAACTAAAATATCCACTGCAGGGACTGTAAATATATCCTGTGCTAACCTAACTCACTTACTGTTCCCAGTAGCCATTGATCCTTACAACTTTACAATGCATTTTTATATGTTTCTTACAGTGCATCTTCATATTTCATCTGTCTCGTCTTTACCATGGCATTTTGTATTTTATATTTTATACTTCTTAAACCCTTAAGGAATGTACTCTCTGTAGAATGAAGTTAAACCCTGGACCATTTTTAAAATTGCATTGAAATTGTAATTGTGAAGTGATAAAATCTGTTGAGTGAATATGAGTGAATGTGAGTGAATGACGATCAACAATAGACAATAGGCTAGCCAAAGGATCTCCATTTTAAGCTAATGACACTTAAGAACTGATTCCTGGAACCAAGCACTCCCCCTATAGACATGACAATGCATCCATTAAGTCAATAAGTCAAGGGTGGACTCCCAAAACTTCAGGTACCAGCAGGCAGAGACCCCTGTGACTAACAGTCAGGTACTACTCAAGACCCACATGGGACCGCGACCTCCAGATTGGGTAGCCAAGATGATGCTGGGGGACAATACAAGTCTGCCAGAAAGGGATAAAAGCATGACCCTCAGGAGCATCCTCTTATCCAGCACCTAACCTACCAAGACAGCATGACAAACAGGAAACCCCATTCTGGAGAAGACATCACCTTGAAGGAAGCTGACCATCAAGAGCAGACTCCAGGGCCTCAGATAGGTAGATAAAATGACACAAGTGCTCACAATGACTACAGCAGCAACTATACACTATACTACATGGGTTTGAATAAGTGAGTGCGTGTATGTGTGTGGGGGGGGTGTATGTGCTAAGGTGACCAGCACCACCCATAACTCAAAGATTGTATTGGTAACTTCACATCCCATTCAATAAACTAGAATTTATTATGATCCCACAAGTTGGTCCTTTGTAGCCAACACAGGGAAATTAGACTCTGTTACTACAAAGCAGGAAATCATACTCCAAGGTTTTAGTGGTAGGATGTATTATAAGGATTATTTTTATTTTGAACTAAATGAAATGGTATATTAGCCAGTTTTCAAACCAGTAGACTTTAATACTGTTACTTGGGAGCCAGGAGTGGAGAGGAGAGGAGGGAACTGGGCACACGTGCATCCCCACACACACGTGTGACCCCTTACCTGATGGGAGGCAGGGGCAGATGCAGCAGTGGAGGCAGCAGTGGGGACAGCAGCAGCTGATTCCCCTAAGGTAAGCGGGGCATAGGGAGCCAGCACAGCTGAGCCAGATCTGGAGGGGAAGCCCCCGGATCCCTTTTAGTTGATCCAGTAGGGAGCCACGCTCCCAAGCCACATGCAAACAGAGCATGCAAACATGGGCGCTCTGTAAGGGCACGCAGGTGTTTGCACCAGCGTTCTCACAGGCGGGCAAACAGGAGGGACCAGGAGGAAGTCTTTGGTAAGGGAAAGTTGAAAGCATCACACGAATAAATAAAAATGGTGTGGACATGGAGTACCGCTATGGCCTCTGCCCAGGGGGAGCTGCCTACCCGGAGGCAGGTCTACTGCCTTCCCAGAGTGTAGATTCAGAACATGATGGAGATGATCCCGGCCCTCATTCAGCCCACTGATTCAGCCCATGGTTCTAATTCATGTGGGCATTAATGATGTGGCCAGGAGCGGTCCAGACCAACTGATGAAGGACTACCAAGCGCTGGAGGGCAAGATGAAGGAGATAGGGGCACAGGTGGTCTTTTCATTGATCCTTCCAGTGAGTGAGCATGGAAAACATAATGAGTCCTGCATCTGGGATGTCAACTTGTGGCTTCGGGAATGGTGTCTCACGGCAGGCTTTGGCTTTCTGGACCTCAACCCTCACTTCAGAATGACAGATATACTCGGGTGGGATGGGCTTCACCTCTCCCCCAAAGGTAACTGTGTTCTCTTCCAGGTTGGCTGATCTCCTCTGGTGGGCTTTAAGCTAGGCACAGTGGAGGAGGGGGAGGAAGAGGACCAAGGGAGCCACAGAATACCAAACCAAGAGACAACCACAAGAACAGCCCAGCCAAGTCAGGCAATGAACACAAGAAATACCCAGATAAGAGGGTCTGGATACAGGAGCCTGGACATTCTGAGGATTTTGGGGGAGGTGCATACACCCTCAGGAGGTCTTAAATGCCTCTACACTAATCCTCACAGTATGGGGAACAAGCAGAAGGAATCTGCCCTCCTGCTAGCTAACACAAATGCAAATATAGTGGGGCTCCCTGAAACTTGGTGGGATCCAACGCACGACTGGGTGATAAACATAGTTTCATAATTTGTAGGGTCGGAAGGGCCCTGAGCAGATCATCAAGTCAGACCCCCTGCCATGGCAGGAAAAAGTATTAGGGTCAACCGACTCCAGCAAGGTGTTCATCTAGCTTTGCCTTAAAGACCCCTAGGGTGCAAGCCAGCATCACTTTGCTTGGAAGTTGGTTCCACATCTTAGCTGCCCTGACAGTGAAGTAGCGCCTCCTGTTGTCTAGTCTGAATCTACCCTCTGCCAGCTTGTGACTGTTATTTCTAGTCATTCCTAGTAGTGCTTGGGGGAACAGGGACTCCCGCAACGCCTACTGATCCCCTCTGAGTAGTTTGTAACAAGCCAGTAGTTTGGCAAATTTGAATAGGGTGCTTTTTACCCCCTTGTCCAAGTCACTGATGAAGATGCTGAACAGTGCGGGCCCAAGGACTGAGCCCTGCGGAACCCCACTGAGCACATCCCTCCAGGTCAAAAATGACCCATCCACTACTACTCTCCGGGTGCAACCCTCCAGCCAGTTGGTGACCCATTTGACTGTGTAGGTGTCGACACCGCAGTCTGCTAGTTTTTTTAATGAGAATGGGATGAGAGACAGTGTTGAAGGCCTTCCTAAAGTCCAGAAAGACTACGTTCACTGCTACCCCTGCATCTAAGGATTTTGTGACCTAGTCATAGAAAGCCACCAGGTTGGTCTGACAGGACCTGCCTCTAATGAACCCATGTTAGTTGTCCCTAAGCATAAGCTCCCCCGCTAGCCCGTCATGGTCATATGCCAGGATAATTCTCTCAAAAAGCTTACCCAGGATCGAGGTAAGACTAACTGGCCTATAGTTCCCTGGGTCCTCTTTCCTCCCTTTTTTGAAAATGGGAACCATGTTGGCCCTCTTCCAGTCCTCTGGCACCACATCAAGGGCTATAGGCTGTATAGGTGGGATAGAACAGGGAGGAAAGGTGGGGGTGAGGCGCTCTATGTCAAAGAGCACTATACACATCCTCTGCAAATAGCATTGGGTCTGAAGTAGGGAGACTGAGGTGCTCTGGGTCAAAATACAAAGGGGTCAGGGGGAAAGGGACCTAACGGTGGGGTCTACTATAGGCCAGCTAATCAGGGAAAAGAGCTGGACCGGGAATTCTCAGGTTAGCTCACAGAGGCAGTTAAGTCAAGGGACATGGTCATCATGGGTGATCTAAACCAGCTGGACATTTGCTGGGAAGAGCAGTCAGCCAGGTCTGACCGCTCACGTAGGTTCCTAGCAAAGTTACAGGACCTCCACCTAACCCAGGAGGTGTACAGTCCCACCAGGGGAAATGCCTTGTTGGACCTGGTCCTGGCCAAAGGCGATGACCTGGTGAGGGGACTGTGGGTGCTTGACCACCTGGGTGATAACAACCATCACCTACTGGAATTTACCATCCAGCACAGGCTGTCAAAGGCCTGTAGCAAGGCAGCAGCCCTGGACTTCAGGAGGGTGGATTTCAATGAGGTAAGGAGACTAGTCAGGGAGGCACTCAGGTCCCAGAGGGGTGGGGAGGTGGGAGTCCAAGAATAGTGGTTGTTCCTTAAGGAAATGATCCTCCAAGCCCAAAGAGTGACAATCCCCATGCAGATCAAAGGGGGCACGAGTGCTCAAAAGCCCCCATGGCTCTCCAGAAGCATCCATGAACACCTTAAAGCCAAAAAGGAGGCGTACACCCAATGGAAGGGAGGGGCCATCACTTTGCTTCCATTTTTCTGAGCAGGGACAGGGACATCCCCCCACTGGGATTCCGGATGGACCCAAGGGAGGTGCAGCCAGGCCCAGGGTCAGTGAGGACTCAGTCAGGGAACTTCTGGAGGGACTAGACATGTTCAAATCAGCAGGTCCTGATGATCTCCATCCCAGAATGCTTAGGGAATTGGCAGAGGTTATTGCAGGACCCCTGGCACAGCTTTATGAGCACTCATGGTGCTCTGGTGAGGTGCCTGATGACTGGAAAAGGGCCAGTGTGGTCCCCATTTTCAAAAAAAGGAAGGAAAGAGGACTCAGGAAAGTATAGGCCCGTTAGTCTTACCTTGGTCCTGAGGAAGCTCGTTGAGAAAATTATCCAGGAGCACGTCTGTAAGGGACCAGCAAAGAAGTTTATGCTTAGGAGCAATCAACATGGGTTCATTAGAGGCAGGTCCTGTCAGATCAACCCGGTGGCTTTCTATGACCAGGTCACAAAAGCCTTGGATGCAGGTGTCACGGTGGATGTAGTCTTCTTGGACTTTAGGAAGGCCTTTGACACTCTCTTACCCCATCCTCATTAAAAAATTAGGCATCTGTGGTGTCAATGCCTACAGAGTCAGATGGGTCACAAATTGACTAGAGGGCTGCACCCAGAGAGTGGTGGTGGATGGGTCATTTTTGATCTGGAGAGATGTGGGCAGTGGGATCCTCAGGCCTGCACTGTTCAATATCTTCATCAGCAATTTGTATGAGGGGGTGAAAAGCACCTCGTTCAAGTTCATAGATGACACTAAGATGTGGAGAGAAGTAAGCATGCTAGAAGAGAGAGACAAGCTACAACTAGATTTCAACAGGTTACAGGGGTGGGCAGATGAGAATAGGATGGGTTTCAATATGGACAAGTGCAAGGTGTTGCACCTAGGGAGGAAGAACCAGCCCCATATCTACAGGCTGGGGAACTCCCTTCTCATCAGCACAGGGGCAGAGAAGGATCTTGGAATTACTATTGATTCCAAGATGAACATGGGCTGCCAATGTGGGGACACAGTCAGGAAAGCTAACTGCACCTTGTCATGCATCCATAGATGCCTCATGAGCAGGTCCAAGGAGGTGATCCTCCCCCTCTATGCAACATTGGTCAGATTGCAGTTGGAGTACTGCATCCAGTTCTGGGCGCCGCACTTCAGGAGGTATGTGGACAACATGGAGAGGGTCCAGAGGAGGGCAATTCGCATGATTAGGGCTGCTGGTTACCAGGGCAGCCAGAGAAATAATGAAGAGGCATAGGTGCAAGTTGCTAGGGCAACCACTGTGAATCAGCTGACTGGAAGAGGCAGGGCCTGGCTCCCATTTAAACCCAGGCTGAGGCCAGGCAGGCAGTTCCCTGCTGGCTGCCAGAGGGGTGGGAGTTCTGCCTGAGTGAGGAAAAGGATGGGGCCTGAATGACTGAACAAGGCAATACCGGTGAGATGGAGAAACCCTGGAGTGGCGAATGTTGTTATAGCCAGATGGCTTTAGGTTTATGTTATAGCCTAGGGGCTTGAGTCTTCTGTTTGCGGTTTACGAACTGTTGGTTTGGGTAAGGCTATTAGAGGTTGGAGGAGGCCTCATAGGGGACCCACAGTAGTGTGAGGACCCCGGCGCCAGAGAGGGCACAGCATTTGGGGTCCACTGACCACAGCCCCAGAGAAAGGGGGTGAAGAGTTAGAGGCCAGCTGAGGCCGAGGCCTCTTGAGCCCTGCGGGGGTTCAAGACCCCGAGGAGGAGAGTTGGGGCCAGGTGCAGCTACGGCCACTTGAGCGTGAGAAGCCCTAGAGCAGAGGGAGCAGCAAGAAGCCCTAGAGTAGAGCGGGCTGTGTGAGAAGCCCCAGGCAAAGGGGGCACCAATCAAAGAGCGCATCTGGGGAGGAATTATGAGAAAAGGCTGCAGGAAGCATGAGTGCCTGTGGGGTGTGGCTGTGAAACAAGGGCCGTGGAGAGCCCAAGCTCTAGAGGGTGCCGAGGGTGACGAGGGCTGCGGAAAGCCAGATCATCAAAGGGTGCAGAGAAAGAGACAAGGGCTGCGACCAAGACCAAAAAACATCCAGTATATCTCCAAGGCTTGAGCCGTGGTGCAGGGGTGGTTGGAGCCACGCATTGCCTATAAGGCCGGGGGCACAGGATCCTCATTAAAAGGATCAAATGAGTGACAGCAGGAGAAAACTGTGTCCAAGATGACGAAAGGCAGCCTCCCTTTAATATTTAAGGTCAAGACGTGGCAGGAGAGATTTGAGGGTGCTTGAAGTAAACTTGGCATGGTAGGGCATGCTAGGGGAGATCACAGCCCCCCCTCGGACTCCACTCCGTGACACCTACCAGCTATGAAACTAACAAACTACCTTACCTTTTCAACTTCAAAGAAAACTTTCACTACTGACTAATATGAAAGCTCCCTTTGTGAGGCTTCTGCTTTTTCATAATTAAAAAATAGTCAATCTTCTTCTACAGTTTTAAACAGAAGGACTGAAACACAAGGGGATATACAATGTGTATGGGAGTGAGGACACTAACTGCTGTCTAAAAGACAGGGCAAAAATCAAGCTAGCCCCCAAAAATCAACAGACATACTGTGGAAACAAGTTAAAAGAACACCAAATAATAATAAAAAATTAAATCATAGTGTAAATTTGCTAAAGCAAGGAGAGTTTCATCAGGAAGTACCTTGACCCAGTTACCTCCTGGGATATCTCCTTCCCTGCCTCTGCCAACTGCTGTCATGTAAAGTGGAGCTATCAGCTTCTGAGTGGCCAGGGGCTGAATCTTCACAGAGTGGTTTGTGGCCAGGGGCCTCCTTGGGCCACACACCAGTTGGGTCATATACTCCTAGGACACAAACCATATAGTATGCACCCCCCGACCCTACCCCGTGCTACACTACATGGACCTCCCTACTGTACTGCACTGTGGGCCCTCTAAACCTCTGGACCCTGGGCCATGCTGCCCCTGTTGTCAGTAGCAGGGGCAAAAAACAGAAGCTGGAAGAGGGAAGAGGAATCTGGAGATCCCAGTAGGAGCAGCAGGATAGTGATGGGGAAACTGCTTTGGCTGGGAGCATTAGAACCATGACTTAACCCGCAACAGGCTTCATATGGCCCACATATTGCCAATCACGTGACAGCTCTTATGTAAAGGACATATAGAAAAATCATTCTTCATTTCTTACCTAGGTTGAATAGTTAGAAATGAACATCACAAAACACAAATCATTTTATAAATAATGTATGGATAAGTATATAACAGATTGTGACCATGATGAGTCAAATATTGGAAATATCTATGACCTGAACTGACAAGCTAGCTGTGTTTCATTCTAAGAAATACTGTATACAGCAGCCGTGATAGCTTCTTTTATACATTTTTTTTCTTTCCCATGTGTGTTTGTGTGTCTCCTTAATACAAAACCAGAACATTATTTAGTATGCTAATATGAACTGCTACACTTTCAGAGTCAAAATCTGGTATAATGGAAAAAGTGAGTGATGGAGTAGGCAAATTGAAATATGGGACAAAATGCATCTCCTGATATACCGATATTCAAGCAGCACTTGTATACAGCCCTAATTTTGTATTTAAGCTGCTGCAACTCCACTGACAAATAAATTTACAATGGCACGAAGGATCAGAATGTGGCCTAGAGTTTTCAGCAGAATTCAGCATAAAGTAAAAATAAATGTTGACATTTACAAAAATAAAGTGTGCTAGGTATTTACCGGGCCTTGTCATATTACATTGTGTATTACATTTAAAAGTAGAAGCACAACTAGTGAGATGTTCAACATAAGGCGAACTCATATAGCTCCACTGATTTCAGTGAAGCCATTTTGATTAACGTCAGGTAAGGATCTAGCCATCATCGTGACCAAGAAATAAATGATGAATTTGGACTTCGCTTCTTTTCAATGTATTGCCAGGGAAACTCAGGTACTATTTAAAGTCATATTACAAGGGATAGTTCTGTAAGGTTTGGCAGTTTTTTGATTCTTGGGACTTGATTTTCTTCTGCAAACTGCTAAGCCAAGAAAAGAATATGTACTTTCTTAAAGCACCAG
The DNA here is from genome assembly GCF_052110815.1 of Crocodylus siamensis. NCBI lineage: Eukaryota > Metazoa > Chordata > Crocodylia > Crocodylidae > Crocodylus > Crocodylus siamensis. The sequence goes on along the minus strand of NC_143397.1, from coordinate 156,491,466 downwards.
TTTTAAATCCATCCTATATTGTATATTCTATGTGTTTCATCAGTAGTTTTAGTGTGCTGAAGTCTTGAGTTATAGAAGTTTTACTTCCTTATGAAACAGAGTAAGTGTCACTTTACATACTAAAAGGATTACTACAGAGTCAGCCCAAATATAATATTTCAGCTGGGAGGGGGGAAGGGTTGCATGTGTTAAAAAGGATAATGTAACCAATTTCTTTTATTCAAACACAGCAAAAATATTTTTAACTAAAACAAACACAAACCATTGTAAACTAAAATTAACAAATAAAACACATGACATTAAGGTCAGATACTGTTCTGTCTGATGGAGATAGTAATAAGATAGTACTATAATATTTTTCTAGATGTTTAGTGGAGTTCAGGGGACTTTTATCCTTCCTTCATTACACTGTCATGATTTTCCTCTGTAATTCCAGGATCCACCCTGCTCTTCAAACTTTTCATTACATGTCGCTTGGAGAAAGAGACCTCTGTTTCTGAAAATGGGACAAAAATTATTCTCTGGCATTCCACACCGTTCCCTGCCCTCTGTCCCTGCTCTTCAATGCTCTACACAGAGCCTTCCCCCCAAGGCTCAACCTCCCTGCCACCTTCAATCTTTGGCACATTCAGCTCAGAGACATCTTGGTATGCTGGAGAGCATGGGGAAGGGGAGTGGGAAGTAGAATGTCCTGTTTTCAAACTTAAAAAATATGCTCACACCATAAACTTGGCTTGCTGCCAGTTATTAGCAGGTCAAAAGAGTTATCATAGAATGGCAGTATATGTGGCCATAAAATAATGCATTTGTCCATCTATTATACTTTGTATCTGCACATTTCAAAGTGCTTTGGAAAAAAGTGCTCTAGAAAAAAAGAGATGTTAATGGCCTTGCTCCTGCAAAAACTTACACAAATGTGCATCTGAACAGCCCTGTTGATTTACATTACTATATTTGAGACAACTATATAGATGCTTGGAGATCTAAGATACTTGCTCAAAGGAACACAGTGAGTTCAAGGTGGCTTTCTCTACTGTGAAACCCCATGGCAATTTTGGGGAGTGAGTGAGTGTAAACAAATTGTTGAAATGGCACTGCTCCATGGTATTACATTGCTCTCAGTAATGTAACTGTGGCTATAAATAGTACAATTTATCCAGCTGCATAATATATTTCAGAAAATATTTTAAATTTACTTAAGGCTTCATTTAAAGAGTAAAAAATCACACTGCTCAGGAAATGGCATTTGGTTAAGACAAAAATGTTTCATTCAAAACTTCTTGGGTGAAATGAATTTTCACTTCCTGGATTCCTAGAGGACTGAACTTCTATGACCTAGGGAAGACCTATGGAGTTTGAAGGTACTGACTCCCATTGGAAGGGCAGCCAACTTGAGAGAGTCATCCCAGAAGTAGGATTCCTGGAAACAAAAGATTATTAAGTTCTGTGACTCAAGGAAAGTCTATTATATAGTCTAGTCAGGAGCCCAGCAGCAATATTATAGGGCAGATTTCACCAAGTGTCTGCACGGTCTAGAAAGCTATTTCATTTCAGTAAGACATTTTTGTTGCAGCATTTCCGAAATAAAAATTTCTTCTAAGTTTCAGTTGCTGACACTTTGAACATATTGGGATTTGGTTTAGTTAAATCTAAAGCCATATTTTAAAGAGCGACATTGCCCAACCACCAGACACACCGCTATTTAGTTCTAAATACGATAAGACAGAATCTGACAAAATAAAACATCGGAACCTTTCCTAAATAACTAATCTGGAGATAATATATAAAGACTCATTGCCTGAGACACAAGATAGACTAAAATGATTTATGCATTATTCTAATATGATTCAAATAACTTAATTCCTCCAACTGATGTTATCACAGCCTATGAGACTAGATTTCATAATTGTTTCACACTTGTAATTACTAGCTTCTTTATTCCACTTTATTTCAGTCCCTCCCCTTCTCATACACACATTTTCCCTTCCCCTTAGGGGGGAGTGCTTTCCCAGTCATTGATACAAAAGTAATTAAATCTTCCTTAAAAGTTAATTTTCTTGAATGAAAAGGGCATGAACAAGAGGATTGCACCTCATTTTTAACAATGCAGAAAGCTCATAAACAGAACATTAAATATAATGGAATAAAACTGGAAAGTCTCAGTTCTTAGTACTGAAAAAACCACCAGTATATGATGGAATGATGGAATACTTCTATTACTTCTATTTGTTTCAATAAATGGAGATTATACAGTGACCTTTACTTCAGATGCCTTGGTTTCTCCATTTTTAATCATTATGCAAGATTTGGTAGGAATTGTTGCTGACATTTTGTTCCTCAGGGGGCAATTAGCAGAGAAATGAATTCACTAGAAAGTCAGAAAATCTTTTCGATTTACTATCTAAAAATGACAGGAAAGAGCCCAACTTTGTTGGATTGTCATAATACTCATCTATGGCTAAATCAGACAAATGCCAGGTAATCCCAGTGTATGGTGCAAATGCAAAAACCTGTCTCAATTAAACATTGAAGGAAAGAAACACTAATGATACAAAATAAAATCTGCTATGCTGCAATGAAAGATGTTACACTACACAATGTGCCAATACATTTCCATTTTGCATTGTGAATCTTCCAACAATGACATAGCTGCATGTGACCCTAAAAATATTACCACATTTTTATCTGGTATACTATTAATACCAATAATTATCTTATGTAGTATAGAAGAGAGCCAGTTATTCTGAGCAGCAGTATTCATAACTTTATATCTTGATTTTCTAGTAATGTACCAAGCCTGATTTTTGTTGTATGTAGCTAAAACCATGAACAAGCAGGCAGGCAGTTTCAGGGGAGTAACACTGCACTCAGATTTTCTGTACAATGGGAAGTGTGAGAAAGAATCCCTGATAAGGTTATATCTCCACATGTTCATACAGCATAAGCCCCTACTGGTTCAGCAGTAATTTTAGTTAAAATAATAGTACATTCTCTTCCATGCTCCAATATGCACTTAATATCTTACTATATGTTTGGTGTACTAGGCTCTCTAGAAAAGATTAAGATAAATGTAGATAATTAAATTAAAAAAGCATGTCTCTTGTGATAATGAGACTCAACAACCTCTCCATACACCCCCCTTATGATAATACAGTTAAATTATGTGGGTCTTAAATCATCTGATATTTTTTTATAAATAAAACAGTGTGGGCTAAGTTCTACACTCAGTTATACAAATGCAAGGGATCTTTATTTTTCCCTCTTGAATACTTTAGATAAAGAACAATATTCAGATTCTTAGAAGAAGGTTATTAGGAACAGTAAGCATGGATTCACCAAGAGCAAGTCATGCCTGACCAACCTGATTGCCTTTTATGATGAGGTAAATAAGGAGTAATGGTCTTAAGTTGCAGCAAGTAAAGTTACCTTAGATTAGATATTAGGAAGAATTTTGTCAGGAAGAGGATCTTCAGCCTTGAAGGTTTGTAAGACATGGCTAAAATAAGTCTTGGCTGGGCTGCTGTAGTTGGGGATGGTCCTGCTTTGAGCAAGGGGTTGGCCTAGATGATGTCCCGAGGTCCCTTCCATCCCTAATTTTCTCTGATTTCATAAGATGGAGAGTAAATGGACAACCATCTTCCAAGAAGAGTGTAACATAGGGTCAGCTTCATGGGTATGCTCTTTGTAGTTTATGTCCCCATCTCATATTCAAAGTAAATACAACTGAGCTGTGATTATAAAATGTTTACATCATTTGAATATCCAGACTGTAAGATTAATATGGCTCACACAATAGCAGCAAAAAGGTATGCTTGCAGTGTAGCTATGAGCTCCCCACACCATCACCATCATCAAGAACTTACTCTTTTATACCATAAACTGATTTATGTATTCAGTGCCTCAAATGTTGTGGCATATTAGTCTTGTGCTAAACAATTTGGTCCCTAAACACTTTCAGGTTTCCTAAACTAAGCATTCTGCAACTTGAAGGATTCTGAACTTCTTCTCTTCTTGGGAACCAGAACCAGACGGTGTTCTCATGGCATATTTACCCAGTCGGGTTTAACACAGAGTGCATAGGGTATTGGGAAGTACTACCCATTTATTTAGTACCTAAGGGGATGGAGTACTTGCATAGGATGTAGGAAGCATAGATTCCATTCCTTTGTCTGCCTTGTGGAATTTCAACCAACATTTCACACCTCTTAAAAGGCTATAAACATCAAAAGGCTATAAATTATTCTGAAATGGAAACCAGTTAAAACTGGTCCATTTTTAATGAAATAATTGAATATACATTGTTTCAGAGGGTTTTGTATAGCTTTCTAGGCCAAAGAATAGGACAATCACTTAGTATGAGTAAAAAACATAAATTTTATTTCCTATTGCTATAAATGCTTATACATTTTCTATGAAACTGTATATTGAACACTAACATTTTAAAATATTCAAAATACATCTATTTTAATAAAATGTAGTGCTGATTTTTGACAGGGGTGGGCGTTGTTTTGTGTAATGTTTTTTTATTTCAACCACCAACCTCAAAAAGCAATTGTACACTTTACAAGCCAAAACGGTTTTTAATGACAGAGGAGCTGTCCATGGTGCTGATGCAGATTATCAATTTATATATTAAATTCCTTTAAATGAATAGATTCAAATTTAATGTGGAAGAAAGCATACTATATTTTTATTTTTTAAATCATTGTTATCTTTAATAATATTTGTTCATATAAGTGAAACTAAGAATGGTTCACATTCCACAGATTATTTTAACAGTGCACAATTTAAAACTAGCATGATAAGTCTATGTGATTTATAAAAAAAAAAAATGTAAATAGCAACATTAAAATATGAACTAAGGTGTAGCAGAATTTAGGAATTTCTGATGCTTCACAAGGAAGGTACAAGCAGGACATTTCTATATTTGGATTGCCTACTAGGTGCTCTTCTATACATGAATAGTCAAGAATTTGGCATAAAACAATCAGAAGAATTTTTCAGGGACTTAACGTATAGTTTCATAAATGTTTTGTAATATGTATACTATGTGTAAAATATTTTTACAAGTACATACACACATATGAACATATATAGAATACAGATAATTAAATGCCTGAAGGTGTGGCTATATTTTACTAATATAGAAAACAACTATAGGAAAAAAAAACTGGTTTTTTTTTAATTATATGATAGCTGTTTTCTATATCAGTAAAACATAGATTCAACTTCAGGTATTGTACAGAGTGGTTGCAAATGAAATTCATGTTCTTATAACTTCATAATCAGATATATCCAGCCTCCCTCTAAACCGACAAATATGCTTCTTTTCTTTTTTTTTATTTGCTCTTTCTTTTTAAATGTGTCTTGATCTTATGCATATCATCAGACCAGTATGCAGACCTATAATTTAATGTCACAATGTTTTATGTTAAAACATGGAAAAGGTCACTGTATCTCTGGTATGCATCAGGACATTAGCACTGAGTATGAGATAAATTCCAAACTAACAAACAGTGTAGAAGATCTAATCCATGGCCACTGTATTTAGTTGGGCAGGTTTTGCTCTAAATTATATTGGAGTAAATATAGGCCAAATTATATCTACTTAAATGAAGTTACTCCAAACTTGTAACAGTATACATGAGCATAGAGTAGACCTCAACAATTGTTTTCTTCAATTCATACCAAACACAGGCTTTCACTTTGCCTTGAAAGTACCCTGTTCCTGGGACGCCACAGACAAAATGACCATGTCGACATGAAATTTTTACTGTGCAGTAGCTCGTTCCTACTGCACAGTAACATTGCAGGGCATGAACTGTGACACGATGCTACTACACAGTGGAGCTACTGCACAGTAAGCATCACCAGGCAACCATGCAGGGAAGCTACTGTGCAGTAACTGGCACTACTGCACAGTCATTTAGTACTTGGTTATGCAGTAACAACTGAGCAGTCAGTGTTTTCTGTAGATGCACTCGATGAACAACTGTTTGCTGCTTTTAAAGATGTCAGTGATTTGGTCAAGCTTCTGACTGCTGATTACAGGAACATTTCCCAAAAGATTTGGCATCTGTCATTAATGCCTCCTAGTATGGCTGTTTTTACACAAACACACAAGACCTTTATTTTAGATACCCTTGTAAGAGTTGCTTAGCATTTCTTATTTTCAGACAGCAGCTGTTAACTCTACTTTGCTTTTCTCAGAAAACATAAGCAAGCTTGTTTGACTGACATTTTTTCATATACCTAAGGCAGCTGGAGACCATTTAGTGAGTGCCTTAAAAACGACAGGTTTCAGGTTTCAAAATATGTACCTACATTTGTTGGCAGGAGCCTTAAAGGAAAACTAAGTACTATATTGGTGTGGCTGAATGCTAATTACAATTTCTTACAGCACTTTAAATAAAATTTACCATCTGGGTAACATTATAAATGTAAGAAACAAAAGTCTAGAGTCATAATTCTCCTCTTAGTTTTACTAACATTGGTGTATGTTCAATGTTGAACATAGAGTTATTCCTCATGTATACTATAGCTTAAGGAGAAGATCAGGCCTCAGGCATCCCTCTGAGTTAAGAAATGCTGATGGAGTATAGGAAGTTTGTTTTCTATTAAATCTCAGCATGTACAATGAAAATCACTTTAAAAATGTGAAGTCAGTTCATCATTCACCTTATGTAATTTCATTAAGTGCTATATAATTAGGAGTTCAGCAAACTTAAGTATAGGCCTTTTTACTGTCTAACAAGTGTTAGTAACGTTGAGAGCAATTAAGACTTCTTTTCCATAGTCATAGTTTCATGCCCCTTGAGTTTTTTCTTCTTCAGCTGCCCACCACAGTCAAAAAGTGAAGATTTAAGCCTGCTTGTTTTACTTGCACACTAAAATTATTTAATTTTCACTTTACTTCTGTTCTTTAGAACTTCCAATATATTTGCCTCTATGTGGAGGAGAAAATATCACACTACAAACTAGCCAGAAGAAACCACTTTAATATTAGCATTCTGTTGCAGTAATTTCATTTGTTTCATTTACAACCAATTTTCTTGAAAGGGTCCAGTTCAGAAGAGGGAATTTTAATGTAATGAAACAACACATTATGTGGCTAAACAACAATTATATTCATTTTGATTTTCTCAGTAACATAATATTTTCTTGCAAAATCTATTGCTAAATCATATTAGAATAGAAAATGAGTCTTCAGCATTATTAAAGTTAAGTATTCAAATATAGAGCTGCCTCGTAAGCACAAGACCAATAACTATCTTATATGTATGTGTGTGTGTGTGTGTATGCGTATGTATGCATATTATATACAACACACACACATATGTATATCTTATATCTGTATGTATATATATTGACAGGTATATATATTAAAATGGAAAGGTATAAAATATCTTTATATACAGAATATAGATAATGTTCTGTTCTGCACAGATTTATCACTGAATAGCTTTAAAATTGTGGCTAATTTATCATTTTAATAATATCAATCTTGGATGTTACCTACATAAAAAGTTGCTGCATTTCAGCTAGTAGTACAAGGCCTCTTTTGTGGATGTGGTTTATATTACTACAAGGGCACTTCATGCTGCTAGAATTACATAGGTAAAGGAATAATTACATCTTATATTGGAATAACAGATGGGGAGGGGTGTATACACACACACACACACATATATATATACACACTATCTGTTATTCCAATACTATATATACACAGTAACAGTATTTTGCCAAAGGTTGTAATGGTGTAAGTTTCTGTAACCTGGAAAAATATCATCCACAATCAGATAGTTACACTGTGGGTGCATCTACACATGCAATTAATGCAAGACAAAAAACTCTGGAGCTGTTCAAGCTGGATTAATTATTTCCAGGCATAGAGTCTACACATGTACTCAGGACAACAGCAATTTCAGTTGGGGTGGAGTAGCCCCCCAACTGGCTAGACTGGGCATAATTTACAATTCCAGTCACTAGCTACATGTACGTTTCAGCACAGTAAAGTACTCTGCCATAAGATAGTACTGTCCCTGGAACAGATTGTAGTATTAGCCTTTATCTTTTTAAAGCTGAACATTAAATCAGGTGAATATACAAGCACTTTTCATACATAAAACAGTCAGATTCTATTGTCTGTTTCACTCTGCACATTATTACATAAAGCAAGATATTTACAATTATTCATAAAGGAGAGTCCTAAATTCAGGGCAAATACATATAGAAACATACTAAATTCTATGAAGAATTCAGCAAGTAGATATCATATGTTGCAGGTACAAATGTATTATTAAATAAAATATCTGTATTCACTGGATGACAAAAATGTGCTCTCATTTTCATTGTGAACTGATTTATGTGTTAATATACACAACGTACTTAAAAATATAATTATTGTTGCCCATACAAAAATGTGGTTGGGGTACTTTATTTATTTTACTGTGGCACTGTGTGACTGTTCTATGTCTCTGTTTCCAAAACTTTCCATATTTACCATCCCATAGGATGTTCCCCAACAGCAGTACTATATCCAGCATCAATGGGGTCTGCTATACCCTTGCATTTCACCACTGCAGCCCTGAGAAACAGCCAATGGAATGATCAACATCAGAGTGTTGTTCTGACACTAACACATCAACTCACTGCCAGCTCTGGTACTGTTATAACAAACTCATAGTTTCATAGTTTCTAGGGTGGGAAGGGACCTGAGTAGATCATCTAGTCTGACCCCCTGCCATGGAAGGAAAGAGTATTGGGGGCAAACGACCCCAGCAAGGTGCTCATCTAACCTCCTCTTAAAAACCCCCAGGGTAGGAGCCTGCACCACTTCTCTTGGAAGTTGCTTCCAGATCCTAGCCGCTGTGAAGTGGCGCCTCCTGATATCTAACCTAAATCTACCCTCTGCCAGCTTGTGACCATTACTCCTAGTCACTCCTGATAGTGCTTGGGGGAACTATTCTTATCCGCCCACCCTTGTAACCTGTCTAGGTCGGATTGTAACCTATTGCTTCCTTCTAGTGTGCCCACATCTCCCCACATCTTAGTGTCATCAGCAAATTTGAACAGGGTGCTTTTTACCCCCTCGTCCAAGTCACTGATGAAGATGTTGAACAGTGCGGGCCCAAGGACTGAGCCCTGTGGAACCCCACTGCCCACGTCCTTCCAGGTTGAGAAGGACCCATCCACTACCACCCTCTGGGTGTGGCCCTCCAGACAGTTGGTTACCCATTTGACTGTGTGGGTGTCGACACCACAGCCTCCCAGTTTCTTAATGAGAACGGGGTGAGAGACAGTGTCAAAAGCCTTCCAGAAGTCCAGGAAGACTATGTCCACTGCTACCCCTGCATCTAATGATTTAGTGATCTGATCATAAAAGGCCACCAGATTGGTCTGACAGGACCTGCCACTGATGAACCCGTGTTGGTTGCCCCTAAGCATGCAGTCCCTTGCTGGCCCCTCATGGGTGTATGCCAGAATAATTTTCTCAAACAGCTTGCCCAGGAACGAGGTAAGACTAACTGGCCTATAGTTTCCCGGGTCCTCCTTCTTTCCCTTTTTGAAGATGGGAACCATGTTGGCCCTCTTCCAGTCCTCCAGCACCACACCAGAGCACCACGAATGCTTATAAAGCTGTGCCAAGGGTCCTGCAATGACCTTGGCCAATTCCTTTAGTACTCTAGGGTGGAGATCGTCCGGACCAGCTGACTTGAATACGTCCAGTCCCTCCAGAAGCTCCCTAACCAGTTCCTCACTAACCCTTGGCCCAGGTCTGCCTCCCCTGGGACCTGAGGGGGGCCCTGCAGGGAGGTGGCTGTTCTGGTCCCTACTTAGGAAGAAGGAGGCAAAGAAATCGTTAAACATGTTGGCTTTGTCATCTGGTGTGATGACCAAATTTCCCAACACGTCCTGCAGGGGCCCCACATTACCCAGAACCTTCTTTTTACCCCCTATGTATTTAAAGAAGGACTTCTTATTGTCCTTTAATCTGGGAAGCTATTCCTAATTCCATCTCTGCCTTGGCCTTCCTGACTGCCCCCCTACATCCCCAAGCGACTGCAGTATAGTCATCCCTGGTGATGTCCCCTTCTTTCCATTGGGTGTATGCCTCCCTTTTAGCAAGGAGACATTCCCGGATGCTTTTGGTGACCCATGGAGGCTTGTGTGCCCTCCTGCTCCCTTTGATCCTCATTGGGATTACTTTCCTTTGGGCTTGGAGGATCATCTCCTTAAGGAGCGACCACTCTTCTTGGATACCTGGCTCCCCTCCCCTCTGGGACCTCAGCGCTTCCCCAACTATCCTCCTTAGCTCGTTGAAGTTTGCCCTCCTGAAATCTAGGGCTGCTGCCTTACTGCAGGCCTTTGCCACCTTGCGCTGGATGGTGAATTCCAGCAGGCAATGATTACTGTCACTCAGGTGGTCGAGCACCTGCAGCCCCCTCACCAGGTTATCTCCCATGGCCAGCACTAGGTCCAACATTTTCTCAAGATTGCTAATGTTCCTTCTAAGTCTGTTATGGGTCCAGTTACCATGGTCAGTTGTCTGCTGGGTACTTTCCAATGTCTGGTTCTCTTTAACATCTTTATCAATGATGTGGACACTGGTGTCAGAAGTGCATTGGCTAAGTTTGTTGATGACACAACATTTTGGGGCATAGCATCCACACCTGAGGACAGGCTAGTGATCCAGGCTGACTTGGATAAACTTGGTAAGTGGGCAGATACAAACCAATTGTTTAATACTGATAAATGTAAGGTATTACACCTCAGGGAAAAAAACCCTCAGCATACTTATAGGCTTGGCAGTGCTACACTTGGTAGCACCACTGCTGAAAGAAACTTGGGGGTCATGATTGATCACAAGATGAACATGAGACACCAATGCAATGTCACAGCTGGTAAAGCAAACCAAACTCTGGCTTGCATCCATAGATGCTTTTCAAGTAACCTCAGGATGTCATCCTCCTGCTGTACTCAGCCTTGGTGAGGCTACAGCTGGAGTACTGCATCCAATTCTGGGCTCCACAATTCAAGAAGGATGTTGATAAGCTTGAAAGAGTCCAGAGGAGAGCCACACACATGATCAGAGGGCAAGATAATAGGCCTTATGAAGAGAAAGCTGAGAGCCATGGGTATCTTCAGGCTTGAATAGCGCAGGCTCAGGGGGGACCTGGTGGCTGCCTATAAGTATCCAAGGGATGTACATCAGGATCTGGGAGAACATGTGTTCACCAGAGCGCCTCAAGGGTAAACTAGGACCAATGGTCACAGACTCCTCCAAGACTGTTTTAGGCTGGACATAAGAAAAAATGTCTTTACTGTCTCCCAAGAGCTGGAATAGACTCCCTCCAGAAGTGGTGCAGGCACCTACTCTGGACTCATTCAAGAAACATTTATCTTTCTGGGATCCTTTGACCCTAGCTGACTTCCTGCCCCTGGGGCAGGAGGCTGGACTTGATGATCTTTGAGGTCACTTCCAGCCCTAACATCTATTACAGGATCCACAAATGGAACAATTTAGCAATATCCTTGTGGGGCATGTTAATATTTTTAAAATGAATGTCTTACCTCACAATGTACTTATTGTGTAACCAACCCATTGTAAACGCCCAATTTTATTTTGTTAAAATCAACCAAATGTTCACCAGGTTTCTGTGGGAAGAGAATAAAAGGACTTGACTCTCATCAAAAAGATAAAACTACCAATTGAAAAGCAGGGGCTTTCGTTTTCCAAATCTTCAACAATACCTCCTTAGTAAGTCAGGCTTTGTACTGGATGACTGGTATAACTCATAAGTCTCCCGTATGGATGGAAATTGAACAGGGACTTATGTCTCCCTTTCTATTATCAACCATCAGAGGCTCTACTTACCACAATCCTTCTTACTCTCAAACCCCTACAATTTTTGCAGCCTGATACATGTGGAAAAAATTGGCAACTTACTAAAGGTTTATACTTTGTTACATCTTAAGGTCCCTATCTGGGGCAATGTCTTTTTAAAGTAAAGCTCCCACAAACTGATATAGAGAAAGTGGATGTATAAGGATATTGTGCATGTAGAAAAGCTTCTAGCAGGAAATCATATTAAATCCTTTTCTGGGTTATGTGATAATTTTGACCTTCCTAAAACAATTGAATGCCAATATATATGTGGTTGCATCAAATACTAGAAAATTGGTTTGGGCCTGATGCTTTAGATGTAGCTTATTCCCTAGATATATTATTTTTACCTTGAAATCTGCTTCGCATAGAGTGATATCATATGATATCACTCTATGAATATATAATTTCACATAACAGACTCAATGCAAACTATTTAAGACTGTAATGAAATGCAATACTATGGACATCTAGGTATCCAGATGACAGAATCCCAGTGAAATTCAATAATTCACAATAAACAAACATTTAACATTGATTTTAGATTCCATTTTATACAATAAAAATCATTTTTCATCTGCACTGCGCTCTCTCTAAACCTAAACAATTAAACCTACTGCCAATAGATCCATGCTGGCAATCTGGCCCATTGCTGGCAATGCTTAATCACATGTTTTGGTCATCTTTATTATCAATTCTTTTTGGAAAGAAATTATAACTAGATTTAACATGATTTTGAACACATCACTGATAACTTTGGCAAATATTCATGTTTTTGGGTGCATCCCTAAAGAGATCAAACTGAATCCTCACAAGTTGCACTTGTACGCTGGGCATTATTAGTAGCATGCAGGATTATACCACTGAACTGAAAAATGACATGTTCAAAGGTTAACGAGGTGGTACAACTGACTTCTATGGAGAAAGTCAGGTTTAGCTGACTTAAATACTTTGAAAAGTTTAATGTAATTTAGAAAGAATTTTTAGATTATTTTAGTAATTAAAATATTCCTTGCACATTTTTTTCTTCCTCCATCCCTCCTTCTTCTATTGTCTTTTCCCCCTTTATTACTTATTATGACAGACATGTACATAGTTCATAGTAGGGCTGTCAAATGATTACAAAATTTTATTATTAGTTGTGTGATTAAAAAAATTAGTCTCAATCGCAATTTTAATCACAGAGCTATAAATTCAAAATTATGTGCAAAACTCCACAAATTATGCAAAATTATGCAGGTACTTTGTATGGTCGGGTGGTGGGTATGTTGTGTGTGTGGGAATTTATGAAGGTGTGGGGGGCTGCAGTTGTGTGTGTGGGGTTTGGAGCCCAGGGAGAAGGGTCCCCATATGTTCTGGCAGGATGCATGGTACTGTAGGCCAGGAGTAAGGGGAGCCTTTGGTTTGGGAGTGAAAGTCAGACACACAGAGACACACACAGACACAGGCACACAGATACAGGCACACAGGCAATGCCCAGAAGGTAAGATTGTGGAGAGAAAGGGGCATGGAGTGGGGGAAGAGGCGGGGGGGCAGATCGAGGGCCACACAGTGAGGAAGTGAAGCAGGGATAGGGGCTGGGGTGAATGGGGCCCTGGGACTGGGGCAGATCATGAGACAGAGCTGCAGGTGCCTTGTCCAGGCATTGGGGGGGGGGGAGACATGGCTCCCACCACTGCGCACACCCCAAGAGAGGTCTGCATCTGCAACATATGATACCCCCAGGGGAGGCACAGGGGGCATGTGCCCCCTGGATTTGTGCATGGGGAGGAGGTGGGCTGGAGGCTCAGGGCTCTGCACCCTACTGCCATTGTCCTGGGAGCTGGGTGACACCATAATGTGCCTCCCACCACTGGGTGGGCAGGGGATGCACAGTGCAGCCAGCATGTAGCTCCCAGAGTAAAGGCAGCAGGGTACAGATCCCCAGTTTGCAGCCCACAGCCTGCCTTCACCCCATGCTCAAATCTGAGTGACATGTTCCCCCTGTGCCTCCCCCAGGGATGTGCGCAGTGGCAGGATCCAAGCCACCTATAGCTCTGTCCCATGACCTGGCCTAGCCTCAGGATCCCTTTCACCTCAGCCCTTGTCCTTGCCCCACTCCCTCCCTCAGCATGCGGGCCTCAATCTCCCCCCGCCCCCTCTCTCCCACATACCTCTCCTCCACCATGCCCTTTCTCCACCACAAACTTACCTCCTGGGTGGTGCTCTACACACTGCCAGCTGCATTCCTGACCATGTGCAGGCTTCAACTGCTCGTTTGTGTCTGTGTCTGTTCATGCCCCTCCCCCATCATTGCAGCAGCCCGGAGCCCACACCCGGCCTGCCCTGTGGTCCTCTGCATGGTCATCACTGCCCCATGGGGTAGCTTGGAGGAGGCAGTCATGGTAATGGAATGAAGCCCCGGCATGGGCTCCAAAACTATGTGCATGATTAACTTATTAAAAAATGTAGTGTAAACAACGATTAACAGGTTAATTGTGTACATTAACCATGATTAATTGACAGGTCTAGTTCATAGTTAATATATAATTGTTAAAAATATGCATTTAAAATAAATAAAAATGAATATAAAGTACTATTTAGAAGATGACTTTGTAGGAGGTTGTTCATTTTCACAACATGGTCTTTAATTCTTGGGGGCTAACTTGCCTCACAGGACACAGCGTACACCATAAATAATCAAAGAAACAGATATAACAACAGTAAAGGGTTAACTTGTACCCTGCGGTCCTTTTTCAGGCCCTGAGAGAGTACTCTAACTCTATGCTGCACGTCTGCCATGCAGCCTTCTTTCTCTCTCCTAGTTCTGTTTCCTGGGAGCTTTTAACTTAACCTAGGCCAGTCAGTTATCTGCTGGGCCAGTCTTCCTAGGTAAGCCTGCAATCACTTTTTATAGCCTACAGCAAGGCTCCCCAAGACATGAAGCCTGGTGCACACTTAAAATACCAAATATTGATTTCTAAAATAAAATATGATATAAATATAAAAATCAAAAAACAATTCCAATTTTTTTTGCTTTAATAAAGCTATTTTGTTAACTGACCTAGCATATTTTTTAAATTCTATATCAGGAGAAATTTCAGATTTTTCATTTTCTGTTCCAATTCAGTTTTAAAATATATTTCAAAATGTATTTTCCTAAAGACTAGAAATTCTGTATATTGATCACCTCTACAGTACATGTTTAGCTTTGTTATTTTTTCTGTGTAATAATCCCTTCCAGCTCCTGATCCCTCTTGTTATTTTCTGAACTCTATCCAAATTGCCACCTTGTTAGTATGCAGTAACTAGCAGTCCTCCCTTTCCATAACACTTTTCATTATTATTGGTTAATGCGTTACTAAAAACATGGCCAGAAACATAAAATGCACCATTATTGTACCGCACAAAATATGACCTGCTAATTAGAAAATAGTTTATAGAGCTCTTAAAAAATTCTGAGCTACTAACAATCACACGAATAGCACTTTGAATAAGAGGCATGAATCCATGGCATTAATGAAATTTTACATCTAAATAAATACATTTCTTATGTTCTTCACTGCAGAGGTACTGTGCAGTTTTCACTCCTTGTTTGTCAGGTTTCATTATAACATCATATTAGTGCTCTTTCAAACTAAACAGTTGAAATATTTTGGATGCTGCAATTTATACCCTTTTCTTACAGATGCCTGAAGTGATTTGTTTCATTTCTACTTTTCTCCAGGTCTTTCCCTCTTCTGTCACAGACTGCCAATACTTTCTGTTCCAGTTACCTTTTCTTCCTTTTTTCCCCTACAGCTATTCTACATGAATCCTCCTTAGGAGGACTTCAAGTTGTATTTCTATTTGTACTTTGACTCCACTCAGTTCTCCCCACAACTCATTTGTTTCCCTGTTCTCCTTTCCTCTACTCACTAAGCTATGTCCACTGCCATGGCTCACCTGACTTTTTAGTTCTCTCTCACACACACCAAATAATCAACCCTTTTCTCCAAGTGTTCAGTCTACCTAACTGACTCCCCCATTTTACCCACAATCTATTTCATTCTAAATCATATACCAATGTGCAGTCTCAGGTGAGATTTCATTCAGCTAAATTAATTCAGGAGTAAAGCTGTTAATAATGAGATGAACTTTTTGCATTGCATGCACCTCTCAGCTAAGCATATTTACTTTAGAAACAACACAGTGGGAAAGGCTACAGCAGACTAAAGTGAGATACCTATAGCATGTAATCGATCTTAGTAATTGTCCTACATAGTTGTGAATTATGCACCAAATTATTTTCCTTGAAAAGGAAAAGCACCGTAACTAATTTATCACCAATGTCTGAAATTTCCAAATGTCTGCGATATGCCTGGAAAACTCTCACCCTGAAGTAATTATTTCTTCTTTCTCTCTCAAGCTTCCTTCAAATGTTGTGCTCAAGCTGGCAAGAGAGAAAATTCAAAACAAACTGACTGGACAGAGCTGAACAGAGGCACATCAAAATTAAGTAACTCACCCTGGGAAGCCTACCCTGAGTCTGTGTTAGCAGGGATGCACAGAAATTTGTTATGGTTATTGAATGCAACAACTGGGACATAAGCCCTTGATGAAAGCACTTCTAGATATTCTAACTCTTATGTTCCCTCTACTCTTTACAGGTATCACACAATTAATTGGTTAATTGCACAATTACCTTGAAACCAGCTACACATGCAGTGTACCTATGATGCCATAAAAAGCTCCAGCCAGCTATAAAGTTAGACCTCAAAAATGTGTACTAACTTTCATTATAGCTGTTTTCCGTCCAGTTTTAAATTGCACATGTAGCAGCATCTCCCCTGTGGCTGGTAAATTCCCAGGGTACTCTCAGCCCCAGTAGCTGCTGATTCTGGGTCCCAGTGGCATGGATCCCAGCAGCTGCGGTACACGGCTGCCTTGGGGTACATGAAACCCCAGGACTGGGGGAATCTCAGCTGCCATGAGACCCTATGCACTCCTAGGGCTGGGTGACTGAGGGGACTCCCAGAAGTGGGAGCTTGCTTCCTGACAGTGCAGGGGAACCTAGTATCAGGCTCTCCCTGCATGAGCAATAAGGCACAATGGGATCTCATGTACAAATTCATGCATCCTGCCATATATGTATACCTTCACCTGATTATGTAGAGCAGCCCTTAGTGCTACATGGAAATCTGATGGATGGTGGATCCAAACAGGAATGAGCAACACAAACAAGAAAGAGAAGTCTGGCAAAAGTCAGACATGATTTAGAGGAAGGAAAAGGTGATTCAATTTAAGGATGTAAAATAAACACTAGATAATGGAAAGACATGCAATAAGCCTTAACCTGACAGTCTTCTTGGACAGGCTGTTACTACTTCTGGTTACTGGCTGGACTCCAGAACTGCATGAACTAGGGTCTTATGGCTGAGGCTTATCATGGTTTACTGTAGCTCATCGAACATTACCCAGCTTTCAGTCTATCTCTACCTTAGAGATAGACTGAAAGCTAGACTTGGTCCAATTTTCCCACTAGGAAATAAAACAAAAAGCCAAAACCTCTCCAGTGTGCCCTTTCATAAGACCAAACATTTATCCTGTAACTAACCATCTGCTGTAGCACTATTTGTAACATTCTAAAGGTGTGAGTGAATTTCCAAGAGCTTCCACAAAATAATAATAATTAGTGGTATTAATGTTAAAAGTCACTAAAAATGCATCCTCCTTTTCCCTAACTATGGATCAGCTACTTCCAAGACTTGAAAATTACTAGTATTGAATGTTGGACTATTGTAACAACTTCTCCTAGGACAGGCTCAGGTTTAGGGCCTATTTCGTATGCTGATCCATCAGGACAGTAATACCTGCTTTGCACCAGTGAGAAGTGACAGCTTAGCTTTCTAATAGAATGCATCATTAGTTTCTAGCTCTGGTGGTACATGAAATATTTGACGTTAAATTCATGACATGTTGATTTATATGAAAGTAATTCTAGGTCTTTTATAATGGGTTTAAAAATGTCACTTAGTCTCATACATGGTACTAACAACTTGACTTTATGAAAACTAACACTCATAAAAAGTTTACAATTCATAAATGTTTAGTGAATTAAAGAGAGCTAAGTGATAAACTTTCTTTGGATTGGAGCAGGGGTTGGGCAAAATATGGCTTGCAGGCTAGATCCAGCCCACCAGGCACTTTCATCCAGGTCTCAGCGCCCACCAACTAATTGTACCCCACCCAGCCTTTCTGTCTATGAGGGTGCGAGTGAGTTGCCCACATATATACACCCTTGCCAACATATTCTATTGCACCTCACTCCCACCCTCGTGGGTGGAAGGGCCCAGCCTGGCCAGCATGCAGCTTCCAGGTGGGACTGCTGCTGCCACTGCTGGAGCTGCCAGGGGACCTGCTTGGCTTCCACAGCATCCTGCTCACTCTGGGCAACAGGTAGGGAAGTGGCAGGGGTATGGACAGTGGTGGAGTTATAGCAATAATAAAATACTAATCAAGTTATCATGCACCATATTTAAAGCAAAGTACTTAAAACAGAATTTACTCAGTTATCTTGGCAATACCGTTTACACCATAATGACTGTGCAATGGTTAGCAATATACAAAAAATGGATAAATAGCTGTTGGCCTTCCGTGCTGAATACAAAGGTTTATTTAAGTAGAGTAAGAAATATAACACTGAGTACCAATGTCAACAGTGTTGCTCTTCTATGGTTCTTGATTAGTAGAGCAACACCTATTATTATTAACATTGGGCCATGTAGAGAGACTGCCACTATACCCCAGTGCTCTGCTCTCTCCCCTCCCCCGCTACTTTGGGGAGAAAGCAGTTGGATCCCCTATAGCCTGCTCAGAGGCGAACTATCAGAGCCCTGCAGGGACTGGCTTACAAACAGCTCTGTTCCCCATTCTCACTGGAAAGCAACAGGGACAGGACTGCAGTGGTGGCAGGGGATGACTGGGTGGCAAAGGCCAGGCAGTTAGTCCTTGTTGCACCGGGCTGCCTCTGAGTTGGAAACTTCAAAGGGCTGCTCATGCTGAAGCACCAGGAACCAGGACTGTTCCAGCACCAGCAGTCCTTTAAATTTCCCTCTACACACACCAGAGACCACACACTGGAGCTGTCTCCAGTCTGGATCTGCTGTTATTGTGGGCACCAGAGATAGACAAGGCAAGCCTGTCAGGAACTTAGGGGAACAAAAAAAAAAAGTCCTCTAGCATCCCCCTAGCTGGAAAGCTGCCTTTGTGACAACTCTGTTGTGCTCCAGTCAGGGGATGTGTGTGTGGGGCCACCTATAGCACTTGATTTTTTCTAGTGCTGCAAGCTTTACAGTGCTACAGAAATAACATCCATCAAAAGCCTTGGTGTTCAATCCAGCACTTAATAACCTTTTGGATAGGTATGTTCACTATATTTGGATAACTCAAGAGAATATTTAGAATTTCCTTTTTTGTCTGAAAACCATGGATGGGAATCTTTATATACACATACATACAATTTACAGCCTTACATAAAACAAGTTCTTAGAGGTACAAATTCTCATCACTACTTTAACCCAGCTACATTAAATCTGCATTATAATTATATTCAAGAGACAGACTAAAGAGCGTTTGTGGGGAGGCTACTTTTGCTTGGCTTTGTTTTGTTTTTGCAACCTTCCCTTGTTTTCCTTAATAGCAGCTGTAAATCAACTCCTTTGAAGCTTCAGTTGTTCTAGAGAGGTGTCCTGGTCCCCAGACCAATTACTCGCTGGTTTTTCCTTCCTAAAGATAGTAGGAAAACTTGCTTGTTTGTACAGATTGTGTGTTCATCATTAGTCAAGAATAGGTGGAGAACAGGAGATGTAAATCTGTTTGAGAGGTGTTAGTGTCTTTTGCATTATGCATCTTTTGAGGCAGCTTGCCTCCTTGAACACCTTCCTGGCTTAACACAGCAACTAATTAATTATGTTGTGCCATATCATATTAAACCTCATTAGGCCAATGCTGTATGATATCACGGCCAACTATCAACCTATAGAGCTTTTTTTATTCTTTTGTGCTCACATGTATACATACAAACATTAAGTTGTGTTTGTGATGACATTTAGAGTTACACACACACATTTTCTGGATTTAACTAGTAGAAATTCTGTTTTTCTTAGAAGTTACATGTTCACATTGCAAACAGAATCAGCTGACATTAGTAATATTTTATTGGTCTCAGTAGATACATAATGGATTGAGTGAGCATGAAGGAAAAATTATGATACATCCATTCACTGGTCTCTACATAGAAAAATCACCTCTTGTTGGCAATAGTTGTCAGCAACGGATTCCCCTGTCTTCATCTCAACTGGTGTTGAAATGATTCAAATGCTAGTTCAGATGAGAGAACGTTTTGTCTACATCATTCAACAGATTATGAGTGAGACCCAATGGAACAAATTAATGGTTCTGAAAACCATTGTTTCATCCACGATAGTACATCAGCTGTTCTGAACGCCAGATGAAAATGGGAGATGGAACTAAAAAAGAGCTGCAGTTGACAGCTGTCAGCAACAACATGTTATTTTCCTGATGTATCTGGAGTCCAATAAATGATCTCTCCAGATCAGCGTTGAGGAACATTGATAGAACAGAGTCTGGGAATCACTGCCATACCTCACTCTGTAACTTGCTCTATGAATAGACAGAGCAAGGTATTTGTACCTGTCGCATACTTCCTTTCTCTCTCTCTCTCTCACTCTTTCTCAGAAAATCCAAAAGAAAAACAAAACAAAAAACACGGTACTTCATGAATGTACTGTACAATGAGATAAATGAACATGTATTCATTTATAAATAGCCATACAGATCTAAATCCTGGACCGTCTTAATTCACTTTTAAAAGACCCTAGTCACAGACCCATAGGCTGCATCCAGATAAGCATGGATGTTTGGTTCCCTGGGGACAAGTAGTGGCAGCACACCTTGCACTGCAGCTACTTGTCCCTGGGGAATGCCAATGCCATGTGCACTTTGGTGCATGCCAAGTCACCCCAGGTAGGGTAGCATGGCTCTGGGTGGCCCAGCTTCGCTTTTGAGCAGTGTGCACTGCCCATGCACATGCTGCTCTGCTTCTTCTTTCTGTGGGTTTTTTTGACCCCTGGATTTCCAGGGGTCAAAAAAACCTGTGGGGCAAAAAAAAACCCCAGAGCAGCATACATATGAACAGTGCACCCTTGGAGTGCAGAGAACATCTAAATGTGCAGTACGTAGGCCGCAGACGTGTCTGCGGCACCACATACCAGCCACTCTAGTCTGGATGCAGCCATAGGGCATGTCCACACATGTAGGCATGTGAACTTTGAACAGCTCAAATAGCAGCAGCACCGATTTGTGCTGGAGATCTGTGCTTCAGCACATGTGTCTGAACACATGCCTGAACACTTAGGTATAGGGCAACTGACCCTGCCCAGTTCCTAGTATCAGCAAATACGCAAAACAGGGAACTTTTTTTTACATTCTTAGCATGCCTCTTGTGGCATCTCAAATTGCTTTGAGGTGCTGCAAAAGGCACATGCTCACTTGTCTGGACACAGCCATAGAGTATATACTAGCGTAAGAGACCTTAATAACATTTTCTTTCTATATAAATTTCCCCAGAACTGCATTTGCAGATTAATGTGATGGGGTTGGTTTGAAGGAGCGATAAGACAAGGAGAAGGGAATAGAGAGAGAAAGTAGTACATTAAACTAGGGGTCAAACCACCTGGGTTTCACTTTTTCCTAGCCATGCCAAAGATTGGCTGCAGGTATGCCTGCACAACACAGTACGATGTTTCACAGATAGCTCTACAGATGCAGATAGATGTAGATATATATACAATGAACGTAACTGCTCATGTACCAGAGTGTATGGACACAGCATACAGAGATATCTAAAGCTAGGGACCACATGCTCACTCTGGAACTGAAATCATTACCACCCCACTGAACACTAAGCTAGCTTAAGTATCTCTTCACAGGGCTGCCTTTCATCATATTAACAAGTTTGTGTGATCTTGGATAAGTCATTTTTGCTATGTTGCTCAATTTCCCCATTTAAAATACAGAAATAACAAACACCCAATTTTTTTCTGAAAAAGAAAACTATGTTGGAGTCCATAGGTGAAAAGTGTGCTGTAGGTAGTACTTTCATTCTTATTTTTATTTCTAAGAGTGGTATATGAAGACTGAAGTAGTTAAGTAAAACCTGCTAGCAATCTGTAATATTTAAGTTATGATAACTTCTATATTTGTTGGTGTATAAAATGATATTTACAGATAGTTACAAAGAAAACAATTTTTTAAAATTTATCTTATCAATATAAAAGTTTGAATAATGGCTAGACAGCACATTTGTTTTATACAGCCCTCAGCATGGGGAAAAAACTTATGTTGCTATTTCTGTTAATGTATTTGTTTTAGGGAAGCTTGCATTTTTCTTTGCTTTTAGTCTGATTCATGCATTCTCTGAGGCCCTTAATTCTTAATGCAGCACATATTGATATAGTGAGTTAATATTATAACCCATATTGAAATATGCTTCTCTAATGTCATGGGGCTCAACGAACCAACTAAAGGCTTACAATCTTAAAATCAATCAATATCTTAAAGATGTCAAATAACTATGCTAAAAAGAATAATTTAGCTGAAAGGCATGCAGGGAAGTTTGAGGAGGAAGGTTCCACTTTTCTTAAACATTTAGGGACAGGGCCTTAGTCTCATCCACAGAGGTTTAGTCAGTCTAAACTCTGGTTTCCAGAAGCCTACAAAAAAGTTTTCCTCTGTAATAATTTTTAGTTAGATTGGGAATTCTCTTGCAGTTAGGGCTAAAATCCTTCCCTGCCTCCACAACTGTGAAGTGTATCAATAGCAGCAAAAACATAGGGCACCCAATGGTGCAGATGTAATACAGGCAAATGGTATCCATTGATAGCATACAGCAGTGTGCTAAGGGCTTCACTAAGATTAATCTATTAAGTTGACACATTGATGAAAGGATTTGCAGGAACAAACACATCACTAGACAACAATCAAACATTCATGACACTTGCTGGCTAACTTATTACACTGCAAGCACTTTGCTACTGCAAAGAAAAACAACAGTAAAAAGTCTTCTGCAGTGTGGCATTTCTCACAGGCATGTGACATGTTACCTAACACTGGCAGCTTTTTTTCTCTATTGAACATAATTCACAAAAGATCTAGGTACCTGACTCTTACCTACTCCTAATCCATGCTGTTTGCCTATAATGAAAATGATTACATCCTTGTGTTTTAGCAATAAAAGTCACTGAAAATTACAGGTTATCTTTGAAATGTTTGGTGGACTGGAAAGAGATGCATTAACCAGCTGAAATTTCTTTGTTAACAGGAATAAAAAGAGATGGAGAATGCCAATAAGATTAAACCCTCAACTTCTACAGGCTTTCACCTTACAGGTTTGGATTACTTTATTTTTGGAAAAGAGAACAACTAACAGTCTCAATTTTCTTCACCCTTGATGGTTTTTGTATTCTCACTGGAAGAGGGATAGCTAACATCAACACTATAGTTTTCTGAGTATATAATGATATGGGTAGATGTAGCAGTTTAAAACCTTTCTGGCTAGGGACAGACATTACACATAAACTGGTTTAAGTGATTAGAAACTGGTTTAAAACCATAACAGAAGATAAGTTCAGTGCATATAAACCCCTTTCAAAATGGTTGAAACTGGTTTAAGATAACTAGTTGAATGTAGTCAGATAACTAATTGAATCAGACTTAACTGATTTGGGTCAAACCGGTTTATGCAATGCCTGTCCCAGTCCCCTTCCTGGTTTAGGTTAAACCAGAGTTCCCCAGCATCTGAGATCCTTTGCAGTCCTGGGCTGGGCTGGGCTGGACTGGGCTAGGTTGTGCTCTCTGCTCCAGAGAACAGACTGGCCCCATCCCTCTCCTCCCTAGCCAGAACTCAGGGCAGACTGCAGGCACAGCAGGGTCTGCCTGGCTTCCCTTGCTGCTCCCTGCTCAAGCAGGGATTCCCCCACCACTCCTCCTTCCCTTTCATCTCCTACAGCATGGACCCCAGCTCCATGGACCCTAGTCATATGGTATGCTAGCTAAAGCTGAGAGGTGTCTCTGTGTATATATATGACCAATTTCACTGGGACAGGCAAACAGGACAAAGGCAGACAGAACAGTGTCTACTTGGGGCTTTTTAGAGCAAATCAACAAGTCAGCTGGTAATGTCCTTCCGTTCCTTCCTTGGAAAAAAGATGGTTAAGAATAGCTTGAATTAAAGAGAGAGACTTTTGTTTTGGCATCCCTAGTTAAGCTTCGGTTTGTGATTTGATTTGGAGAAGATTCAGCCCGATTCAGAGGCTGAATTTCTGAATCTGAATCAAATTGCTAGAAGCTTAAAACTTTCTGAATCAATTTGGAGCCTCCGAATTGATATGGAAAAGATGTGGAAGTGATTCAGAGATTTGGAAGGTGGTCTTTATGGGGAAACAGAAACTTAGAAGAGGGAGGGGGAGCAGGGAGGGGAGGGGAGGGGGAGCAAGGGGGGAAGGACTAACATCTCTAGCTGGCCAGTAACTGTGATTTCTCCCTGACTGCTGTTCCAGTTACAGTGTCTGGGGGAAGGGACATAGAAACAGCATACAAGCCTCTGTGTGCAGGTTTTTCTGTCTCCTTCCTTATCTGTTTCTGCCTGAGTAACAGCATCTCAAATGTACTGTGGCTATTGGCCTGGCTTCCTAGTCCATGGCCTGCTACTTTTTACTGTTAGAAAGGATTGGATAGGATGTAGCTTAGCTTAACTTAGTTTAGCTTAGCCTCTATCTACTTTACTAACTATCCAATTCATTTATTTTAACTTATATTTGTTCTCTTTTTTTTTTTTTTGCAATACTTTTAAAAAAGAAAGTTCAGTGTTTTCCCTGGCAGTGTGATCCATCACTGTGCAGAGAAGCACACATTACATGCACTCACACATCATAGAAGAAGTCAGATATTCATAGAAGAAGAAGAGATTCAGAATCAGATTATATATAGTTATTAGTTATTAATATTATTATAGTTTCCATACAGACTAAAGACAAACAGAAGTCAGACAGAGATTCAGACTGAGATTAACACATGCAACACAGAACTCAGAGTTCTAGAAGAAGGAGATATATTTTTTTAGGTACAAATTACACCAGAGAAGAACACAAAGTATGCTAGTAGCCACACATTCACATTAATAGCACATCACAGAAGAAGACACCATATATAGTTATTAATAATCAAAGTAGAGTCCAGTGCACGCAACATAGAGGAAATAAAACACACAACACAAAAGGAGTTACACTTCACATTCATAATTCACAGTAAATAAATACATCACAGCCCAAAAGAAGACAGATAGCACACATTTTTTACATAGTTCTTAAGAATTATTAATCAATCAAACCTAATCAATCAAAGAAAAGTCCAGTGTATGCAACACAGAAGAAAGAAAACACACAACACAAAAGAAGTCACACACACACCTTTTGCAGCACAGCACATTAATATGAAGCATGCTGGAAAGGCAGGGGTCAGATCTTCTGGTAGGGGAGGGAGAAGGGGTAGGGAGAGAGCTAGAGCTGTAAGTACCCCGCTCCCAAACATAGACACATCCTCTTCCCAAGCAGCCATGAGACTTCTGCTGCCCGTGTAAGCAAGGAGGTGGCAGCAATACCTGTACCTGCCATCCCTGCACCTGCACCTGCACCTGCACCAGCTCCCCTAACTCAAGAAATAGGCAGCAGCAGCAGAATCACTGTCTCCTCCATCCCAATGTCATCTCCCAGTGTGAGTCTCCCCCTTCCAGAGGAGGAGCTGGAGCTGGAGCTGGAACCAGGGGACCTGAGCACCCTGGCTCAAGCAATTCTGGGGACCGAGGGGGAATCAGAGTTTGTGCTCCACACCCTTCAAAGTTCTCCTAAACTCAGGTCTCCTTCTCTGGAGGAGGTTGAGGTTGTGAAGGTTCAGGCAAGTGGCTCAGCTGAGGCAGCTCCTCCTACTGTTGTGCCTCAGCCTGCTGAGGAGGAGGATAAGGCAGCATCCCCACCCTCAACCCAGAAGCTGGTGAGTAGAGTAGGGTAGCAGCATTTTGAGCTGGTGGATGATCCCAGGTTTGCTATCTGCCAGCACTGCCAAAGGCAGTTGTGCCTGGGCAAAGAGGTGAAACACTTCCCCACCATGGCAATACTGCTGTATCTCAGGAGGCAGCACCCGCTTGCCCTTCTTCCTGCTTAGCCTGGCCCCAGTGTGAGCATGCCCAAAGGGAAGTCCCCTGCTCACTCCAAAGCCCCCGTCCCCACAAAGCAGAGGCAGGCCACCCTGGAACAGTGGGGAAAAGGTGGACAGAAATGGGGGGAGTTGCAAAGGCGAGCAGCATCACCCAGACCATTGGGGAGATACTTGCTCTGGATAGCTAGCCCTTCTCCATAGTTGAGCAGCCAGGGTTCAGGTGGCTTATGGCGCTCATGGCCCCATCTTACCAAGTGCCCACATGCACTACTTTTAGCAGGAGAGTGGTTCCCTCCCTATATGAGGCATGCAGGGAGCACTTGAGGGAGGACCTGCACAAGGCAGGGCCACAGGTAGCCTTGCACTTCACCTATGACATCTGGATCATCTGGGGTGGGGATCATGCCTATCTCTCTCTCACAGGGCACTGGTGTGATCAGTCAGACTATTGGTGGTCCATTGGTGGGCTCTCCTCCAAGCCGAGGTGCTAGATGAGTCCCACACGGCAAGGAAGATCATGGTGGCCATGAACCTCATGGTACAGGGGTGGCTTTTTGGGCAGGCTGAGCTTATCCGCAGGTTCATGATCACTTGCAACAGGGCCAATATGTTTAAGGCTGTCCATGATGCCAACTTTTTTGGCATCCGCTGTGTGGCATACAAGTTCCACCTTATAGTCAAAGACTCCTTGGAGGGTGACAGGGTTGCCAGTGACAGCACCACCACCACTATTCCTATGAGCCATCTGATTTCAAAATGCAGGAAGGTGGCGGGCTACTTCCACCACAGCTTCAAGAGGGGCAAGATTCTGTGAGAGAA
The DNA here is from genome assembly GCF_052110815.1 of Crocodylus siamensis. Taxonomy (NCBI): domain Eukaryota; kingdom Metazoa; phylum Chordata; order Crocodylia; family Crocodylidae; genus Crocodylus; species Crocodylus siamensis. Next base: position 156,464,504 of record NC_143397.1, on the reverse strand, counting down.
ATAGGCAGAGCTAAGCATCCCACAGCACAAAATGTGGAAAAACGGTGGAACTCCACATACCTGATGCTCAAAAGGCTGGTGGAACAACACAAGGCCATCCATGAGATGGCCTCGCTTGGGGAGATCGGGATCAGCAGTCCCCTTAACAGAGCTAAGTGGGGTACCATCTGCCAGATCTTGGTGGTCCTCAAGCCCTTCCTCAAGGCCACCAGGGCCCTCAGCACTGGCAATGCCCTCCTTAGCCAGGTGATCCCCATAGTGAGGGAACTTGATAACGAAATGGAGAAGTTCCAGGGGATACTTCCAGGGGAAGTTCCTGTCTGGGGCAGGCTGCTGTCACCAGACATGCATCAGGAGGGCATCAGGAGGGCATCAGGAGATGGATGGATCCCTTGCAGTCAAGTACAGTCCACATGGTGGGCATGTGCGACCTGAGGATGAATGGGAGCATGTGAACTGGTACCACCAAAACCCTCAATCACTGGACACAGGTGCTGGTCAACAAAGTCAGGGAGGCAGAAGGGCTGAGGCGAGGGGCTGCAGAAAAGGGGGATCCATTTTCCCATACCAGAACTCCCAGCACTGGCACCGGCACCAGTACCAGCCAGTCTTTTCCACATCAGCCACTGTCAATGGGGGCCAAGGGCATGGCTTCAATGCTGGGGTCCTAACACACCAGGTCCCAGCCTCAGGCAGGTAGCACTGAGGCTTTGGTGGCTACCTATCTCGCTGAGGATGTGGAGCCACTGGATTGCAACCTGTTAGCCGACCGGGCAAGCCGCAGCCAGATGTGGCAGGATCTGGCCATGGTTGCCCAGCAACACCTGACCTTTCCACCAATCAGTGTTCCAAGTGCAAGGATATTCAGCATTGCTGGGGATGCTGTGACACCCCACCACACCTGCTTGGATCCTGGTTTGGTGGAGCAGTTGGTATTCTTGAAGGTGAACCTCCTGCTGCTGGGGTTTCCCAAGCTCCACCTGCAGACAGACTGAGTGCCCCTCTCCTCATTCCATCTGCACCAATTTCTTTTTTTTTTAAAAAACAGTTAATGTTTCTAGCTCTCAGCTAGAGGGGGCACTCACTAATTACCAGCCAGCAGGGGAAGAACTTGCCCCTGCTGAGTTTGCTCCCCTGTCAGGATGAACTTGGAGGTATAGGCTGGGGCTATGACCACTAAACTGCACCCTGCCAGGGTAGGGAGGCCTGGTGGGACTGCTCGCAGAGTAGTAGCCCCATAAATGCCAGGACCAATGATTCCCTGGTGAAAGGTGGGTAGGAGGTGCAATAACCTCCAGCTAATGCATGCACATACACTGTCCTGGCTGGGGAAAGCACAGACTTGTCACTTCTTTGACAGGTCTGAGGCTTGCTGGTTGCAGTGGAGTTGTGAGGCTCCAGGTAAGCTCAGCTTAGCTGCCTGGGATGCCAGGTTTTAGGTTAGGCTGAGGAATCATCTGCAGTTTGTGTGTCTTATGGTCCTGGATTGAAGTAATAGTAAAGAAGCCAGAGGCTGGCCTGGATGCAATGCAGTCAAGAAAGCCAGTTAGTGACAATGGAAATGGAAGCATTAGGGGGTGAGGGACAGGATGCGGGGTGGGGAGGGAAGGGGGATGTAGCAGCACAGGCAAAAGTGCAGAGGTGCCTGGGGAGTCAGATGTCCAGCAGGTTGCCATGTGTCAGAATTCCACTGCCTAAATTGAGTCCATGAGTTTATGTACCTAGGAGGCTTAAGTAGTGAAGTTCATAGGCCCAGCTGTGAAAAGGGGTTTGTAAATTGTTCCCTCTCAGGATCAGACCTGAGAGACTAGAGGCAGAGTGTTTTTTTGGTGAGGAATGTGCCCCCACAGGTAGTTGGGTATTTTTGTCTTTGATAGATTCTGGTGTGCAGTTTGTGGGGGTACTGGAGATAGTTGGCAAGTTTTGTGTTTTGAGCTGAAGGAAGTTGGCTTCAGTTCTTGTGATGAGGTTAGGAGCTTGTTTCAATTTACAATTTACCCCAACCTTCTTGGGGAAGAGGGGAAATGTGGGGGATATTGAATCCCTAGATGCCCCTCCACTCCTGCTTACCTCTCTACAGTGATTCTCTATTCTCCACTCCCTTCTCCCTCTTGGAAAGATTTCAATTGTTATGTCTATGTACACATTAAGGCTAGGGACAGAAATTACACGTAAAACTGGATAAGTATCAAAAAACAGTTCAAATCTATAACACAACAAAAGTTCATTGCACATAAACCACTTTCAAAATGGCCTAAACCAGTTTAAGATAAGCTTGGATAGATGTAGTATCAGGCATAATGGATATAGGTTAAATTGGTTTGTTGAACTCCTATCCCAGATCCTCTCTAAATTCAAGTTAACTCACAATCCCAGGATGCTTTGCAGATCTCCCACAACCCCGCCCCCCCAGGGTGGGCAGTCCAAACTTGGCCCAAGCTGTCTGCTGCAACTAGGCAGGGAATCATGCTCTGGTGCCCCCCCTGGCTTCTGGCCTAGGCCACAGAAGGCATGTGACTGCAGTTCTGGAATCAAAAGTGAATGTCTGTCCACTAACTGGTTCAATATATGCAGCTGATAAACTGTTTAATTCAAACACTTTTGATTAGATTTTATTAGTATCTCAGCAAATATTTCAAATATATATTGGTGCTGCTTGAAAGCTTCTGAAACGATCAAAAAGAAATACATTTCATTCATTTTGAATGAAAAAGGGGGAAAATATTACCTCACTTTAAGGAGAGGGTAAACCGAAAGACGGCCACCATATTGAAACCACTCCTTAGTGAGGCCAGCATGCACAATAGAAGAATTGTGGGATTTATATTAGGGATCAAAAATGTGGTTCATTTGTGAATTAAGTTAAACATTTAGGCTAAGTACAGACAGTCAAAAAGCCTGAGGCTGAATTAATTCAATCTTCTCATTTTGTCAAAAAATGCTTTTCATAGATTTTTGTAAATGTATATAATTTTGTTTTATTTATAAAAACAATGGAAAACATTTTTAAAAATTAAAGTTTGACCCTTACAGACTGGAAATTTTCACTGCGTTTCAAAACGACCATTTGAAAAAATATTTTATAGAAAAACATTAAGATGATCAAATATAATTTTAAAAAAGAAAAACTTACCTAAAACAGTTTTTTTCAGAATTACATTTTTCAGGAAAAAAGACAGAAATTGCATACTTAATATTCCTTGTGAGAGTCAGAGATACTGTCAAATAGATGTGTCCTGAGAGTTTGATATATATGCATGTTGTTAATAGATTAGCTGACATTTCTTTTTGGACTAAGAATTGCATGTAAAAATGAAAAGTTCAGTTGGCTCAATACTAGTAGACCATTGTGTAACTTTTGGGGGCACATGAGAACAATAAGGATTTGTGTTGTAAAATTCTGGATGCTAGAATTAGAGACAATATATTTAAGACCTTTCAATGGAAAAAATACCAACTCGAACAACTTGTTATTTCCACTCACAACCATTTATGAAAGTTAACATACCCCTTTGTTGTTCTTTTTCAAGAAGCTTGAGCATGCTTCTCCTCTGCAATCTACACTAGATTCTGTAAGTGCATATCTTGAAGTCTGGATACAACTTCCAATGATATCAAAAGGGAGATACTTGCAAGATGATGGCCACATAGACATTAAGGAACAGAAGCTTTAGAAATAATCACAGATTCTTTTGTGCATCTATATTGATTAAATAAAATGGGCTCCAGAATATATTGATACTTTGTGAATTAAATAATTGTCTACTTATACTGTGGCTTATACCCTTATACTCTGGCTACTTACTGCAGAACTCAGTAGATGGATTATCTATATAACATCCATTATATTTTGCATAATTTTCAACCTTAGAATATTCATAATCTTTGGAAAATCTTAGATCTTCAGTCTTAGAATCATGTGTGAAAAGTCCCCAAATGAACTCCGTCGAAATTCCATAGACTTTAAAAAAAAACGTGTGTGGCAAAAAGCACTTTGGCTGGCAATGAAGAAGCATAACATCAGTCCCACACTGATAAATCTTCTAGAAGAACTCTACAACAATAAAAGTAGTAAAGTCCTTCTTGACAACAACGTGGTGGAGTGGTTTACAACATCAATAGGGGTACGCCAAGGCTGTCTTTTCTCACCATGCTTATTTAATTTATACATTAAACAAATTATGTCAGATGCCTTAGAGAACTTCACTGGAACAGTATCAGTTAGAGGATGAGAAAGTAACAATTGTTGTTTTGCTGATCTAATAGCTGGAACTGCAAAAGCAGTTAAGGAAATAACAGAAAGGCTGCATAAGCCTACAAAGAGATATGGAATAGAAATTAGTGCAGAGAGGAGCAAACTAATGATAACATCAGCCAATAGCAATGATGATGCATTAGTAAAACTTGACAATGAGAATTTAGAAAAAGTAACACACTTTACATACCTTGGAGGAACCATCACAGAAGATGCTACATCATAAAAAGAAGTAAAAACAAGAATAGTCACTGCCATTGGACAACTAGCAAAACTGAAGAAAATCTGTACTAGCAGCAACAACACAATGAAGATGAAACTCCACCTACTATATGATGTGGTTACTTCAACAACTCTCTATGTCTGCAAGACCTGGACACTCACTACAGCACTTGAAAAGTGAATAGATTCCTTTGAAATGTGGTGCTTCAGAAGACTTCTATGTATACCTTACACTGCACATAGAACAAATGATTTTGTGAAAGGTGAAATTAGATAAGAAGTCAGCAAATATGAACCATTATTTGAAATCATAAGACAAAAGATCCAGTGGTTTGAACATGTAACAAGAAAGCTTGGCGCCCTTGCCAACACCATCTTGCAGGGTACTGTGAATGGATGAAGAATAGAAAGACCTAGGACAACCTGGACCACCAACATCAAAAACTGGATGGGAATAAAGCTGACTGATTGCACAACGATTGCAAAAGTCTGGAAAGAATGGAGGAAAGTTATTGCTACTTCAAACATTCCCCAGTGGTCCGTGCAGCCTCAGGACTGACTGACACTTGGCTGACATTTGTTTTTATTTCCTGCATATTTTGTTTTATTTGGAGCACAATTCTGAACTTTTGCATCTACTAAATGTCTTTGCAGAATGAAGAAATCTATCTACCCCCCAGTGCTGAGCCGCTGCTGACTTCATTTTATGAGTTTCTACCTCTGAGAGGTGCAAGTAAATCCCAGGCTTTGTTACGTCTGTCTGCCTTTCTAATATATTTGTCTGTGCTGTGAAGAAATATATGAAAATGTCATATAGGAAATGCAAATACTGAAGTCACATCGTCCTGAAGATGACTAGATCTCACTGTTTTTCATGGCATTAAATCATACCGCCTCATTTTTTAGACAAATTTGTGTCCTCTTCTGCTAGAATTTTAGCAGAGGTAGTCAACTGTCCTTTACAGCTTCTGCTGTGCTATGAATATACTATATGATCATCTCCCCTGGAAGCTACAGTGTCCCCAAGCAAGGTTAGTCATCTAGAACAGAAATCTTACGCAGTCCTTGAACAGTATGAAAGAGAAAGCTGTTTTTCAATTCTAAGTTCTGAGTGTCGGAAAAAGTTCTAGACCTCTAGTCTACAACTGAGATCCAAAAGAACTGTGGGATCAGATTCTCTGAAAGGTTATGAAGGAAATATGAAATTGAAAGTGGATAATTTTTTTCCTAGGATCCCAAACTATATATTACAAATATAGAATCTCATCATATAATAAACTTATAAATGTAAAACAAAACACACAGTTCATACATGAGACGTGTCTGTAACAGTTTAGGTATCAGTTATAGTACTCAACAGTCAGAGGAACTACTTACATCTTACATGATCAAAGGCTTTTATCACAAGGAAATAAAGCTGTATTAATGCCCAACATATTTCATTTTAACTAAAATGAAGGGTCCAACTTAAATGGAAAAATCAAGGGAAATTAACATTAAAATCTCCCCTGACAATAGTGAAATGAGAGATCAGAGCCAAGAAACCTACGTTGAAAAGTATTTAAATTTACCAATCTAAGCCCTATCTAAACCAGAAGAAGCTATGGCTCAGCTTGTTGTATTATTACCCTTTAGAAACACTTAGAAAAGCAGTTAAATTTAGGTGGGACAGGGAAAACAGCAGCACATTGCAAACACACAACTCTAGAGAGGTCCTTGCCTAATTCAAAGATAAAGCAGACACGTTTGTGACATCATTTTATACCCTGACACTATCTAGTCTACTGTATCTTTCACTTTCCACATTAAATGTAGGGTTTCCATCTATATTACAAGGAGCAAAATCCTTTTCTGATGCCATAACCACTATTATTTTTGATTTGACAGTCAAACTACCATCCTCATGCTACAATGGTAGCATAGGGCCCATAAATTCTGATATCCTTACTATAACAAAGAGTTGTACATGAGCACTGCATATGTACATTGTACAGTGAATCTATTCAGATCAGGAGTACACAGAGGGCACATCTACATGTTCATTAATGCACTGTAATTACTGGTACTAAACTTAATATGCCATAATCAGCTCTACTGCATATTAGAAGAGGCACACACTTTTTCGTGATGCTAATACACAGTGGACTAATTCTACTATGCGTTAGTACAGGTTTTGACAACCATACTAATGCATTGTAGAATTAGTCTACTGTGCTCATAGCATCTCATATAGCTGTGACCCATCACCAAGGCTGCATACAGATGAGCATGGATGTTTGGTTCCCTGCAGACAACGAGTAGTGCTGCATCTTGTGCTACTGCCAGTTGTTCCTGGGGAATGCTCATGCTACATGCACTCCGGCACGTGGCAGGTAGGATAAAGGAGGCTGGGTTCAGCACTGGGCTGGCCCCAGCAGCCTTATTTGGGGTCCTGGGTGCCTCTCAGGTCTGAAGCAGCAGCAATCCTGATGGTTAGAGCCTAGCTGGCAGCTGTAGCCCCATGTGCTCCATTCTACATTTTTTTTGCACAGGTTGTTTTGACCCCTGGATATTTAGGGGTTAAAAAAACCAAACCCTGTGCTGCTCCCTTGCAGCATGGAGAACAACTGAATGTGCGGTATGTGGCACCGCAGACATGTCTGCAGTGCCATGTACTGCACGGCTACGTTCATCTGGACACAGACCAAGAGGTAAAACAAAATACTACTGTCACACCTTCTGAGAAGAATCCCCAGAGAGTCAAAGGAGCTACTGTTGTGCATAAGGCAAATATGTTTAAGCCCATGTGTTGTTTGGCTAATCTACAACATTGATCTTGATAGATGTATAACAGTAATTCACATTTCTGAGTAGTAGTATCAGTAGAGTTGGAGTGTTATAACCATGATGGCCTAGGAAAAAATACAACAAACATTTTTGGTCATATCCTTTGTGGATTCATTCTATAGTGGGCAGAGATGTTAGATATTAGATATTGACTTAGATTGTACCAGCTTGTTTCTCAGACTAGAAGAGTGTGCCTGAAAGCTTGTCTAACAACTGTCCCGGACGTACAATTGGTCTAACAAAAGATATCACAATATAAACCCCTTCCATTTCCAAAGTATTTTTTTTCTTATGAAGCTCCTTATCCAGTTTAATCCATTAAAAATTACAACCAGACCTGCCTGCTTGAATTCAAAGCAATGCCAATTAAAATGAATAATCAATACACTGAATCTACACTCATCCGCAAAAAAAGAGCTCACAGTAGTAGTAAGTGACTGCTCATATTTAACATGTAATGTTCCTGCATGCTGCATGACAAACTGCACGGTATTTCAAACAAAGCTGAATCTCTGCAATAATATGGGAATGGGCAATTCACTGAAGCATCCTGATGTGCGGGTGCTGGAAACATTTTGCATAAATATTGTGAGATGCTAGCTTATATGTTTACAGAAAATACATAAACATAGGCTTATTATGGAGACAATTGGCTGGGTAAATGAATCATGATGAATCCAGTTAGCATGCTGAAAATGATTACAGAGGATATGGGACTGTAGAAAACACTTGTACAGTTTAATAATGAAAACTAAAAGTCATTATCTTCTCATGAGAAACCTAACCCAAAGATACCTATTGCTTACTAAACAACAATTTGTTTACATTAGTACAGGATACAAGAGGTTCTACACACCAGACACTGGGGTTTTGCCTTCTGATCAGAAAGTATCTTACATTTGTCCAGGAGCTTCCCTACTAGCAAAATGGCTTATTTGTGTCATCCTTGCTATTTCTGTATAAAAATTAAAAGTGAATATAATCTTATGCAAAATTCTGGGCCTTGGCACATCTTTTCTTTCCTGATGTTTATTTTCTCCCCATTGAACAGGACCGCATTGTGCTGGGCCAGTAGCACTCAAGCTTTTGGTTTTGTGGACCAGCATGGGGCTGTTTGACAGGTTGGACTCAGTCCCACACACCAGAATCAGGCCCCATGAGGCCTAGACTGGTCCCTGCATCTATGATTGGACCCTGGAGCCTGGTGCTGCCCCTGCCTGGCTCTGCACACAGGAATTGTGTGCGTGATCTATGCACAGAGCCCAGATGGACATGTGGCAAGAGACTCATGAGGAGTCCTGGAGGCTAGATGACATGACACTGGATGCTGGATTTGGCCTGTGGGCTGAGGCTTGAGCATTCCTGTGCTTAGCCCTTAACAAAACACAGAACAAAAATATGGTTCCTTACACAACTTTGTATGTTAAATATAAAATAAGAAACGTCCCACCACAGGCATAACTGGGCAGTTCTGCATCCTGGGTAGCAATGGCAGAGGACCTGGCAGGAACTGGAGCCAGGTTCCTGGCAGGTGGGCCAGTACTATGCTTACTGCCGTTTCTGTGCACTACCCTCACCAAGCTGGTAATAACTGGCCAGAATGATGGGTGTTTTCAGTAAACTAGTCACTGTTGTGAGTATCAGTATAATAGTAGCACCACAAGACTAAATGGTAGTACAGCCTGTGTTGCAAATACACTGTAAGAAGACTCTGAAGACTTTCCAATTTGTATTATATACCAAACAAGCAAAAATATCAGCTTTCCCCATGAAAACAAGTATTAGATCTCATAATAAAGGTAAAAAAAGAATGAAAATTGTTAATCACCTTATATATAGCAGTTGCTACTGCTCTTGTTGTGGATAAGACAAGGGGTACAAGAAAGCAAGCATTCACATCTTTATTTTGCAAAGTGGAAGCTAAGCACAGAGAGGTTGATTTGTTGAGGAAGTCTATGGCAGAGTGAAGACCCAGGTTTTCTCGAGTCCCAGGACATGCTTCAAACATAAGACAAACAGTATGGTATATGACAGTCTACATTTAGACTTTCAGATATTTGGTGGGAATTTAATTAATTGCTGGAAATGTACATATGGCTTGCCTTAGAGCATGGGGGCACGTTTACATGTGCTCCAACATGGTCTGATTAGAACACATGGGCTGTCGCGTTCTAATCAGAATATTCCAGTATGCTGCAGCGTCTTATGTATTCAGCGTCCCATGTTTCAAAATGGTGGTGGGGGTGCTTTAACTAAAACTTGCTGAATGTCAAGTTCAGTGAACTAAAGCTCATTGAATTAAAATTCCCGCAGTGTTTCATATTCATAATAGCAGTGGGTGCACTCTAACTAAAGCTCATTTGCCAAGCTTTAGTTAAAATGCCCCTGGCTCCATTTTGAAATGTGGGACACTGAATACACAAGATACTGCAGGCATTTTAATTAGAGCAAATCCCCAGAGCCACTCTAATTAAAGTACACTACCCTGAAGCATGTGCATAGGCACCCTGGGTGTTCAACCCCTGGCCTGTGGGTTATATCTGGCCTATGGAGCCATGCAGTCCAGCCTGCAGGTCTCTCCATTGGTCCACAAATTTGGCAGTTGGAGAGCAGTGGAATTAATACTGTTACCTCTCCCCAGCCATCAAATTTCCTAGCTCCGAGCAGTTGGATTGAATCTGGCTGGGTTGGCCCCTCACAGAAGGGTCAGGTCTCATTCCTATGTGGTTGGATTGAAGAAGTCAGGCCATTCCCATGCAGCTGGGAAGAGCCTGGTGGGCTGTTCCTGCATGCTAGATATGAGCAAAGTAGGTCCATTTGTGGGCCCTATGGCCACAGACCAAAAAGTCCAAGCACCACTACTTTAGAGCAAGAATCAGAAAAAACACTTCTACAAATTATGTTTGGTGTTGTTTTCCATGTGCCAAAAGTATCATCATGAAGAGCAAAAAAACCCCCAAACATTTCCTTGGCTAGATGTTTTTGTTCAGTTTTGTTTACTTTCTTTCGTTTGCCAATTGTAACACTGTGGGCCATATACCTATTTTTCAAAACTTTCTGTCATTAACCTATAATAAATTATTAAAAATAAATAATTGTCTTTATCTGATCATGAGAGGTTAGGTTAGTTCTTGAAAAACAGGAGCTCTGGGGTAGTGTCCATCCCACTTTGTTATACAAAGTTTCCATGGCCAAATCCTCTATTGATTGGCCATACAGCATTGGAGTTCCATGGAAAAACAATTGTAAAATAAAAAGACAATTTATCCCATTTCCTCTTGTGCTGCTTTTCTGCAAAATATATATTTTTAAAAGGATGTGTATAATTTAATTACTTTCAGTAGGAAAGGCCCCTTTCATATTACACTTAGGGCACAATTACACTCATGGCACAATTGTAATCACACCTTAAGTTGTGACCCAGCTACACATTCAACCAATTCATGGCTTGATAGAACAAGGAATGTCACAAAGTTATTCCACAAAATATGTGGAATAACTGCATAGCTTGTTCTAATCACTCCACTAATTAAACATGTGGCCCAGTGTTCCCCCGTTGCTGGGAACCCCATCAGCTGACAGGCTCCTAGCCACAGAGATGTACCACCTGCTGCCAGCCCCCCAGTTGACAAGGTTCTCAGTGGAGGCAACATTTCCTACGTTGCCCACACCATGAGCCTTGACAGCTGCAGGGCTTGCAGCAGGGGCTGCTGGGAAAATGCTGACACCACCACAAGCCTCATAAGGTGGCTGACACCACCATGAGTCACAGGAGAGGCAGTGAGAGAACACTGCTACCCCTGCTGTGAGCCCTACACCACCAGTAGCTTCATCGCACTGCCTGCACTGTGAGCCCTGCAGCTGATGAGGTTTGCAGAGAGGGCAGCATAGGTAATGCTGACCCCACTGCAAGCCCCATCAACTGCAGGGCTTGTTGGGCTAGAACTTACTGACCCTCAGAGGTGGGACCGGGACAGAGAGGTTATACAGATTGCACTATGACACACCTGTTTAATTCAAATATCAAACGAAGATTTACTGGCTACACACACAGCTAAACAGCAGTGTTACACACATTAAAGTGAATCTCACATCACTGCAACAATCTTGGGTGGAATTCATAAGAGTTCTTCTCAATCACCTGGCCATGCTGAGGTGAGGTTCCTGGGTTCCTGTGTCTACAATGATCACTGGATGTTTCTGGAGATGCGGTCCAGCAGAGAGATAACTTGTTGTCCTTCACTGGTTTTTTTATGACTTGGTGTGATGTCATCATGCTAGGTGGTTGCTAGGCATCGTTGCTTTCTTATTTTATTTTTCTAAGCAGTTTTATCTTTCTAAGTAATATTTATAGTTAGTCCCCTACTTAGACACCACAAACCTGTTGCCCAAGGTTGGTTTCTTGTTGCTTACCGGGCCTTCTTGACCTGACATTTTCCCTGATTGTTGCTTGTTCTGCTAAGTTTGCTGAGTCAATCTGGGGTTCATCCAGAGGATTCTGGGAATTCTGCCTACACGTGTCAAGTAGCTACAGTGAGCCTGTATTTTCCTTTCTACAGGCTCATAGCCATGGAAGCGAGGGTGTGTGTAGGGGAGGGGGGGTGTAGAGGGGCGGCGGGGGCAGAATCATAAGGTACCTGGTGATGAGATGTGATGGGATCTAATGCATGATTGCAGCTTATGCCATACATGTTTGGCATGGCAGGAGGCCTGATGGTGTAGATCGCGCATTAGATCTCATTTCACTTTTATCTGCATGTTTAGAGGAGCCCAAAGAACAGATTTTTTTTTAAAGGCCACTGCCGCACATCACATGTAGCTGGTTAATTGTGCAATAACTTTAGACCAGCCACATGTGTAAAGTAATTACCATGCCACAGAAATGTCTATTCAGCTATGAAAAGCCAACTAGCTACAAAGTTAGTACTTGAAAATGTGCAACAACTCTATTTATCCAGCTTTAATTTGAACATGTGGCGTGGCCCAATAAGATACCCATGACCAGAACCAAGTCCCTCTGAAAGTAACAAAAGTTTATCTATTGGTTTTCCTATATGTTGATTTGGTCTCAAATGAAGAGGGGCTTTCATGTGCTAATGCGTGTTACTGAGCCATTATTTAGTACTTGCTTTAGAAAGTACTAAATTGTGTTGCAGTAACAGCCATTACTGCGCTGTCCTTGAGGTGCACAGTTATTTTTAGCTGCCAGTCTTCATTTAAGACCAAATCAACCTATAGGAAACAATTAAATAAAATTAAAAAGCAGTAAGAGGGGCATTTCCATTAAATAAGAAAGCATCTGTAATTATATAAGATAACAAGAACATGATATTACCCAGTCCTCTTTAGGAGCAGAGAAGATCACCAGCTGAGATCATTAAGAATTGCTCCTCCACGTAAAATAGGATTTATTTTAAAGTTCCTTCCCAACCTGCCCTTTAGCTTTACAACAGGGGGCATGTCTACATGCAACATTATGTCAGCCATAGCGATGCAATATGGTGATGTAGTTTGTTACTACGGTGACATAACAGTGACGGGCACAAATCATGACACCAACACTACATTGCCATAGCAATGAGTTACCTTGCTATAGTGCATTGCTACAGTGATGTACCTGCTAAAAATAACCATGGGGACAGTGTAGTAACAGCTGTTACTGAGCCATCATTTAGTACTTCCTAAAGCAAGTACTAAATGATGGCACCGTAATAACTGCCATGGGGGCCACGTGTAGATTTGCCCAGGGACACATAATGAGGTTGCATCATTATGTCTCCCTGGGCACAGCTACACATGCCATCCAACATCAGTGTAGTAATGATCTATAGTGAGGTAGCTCATCTGTACAGGAATGCAGCATCGGTGTCACAGTTTATGCCCACCAACACTATGTCACTACAGCGATGAGCTACATCACTGTAGCGAGTCACCACGGTGATGTAATGCCATGCATAGACAAGTCCCCTGTTGTGATTCTAAAGGGCAGGTTGGGAAGGAACTTTAAAATGAATCCTATTTTACATGGAGGAGCAATTCTTAATGATCTTAGCTGGTGAATTTCTCTCCTCCTAAAGAGGACTGAGTAATAACCATGTTGTTTTTATCTTATGTAACTACAGATGCTATTCTTATTTAACAGAAATGTCTCTCTTACTCTGTTTTTTAAATCTTATTAAATTATTTGGTCCAATACCATCCTATGCCAGGGAAGTTCATAGCTCATTTTAGATTAAAACATTTTTGACCATGCTGTGACCTGAAGAAGAAGAATAGTTTATAATAAACTATGATTTGAGTAATAAGAACTTGACTAAATGGAAGGGGAAGAGGAAAAATACTTCTTCCATACATTGTGTTCTAATGTCTCCTACTCAGTCATTTTTTTAATAAATAGGCCTTCAATAATCAACAGACATAAAAGATTGCTGCAGTCACACAGACTGAAGTTCCTGACTTTAGTTGGAAGGGAAGTTTGAGGAAAAAGGTCATTATCTTCATAGGCAGAGAAGCATGGTCAAATCAAAGGCACAAGTATTCTTGTTATAGGGGATTTTATATGTAGAAGAACCTCTGCATATATACTGTACATGGATTATCTTTCTACACCATTGAGGATTCAGTGTGCAAGAGGATCCAATTTACATTTTAAGTACTATTATTAAACCCCTCCAAATGCAAAAGAAGTGAAAGAACAGCAATTGTGACCCTCCTGGCCAAGACTAAATCCAAGGAATACATGAAATCCAAAGAAGAGGTTAAGAGTTCCAATTTTAAATTGCTCTTTTATCTACATTCAGAGCAGGAAGAAAGCTTTGCTGTGATAAAACAGGATATTTTGACAGAGAATATGCTGGTAGTTGTACCATATCCAGCCTAGTAGAATAACACATAATGACCAATACAAGGATAAAAAATAATCTACCAGTTTATTGGGAAAAAAAGTGAAGTTGAAACAGGTTTAATGAAGACAGAAAGCTAGTGCAGAAGTGATTCATAACTAATTCTCTAGTTTTCAGAGTGATGTCACCACACGATTGTATTGCAGATAGCAATTTTTAAACATTGTCTCTGGAATATCTTTTAACATTCTCAAAGAGAAAAGAATGTGCTTGCTATATTCATTCCTGGAATAAGTTAATGTGGTTGTTGTAACACCCTGGAGCGTGCAGTGTTGGAATTCAAATGATAATAGGTCTCCCCAGAAAAGCTGCCACAGCTGTCAGGCCTCTTAAACCAAGAAGTAAAGCGACAACAAGCAATTCTGGGTAATGGTAGACTAGACTGAACTGAACCTAAAAATGTCTGATCTATGGTTCAGATCATAAATCTGGGATACGTTTTGGATCAGAATGCATTCCAGTCAAATAGATTTACCATCCTCTGGTATACATTCAAAACATTCTGCTTCTCTGTCTATTTATACCATGCTGTATATACTGCAATAGCTTTTGACACTGAAAGGAGTAATGGTGTCTAAAGTCAGGTTAAAAACTACAACAAATAGGTAAAAAAAATCATCTAACAGATGAATTTCAAAGCACCAGGCAATACTTAACAGTTCCAGCTCTCCCGAATTGGAGATGATGAACTAAAAGGCCAGTATAGGTCTCTTATAGCTGGGGAACATTTTTCACAGTGAGTGTTTCCAACTCAAGAGCAAAGGATATAGAAAGAGAATTTCCTAACAAAGTAAACTACTCTGGCCTCTAAAAATAAAATGCAGAATGCCCTTCTGCTCCAGACTAATAATTCAGTACAGAGCCATTGTTTAAATTTTTAGGGTTATTTGGGTTTTCTTTAACAACCTTTTCCTCCCCCATTTGTGTAAAAAGCAAGCCTATTTCTCCCTGGATAAAACTGCTAGAATGATCTGTGATGCTGACTTTGGAAGTTTTACATATATGTAACTCTTCCATTACTTTTAATATTTGTATTGCCTCAGTCAGGATTGGGACCTAGTTGTTAGCTTCTCTACAACCAGTTAGATAAAGTCTTGACACAACATACTTTTTAATGAACTAACAGTAGAGAAAGGATGCTAGGGTATAACGGTACAATATCAGCTGCCTATCCTTTGTACCAGGACTTGTGTCTTAGTGTCTCTGAATAATAGGCTAGATATAAAAACATTTTAGACTCATACATCCACCAGGTTCAATACCGGAGTGCTAATTGTTATAAAAATGATTCCATTAAATACATGGTCTGACTTTGAAATGAAGTTGAAGGTTGCCATCAATTTGTATGCATGAAAGAAGTGATTTCACATGTTTCCTTATTAGAAGACAGCTATCTAGCCATGGTTGGCATGTACCTAATTTTCTAATTATGCTTCCACATACAAGTGAACATCAATTGAGAACATGAATTGCATACAGAAGAAGGCATAATATTCTGAAAAGTCAGGGGCCAATTTCCTGTGTATTCTTCATGTTATTGGTAGTAAAGTTTTCCTTTATATAATCATTATGGAATCTTTTTAGCATTTTCTATTTTTGTAGTCATCTTAGACACAGATCACAGCTTTTTACCTACACCAGAGAGAAGCCAAGCAGAAATTAAGCAGAGGAGACGCTTACTCATTTCTTCTTTAATTCATGCTACCTAAATGAGCTACTCAACAAACAACCTGACATCTGTCATGATACCAGGCCAAATACCAGTTCAAGAACAAGGTCAATACCCAACATTAGCATCTATTGGCTTAATTTATAAACATGCATAAGCATATGTGAGGAATCTGAGTGAAGAGACAATCACATACTGAGGTTTTCATTGATTCCTGATGAAATTAACTTTTTGGATGTGAAGAACTGACAGCACAACATTGTTATATTACTCAGCTTGCAAGTGCCAACGTTCTCTAGAAGTGCATTTTTGGTACTGATGCATCTTTTCCATTATAAGCAGTATAACTGTAAAGCAACCAGATGCAGAACACCAACTACATCAGAAAGAAAGATGTTTTAATATCAAATAGTGAGAAGTTGAGATAATGAAATTAAAGACAGTGCTACTAGAAAATGAGAATTCCATTTCTTAAAAAAGATCCAAAGTTCTGACAGTTGTATTTATGCTGTATTGTAATAAACCTGAGACCTTTCAAAAGTTTTCCAGACAAAAAAATACAGTCTTACCCTAGAGTACACAGAAACTCTGTGGTAAGGACTCTCACCCAGAATATGGAAAACAAATATCGAGCTCCCACTCTGATGGACTCAGACCTGGGTTTCCTACATTAGAGACAATTTCATTTTTTAACTTTTCTTTGAGCAATATGAACTTAGATTGTGTTATACTGCATAGGACATACCAGGCCATAAGAATACTATTCCATCCTTACAGAGCAAATTTTCTTTCTACTTTAATAAACTTTTTATGTATTTAGTAATCAAAAACTCAGAAGCCCAGTCTAAAGCCAGCTGAAATCAATGGGAACCTTTTAATTTTAGGATCAGGCCTTGAATGTCCAAGGAAAAGTTGTATATCAGAATTTGGGCTGGAGAGGGAAGCAAATCTCTCTCTCATTCATTATGTTTGCTTCTTAACTTACATTTTTGTTGTTATGTTCAACTTCAGAAAAGAAGTAGAATCTTTCATCTTGACAGCATATTCAGACAAAAATCAATTATCAGTTTATATGTGCTGGTTATACATACCAGTAGAGTGATTTAGCTTGCTGACTTGTATAACTATAGAAAAAAAAGAATGAAACCAAACAAGAACTGAACCAATAAGGATTGAGAATAAAAAGCAACTCAGAAGATCACTTAGAGTGAAAAATCCAACACAAAGACTAATAGACATCTGTTAAAATGTGCTTTAACTATGTGTTGAACTAAACTTCTGATGCTAGTATTATATGGGAATATGTTACATATAAAGGGGGAAGACGTGTAGGTACCTTTAAGACTATTTACATATAAGTTGTTGCATTTCTCCGGGGATTGCAGCAGGGAACAGCAGAACTGTAGGGAAGTTTTATCATTCTGTAAGCTTAACTCCTTAATCTTTTGAGAACAACACAATGTGAGTAGCATGAAAGCTGATTTAGTTTTAAAGTCTGTTGGAAACTAGGAATATAGTGAATCTTCTTCTTTCTTCTTTGCCATCTTTATTTTTGCCCTTGTCATATGCAGTAGTTTCTTTTAATCACTTTTCTTTGTATCAATTTTCCCTTCACTCCAGGCAAGTACAAAGCCTGGAACATCAGAAATACTCCATCATTAAACATATTTTATATGATAGTATATATCCTAATCAATCCTACATTATTTAAAGATTCCAGAACTACTATTTTTGGTATTTCTTTATGAAAATATGGTAAGAAGTATATGGAACAGCAGCAGGTGCATTTTTGCCCCTGTAGCAGTGGAGGGTTTAATACGATCTTTCTGTTGTTTTGTAATATCCTTGGTACATATACAGTGCTCTGTGAAAATACCCCTGAAAGTGTAAACTATGCACTCTGTCAAAGGTCTAATCTTTTAATCACGTTAGTTTACTCCAGGTTTTCTTCTAGTGTATTTAAATAAAAGCATGTCTGATAACCCTTTCTTTGCTATAGTTACCAAAGGTTTATGATCAGTTTCAGCTATCACAGGCTTCCAATGAAGGAATATATGAAATTTCTTACAGCCATATACCAGAGCTAAACTTTCTTTTTTCAATTTGTGCATATAGAAAATCTGAAATAGAGAGTGATTTAATGTGTTTGGTCTGTTCTGCTAAGCCAGGTAGATATTTCCCTACAAAACTGCTCATCCCCCTTAATTTTTGCATTTCTTCCTTATCCAAAGGGTGCACCATGTTTTTTATGGCTTTAACCTTTGCAAAATCAATTCACATGCCTTTCTCAGAGCTTTTCACCCAGACATATAATTTATTTGACCCTGAATTTTATGTTTGTTTGTTCAATTTCAAACCTGCTCTGCAAGCTCTTCCTTAGCCTCAAGTCATGTTCTTCCATAATATTTCCTCCAAACTAAAACATCATCAATATAAACCATAGTTCCATCAAGATCTTCAAAAAATTGTTGCGCCTTTCTATGAAATACTTCAGATGCAGAATGCCATCCAAAAAGAAGCCTACAAAAGCAATACCTTCCGAAGGGCTTATTGAAGGTACGTAGTGCTATTCTTTTCTAGGGGAACTTGCCAAAAACCAGACAAAGTATCCAAATTGGAGAAATATTTAGCTTCTGCCATGTTGAACAAAACCTCTTCCCTGGTGGGAATGGGAAAATACTCCCTTTGGCTGTACCTGTTCATTTGCTTAGGATCCAGACACAATCTCAAGCAACCATCATTTTTTTTTCTATTATGAACTGTGAATGAACCCAAACAGTTGGTTGCTCTACTTTTTATATTATGTCCATATTAACTAATCTAGCTAATTCCTTTTTTAGTTTTTCCCTTAGTACAAAGGGAACATTTCTTGGAGCGTGCATGGTGAGAGTATATGTTTCTCTTAATTCTATCTTGTACTCAGTAGACAGTTTCCCCGTGCACTGAAACACATCATAAAATTCTTCTTCTATGTTCTTGATGTCTAGTCCCTCAGTGAAATCCATTCTCTTTATCAAACCTAGAGTTTTACACATCACAACCAATAATGAGCACTAGCTTTCCTGGGACTGTTACAAACTGAATTTTTACTACATTACCCTTGTGTCTAACATGCAATGCACAAACACCCTTGCTTGCAATCATGCTCCCATTATATGCTCTAAGTCTCACTTTCTTATTCGCATAGTACACAGATATACATCATTTTTTGAATCATGTATTCTGGTATTACATTGACCTGTGCACCTGTATCTAATTTAAAAGTCACCATTAGTCCAGTGGTGTCCAGGGTGATTGTCCAGTCCTCAGAAGAATTACCACCTTCTTGCATTACCTCAGAAGAATTACCTTCTTGCATTGTGCCAATGAGGAATTCTTCCTTTTCCTCACCACATAGAGCATGCACCTGTTGTTTCTGTGTCGTGCATCCTGCTCCTTTCTTCAAACTCTTGAAAAGTGATAGAATCTTTCACATTTATTGCAGTGAGTACCAAATGCAGGACATTGCATGGACCTGTGGTAACCCCCACAGCATCTGCAGCTGGCCATTGTTTCTTCAAGCAATTCTCTTTGGCCTCCACTTGCCAGCTTCATAGTGAGGTCCTCCTGTGTGTATTGTTTGTGTGTTGCCTTAGGTTTTCGTAGTCTTGTACCCCTGTCTAGTTCAGCTTGTTCATTTTTTTCCTTCAGCTTTTGTTATCTCAGGCACTTGGCACGTTGCACTTGGCACATTCTAACTGGCTTTTCCAAATTAGTTCAGGATCCTCTAGCAGTCTTCTCTTATATCCAATAATATTTGACTCTTTTAGGTCTCCAAAGCTGCATGTCTGGCTGAGCAATCTGAGGTCTTTGACAAACTCTATTATCTCACATTCTATCTGCTGTCTCATGTGGAAATTATACCGTTCAAAAGTTTCATTTTGTTTGGGTATACAATATTTCTCAAACTTTTTTACTACTGTGCCATAGCTTTACTGTTCTGCTTCTGAGAGCTGTAGGCTATTATAAAGAGACAGAGCTTTTGGGCATGCTATATTTAAAAAAATACCTTGAGTGAATCTTCCTTCTCTGTAGCTCCACTGGCCATTATATATATGATGATGCTCTACTTAAATTTATTCCAGTTTTCTGCTGCATTGCAGTACAGCTTTAACTCCTCTGGAAGTCTGAGATGCTCCAATTTTTTTTGTCTTTCTTTGTAACCCCACTCCTGGTATCATGTGGTGTTCTCAAAGATGAAGGAGTTAAGCTTATAGAACGAGAAAGCTTGTTTATTCAGAGGACGGTACCCTGCCTACAGTTCTGCTGTTCACTCCTGCAATCCCTGGGAAATGTAACAATTTATACATAAAACTCTTAAAGGTATTCACACGCATGTATAGATAAAACATCTTGATGAAAACTCTGTATCCAGTGTACAAATAAAATGTCCTTATACACTTAGAATCAAAGAAGAAGCTGGGATAGAAATGTTTCAGGAGATAATTTAACTCAGAGTTTTTAGACTTTGGTGCAGCTGAGTCCACACATGTTGCTTGCATTTCATCCATGGCATTATGGGGACAGGGGGAGGGGGCAGCCTCCCCAGGATCTTTTGCCACAGCATAGCTACAGTAGCTGCATGTGACCCCACAGACACTAGTATGTAGACTGTGGTGGCCCCCACAGCCCAGAAGGTAGTGGTATTACCTGCCTCTTGGGCTACGCAGGTGGCACATCAATGCCTAGGTCATTCCTAAATGAGCAGCAGTGTGAAGTTGGTCACTGGGTCCCATAGAGTGTATATTAACTCTCAGTTGGGCAACCATGGTTTAGCTCAAGGAGGGCTAAACCTTTTTGGCAGAAATGCCAGAAATTAGACCCATATCCTCCCTGATTGCCACTCCAGTCCCTCTCAGCAGCCCAATCTGCTGCTGTACTTTTTGTTTCCTGTCTTGTGCTACTTCACCGTACTGCTGCTTTGCCCTCTCTTCCTATCCCTTTCTGCTGCTGTTCTGTTTGTTCTTGTCCCTGATCAGCCATGTTGCACACAGGAGGATGCTGATACCACTTGTGGCACTCATGATGCAGATTGTCCACCCCGATTTAGTTTATCCCCTAGCCCTAATATTTAAACTAAATCTGTCTAGTTTAAGACCATTACTTCTTGTACTAACTCCAGTGGACAGGATGCACAATATTTGGGATCAGGCAGAAAATTCCTCAGATCCTACTCATACAACTGCCAGCAGGTATGAGATCCAAGATTTGCTCCTGCCTACTCCCCATAATAAGATGGTGGGGCACAAGGCAACCTCAGGTTTTAAGACAAAGCTGCTCTCTGGCCAGTCCCCAAGATTATGGAGCAGCCCCAGGTCCTGAACCAGGACCTAGAAAGATCTTCTGTCTGATTTCGGAATTCAGTCAGGGACAGCTCTGTCCCTGACCTGGGGGGCTGTCCCATGGCCAATCCCAACCCTAACCATTCTTTTGATCCCAGTTGCACAATTGCCAGGGGTACCCTCCACTGTTTAGCAGGGGATTATAGCATTGTAGTGCAGGGAGTGAATGAGCTCTCTGTGCTCCAGCAAACTTCTTGTTATGCTCTGAAGCCCTGTGTGTCAGCTGCAGGGCAAAGCAGAAAATGTGCCAGGTGACTGCAGGGCTTCACAGAATGGCTGAGCATGCTACATGTTCTAATGGAAGAGCCATACAAACTAGTCACAAAAATGCTCCACATTAAATGTAGAATATCTTTGTGGCTGATCTGCCATTGTCTGGTACTGTAAATTGCTTGAACATGTACATGTTACAATGTATCACAAAATTAAATGTTAATCATGAAATAAATGTAACATCTACCAGGGACCTATGTTAGCTTCATTGTACCAATGACATACAAAATCAGATGCTAATTGTTTCTCAAAAGCATTCTTTATTAATATTCATTATTCTACCTGAACATATTCCGAATATAGCGGTAGCCTATAGACTTGGTAGTCTGTAAAATAACACTTATCAGTAATATAACATGACACAGTAATATGACATGGCTCAGGTGGCTGAGTGAAATTAAATGTCCATTACCTTAATTTGTCTGTTTGTAATCTCTTGAAGTAAAACTTAATTTGGATTTCCAAAATAAATAAAAAATATATAAAATACAGCACTCCTGTATTATAACCAACCTGTGTCATCCTGTGAGGTCTAAAGGTTGGATACAACACTGAAGTCTTGGAACTATCCATAAGGAAGGATTCACTCATAGTTATAACTATGTTCAACCAACTTGAGATGGCAATATGAATCATTACCCTCCATTGTGATTTAAAACGCAATTATTACATGGGCTCAGCACCCCTCAGTTGGATCTGAATAAATCTATTCATTCTGGCATCCTGAAAAAAATCACTTACGGATCTATATCACATAGAATAGAAATTGCAATCTCTTTACATCTTGTTAAAGAAAAAAAAATCAGCCAGCGCATACACATGGATAAGAATAATTGTTGATTTCTATCCGTCTTACTCTGTGTCTTGTGAGCCACCAGTAGACCAAGGCCAGAAGTATCTTCAGAATATGGCAGAATTCAAGAAAGCATGGAAATTTGTGTCAAATCCTTTCAGAGCATCTGAGAGAGAAGGGGAATCTTGTATGTATGGAGGTCACCTTCCTACCAATGTGCAAAAAGCAAGTTACTCTGTTCTCCATAACACTGTAAACCTATCAAGGATACATAGATTGCATAGATTTCATAGACATTAAGGCTGGAAGGGACCTCAGAAGATCATCGAGTCCAGCCCCCCGTGCAAAGGGCAGGAAGTCAACTGGGGTCATAGGTTCCCAGCAAGATAAGCATCCAATTTGCTCTTGAAGGTGTTCAATGTAGGTGCTTGAACCACCTCTGATGGCAGGATGTTCCAGACCTTGGGGGCTCGGACAGTGAAGAAATTCTTCCTTATGTCCAGCCTGAAACAGTCTCGCAGTAGTTTATAACCATTCAACCTCGTCATCCCTTGGGGCGCTCTGGTGAACAAACATTCCCCCAGATCCTGGTGGTCACCCCTGAAAAACTTATAGGTGGCCACCAGATCACCCCTGAGCCTACGCTTTTCCAGGCTAAAGAGCCCCATGGCTCTCAGCCTGTCATCATAAGGTCTGTTTTCCTGAACTCTGATCATGCTTGTGGCTCTTCTCTGGACTCTCTCAAGCTTCTCCACATCTTTTTTGAATTGTGAAGCCCAAAACTGGACACAGTACTCCAACTGCGGCCTCACTAAGGCTGAATACAAGGGAAGAATGATGTCCTGGGATTTGCTTGAGAAGCATCTATGGGCACAAGCCAGTGTTTTGAACACTTTAGTAGCCACAGCATTGCATTGCAGGCTCATGTTCATATTGTGGTCAATGATGACCCCCAAGTCTCTTTCTTCCATAGTGCTAGCCAGCATAGCACTGCTGAGCCTATAAGGATGCTGGTGGTTTTTCTTCCAAAGGTGGAGAACCTTGCATATCTCTGTGTTAAACACCATCAGGTTCTCGTCTGCCCATTAGTTGAGCCTGTCCAGGTCAGTCTGGATCATCCGCCTGTCTTCTGGCATGGATGCTTCGCCCAAAAGTTTGGTGTCATCATGGGATACCAGATGGAAGGATTTTTTTAAGACAAGATATATGACATCAATCTCTTTTCCCTTGTCCAGGTGATAGGTCACCTGGTTGTAGAAGGAAATGAGATTGGTCAAACAAGACTTACCCGCAACAAACCTGTGCTGGCTATCTCTTAGGATGTTGGTGTCAGCCAGTCCATTAAGGATGGCCTCTTTAATAAACTTTTCTAAGATCTTCCTGGGATAGAAGTCAGGCTGATGGGCCTATAGTTAGCCGGATCTACTTTCCTCCCTTTCTTGAAGATAGTCACCACATTGGCCTTGTTCCAGTCTTCCGGCACTACATCAGAGCGCCAGGAGTTTTCAAAGACCTGTGTCAGGGGTTGGACTATGATGCTCACCAGCTCCTTAAGTACCCTGGGGTGTAGATTGTCAGGGCTGGCTGACTTGAAGGTATCCAGCTTCTCAGCATGTTCCTTCATGAGGTCAGCATTAATTGAGGGCAGAGGATCTCCCTCACCCAGACTTCCCTGTTCCATAGCAGGCATGGGCATCCCATGGGACTGATGGGGTGCAAAGTACCTATTTAATAGGTTGGCTTTTTCCTGGGTGTCAGTTGTCAGTTGCCCCATCGGGTTCAGCAGGGGTCCAATGTTGCTCTTGCTTTTCCTCTGGCTCCCCACATATCTGAAAAAGGATTTTTTATTGTCCTTGATGCTCAAAGCTAGTTGGAGTTCAGTTGCAGCCTTGGCTTTCCTGGCTTGCTCCCGGCAGGACCAGACCAGTGCAGAATAATCCTCCTTGGAGATGAATCCCATCCTCCATCCTTTGTAGGCCTTTCTTTTTAGCCTTAGGAGGTCTTCAAGGTCCCTGGAGAGCCAGGGGGGGCTGCTGTGCCCTCTTGCTGCCTTTCCTCTGAGATGGAATAGACTTAGCTTGTGCATTGAGGATCGCTTCCTTGAGGAGCAACCACTCTTCTTGAACTCCCCTCCCCTGGGGTCATGGTCCCTGACGGCCTGACTGACAAGCCTCCTGAGCTTGTCAAAGTGGGCTTTTCTGAAGTCAAGGATTTCCATGTTGCTAACTGACTTGCCAGCTTTATGGTGGATGGTGAAGGTGATCAGCTCGTGGTCGCTGTCACCCAGCTTCCCATTGATCACTAGGTCGCCGATTAGGTCATCCCCTGTAGCCCATACCAGGTTGAGCAGCGCTTTGCATCTTGTTGGCCCATAGACTTCTTGAGTCAGGTAGAGGTCATCCACGCACAAGAGGAAGCTTTGTGACAGCTTGGATTTTGCTGAGTGATCCTCCCACGAGATGTCCGGGTAATTGAAGGCACCCATGACAACCATGATCCTGGAGCATGCTGCCTCAGCCAGTTCCTGGGTGAACTCCTGGTCAAGCTCAGGACTTTGGGTGGGAGATCTGCAGTAGACTCAAACTGTTGTGTCCCCTGTGCCACATTCCCCATGGATTTTAACCCAGAGGGTCTCCAGTCATCCACCCTGGTCACCAATATCAGCTTGCAGGGACATGTAGCTGTCCTTAACATAGAGAGCTACACCCTCACCCCTTTTATCTACATGATCCCTCCTGTACAGGGTACTGCCATCTATACCTAAGGTCCAGTCAAGAGTGGAGTCCCACCAGGTCTCCATTATCCCAATGATGTCATAATTATTTGCATTGAGCAGGAGGATGAGCTCCTCCTGCTTATTCCTCAAGCTCCTGGCATTTGTGTACAGGCAGGCAAGTGTCCCCTTGGGGGCTCTTGCCTTGCCCACAGATTGTGCCAGGGCTGGGGCAAAGGTGGGCTCCCTTAAGTGCCTTGGCCCACTGGTTTTGCAAGGGTTGCTTAGTGGGCCAGCAGTGGCAGTAGTCCCGCCATTCCCCAGCGGGCTTAGTTTAAAGCCTGGTGGAGCAGGTCAGCCAGTCTGGCTGAGAAGAGCCTCATCCCCAGGGGAGAGAGGTGGAGGCCATCTCTTCCCAGCAGCTCGCTGCCTCTCTCACCAAAGAGTGGGCTGTGGTCATGGAAGCCAAAGCCTTCCTGATGACACCAGCGCCGCAGTCTTTGTTTGACTACGTGGATCCTCCTCTCCCTCCTCAACCCATAACCCAAGACTGGGAGTATCGACGAGAACATGACCTGTGCCCCCAGACCCTTTAGCCCTGCTCCCAAATCCCTGTAGCGCATCATGACCCGGCTGGGAGCACTGCAAGTCATGTCATTGGTGCCCACATGAATAAGAAGCATAGGATAGTGGGCTGTGGGCTGGAGGAGCTTTGGGATTTTCTCTGCAATGTCCCAGATTTGGGTCCCCGGGAAGCAGCAGACTTCCCGGACTAAGGGGTCGGGGCGGTAGATTGCCCCCTCAGTCCCATTCAGGATGGAATCTCCCACAACAAACACCTTACATTTTGTCTTGGGGAGAGCAGGGACAGTTGAGCCTGTGTTGCCTGTGGGAGCTGGCAACTCAGCAGGCTCTGCTGGAGCAGCAAGATGTGTGTACCCATTGCTAAGCTCTGGTGGGACAGGGGCCTTGGTGTGGAAGGCCTTAGGGCCCTTGACCACCTTGGTCTATGCCCCTGACTGGACAGACTGGACAGAGTGGGAGGTCCCAGAGTCCTCCTTTGTCCTGGACGGAGATGGTGGTCCACCCTCCAGCTCCTGGGGGAGAAGGGCCTGGCAGTTGGAGTCAATCTCCTGCTCACAGTCCCTGATGGCACGCAGTCTCTGGACTGTGGCCTGGAGTTCCTCCAGCTGGTGTGCCAGAGACCCCCGCAAAAATCCGACCCCACACAGGGAGGTAGCCATGCTCCTGGACCCCAGAGCCTGAAAAAGGGACAGGCAGCCCCCGCAGCCAAGAGCCAGAGGCTCCGTCTGTGTGGAGCCCAAAACCACGGGCTCCATCTGGGTGGCGGTCTCTGAGGTGCCCGGGGGGAGGAGGGAACAGTGCCCAAAGGGACCCTCGGGGTGCGGCGCATGCCCATTGAAGTCATGCCTCTGGTAGGCTGGTTACGGCTTGGACAGTCTACCTTGGGGGGTTAGCAGGCAGGGACTCATGCTTTCCCATGCACCCTCCTGTGCGAACTCCGCTCTAACTCATGTGCCAGCAGACAAGTGTGCCTGTTTGCACAGCCTGTTCACATGGCTCCCTGGGGGGGCTGGACAAAGTAGGGGCCTGGGTGGGGCTTGATCCGGCCCAGCTTCATGCAGTCGCCTCCTTCCCACCACTGGCCCCGCTTGCCTCCGGCTGGGCTGGGGGCTGCTGGGGGGCTCCATGGCTGCTGGGGGGTGTCTGGGGAGCTTCGGGGGAGCGGTGGGCTTTCACCTGAGCATCTCTCGCCTCTCTGGAACCTAACTGGGGCTTTTTTTGCTGTTGATGGGCCCTTTTAAACTGCACGCATGCGCAGTGGGCCTGCCATCAGGGGAAGCTGCTCTCAGAGAAGAGGAGGCCCTGCCCGGGATTTGGGGGGCCCTGCCCTACTGGTGGGGGACTGGTGAGTACCCCCTCCCACCTTTATCTCTCCCTGGGGGCTGGACCAAGTAGGGGCCTGGGTGGGGCTTGACCCGGCCCGTCTTCACACAGCTGCCTCCTCCCAATCAGAGGGGGATTAACCCCTTCCCACCACGGGCCCTGCTTGCCTCCGGCTGTGCTGGGGGCCAGCGGGGGGCTCTGCAGCTGCTAGGAGGTCTCTGGAGGGCTTCAGGGGAGCAGGGGCATGGTGGGCTTTCACCTGCATGTCTCGCCACTCCGGAGCCTAACTGGGGCTTTTTTTGCTGTTGACGGGCCCTTTTAAACTGTTTAGAAACATTGTTTCTAACTTGATATATCACAGACTATAAGAAGTTTCCCTGTTTCCACTAAAACTTCTATCTTAATGGGGTATCAGAGCATCTCTCTGATATGACTTTATCCTTAACAGTATTGTTTACTATTATATTTGGTTAAAGGAAACACCTTTTCTTCCAAACAACACATCTGTACTGAACTGGCTAATTTCAACTTCTCCAAATAGCTTTAAGTGAATGTTTCTGACTGATCTCTTGAGTGAAATGCTTAGGCAGATGTTGGTCTGAGAATCAATCTTATGACCAGATAGGAAATCCTTCTAGAATAAATTAGATACATTAATGAAGAAAGAACTTGCAATAGCACAAATTTCACTTCTACACACTTGCTTTAGAGAAGTAATTACTTTAGAAATGTTACAAAACCCTATAACTAGTAAAGCTATGTCTATCTTCACTTTTATTTAGATTTTAGCAAGTAAAGCAGGCTTGTAAATGCATCTCCTAGCTTTGGTTTAGCTTTCAGTGTCAGTCCTAATCTCAGATAATTGGTTATTTGGACCATTAGTCATTGGCTATTAAAAAACATTTTTTTCTAAGCTATGGCTTCTTATATTTATCCTACCTTTTATTTTCCAAGATATTAAAAACAAATACTATTTGTGTCTCCTCATAGAGTAGCACATGAAGAAGATATTGGATGTCTACTTAAATATAAATCTAGAAGGACCCAGACTTGTCCCTTTTAATTTTGCACTGACTTGGCTTTATATACGATTCAGGAAAATCCAAACAACTGCGGAATACAAGGCACTGAAACTTCAGTGTTTGCTGAATGATAAGTGAAAATGATTATATAAAAAGGAGACCAAAGTTTTCCTCTCCCCTTCTCTCTCTCCTTCCCACTCCCCCTTTCTGACCTTGCTCAAACCTTTCTGGGAAGAAGCAGGGGCTCCTAAATTTACAAAAATAAATACATAAGTAGATAACAAATAAAAAAAAATCTGAACGAGGACAGATGTAGGAAAGACAGAATTATGAATATCTAGCATACTTGAGTACTATGAAATTTTAATTTTCTATCTAGAAGTTTGTTGTTTCCTTATGTCACATAAGTTTGTTTACCACAGGCCATTTTCTCAGGCGCATAATTATTTTGACTTTAAATATTGTAGCAGTCATTTATTATGAGGCATAGAAGCTGTCTGGAAATGTGACAGCTGTGGCATTGTATTACATTTTTCCAAATCACTTAAGTCTGCTGTTATACAACAAGGTGCATTTTCTTTACTGCAAATATAAATTATCTTCAAACTATGGTACTTGTCTATAAATCTGAAGAATTGTTGAAAACAAGTATAATGTGTGTAAAGCAGGTGAATTTAATGGCCACTAACTTGCCTCCTGAAAACCTCCAGAATAAATTTGTGAATCAAGGACACAAGCAAGCCTTTACTTAGATTCAAACATGAGATCTACAAAACACAAAAGCATTTGGTCTTACATGTAATGGGAACTGTAGTTTAGCATGCTGTTAATATTGCAAAAATCACCTTTCAGGCAATCTTATATTTCCAAGAAGGAAAATTATAAAAACATCCACTAGACTAGTGCTACCTTAACAGTGATGAGCACTTACTTCCACCACAGTCATAGCAACATGAACAAAGATTCAAAGGTAGCAGAATCTGGCCCATGTAAAGTTAACCCCTATCTTGAAATCAGCTGCATGGCTGTCATGTACATCACGAGAACATTATCTAACAAACTTTCCTCACTTTCATCTATGTGAATATATGTCCTTCTTAAATTACACAGTAGGTGCATCTATACATGCCCTTGACTGCACAGTTGGTACTGCACAGTCATTTAGTACATACAGCAAGTACTTAATGACTGTACAGTATCCACTGGTACTGCACAGTCCTGGTGGTACACGGATCATTTTTTGACCTACTGCACAGTAGCTTGTTGTTACTGTGCAGTACCTGCAGCATCATAGTTTGTGCCTGCTGATGCTACGTCACTGTAGCAATGAGCTATCATGACATAGTGTCTCCTGTAGAGGTGCCAAGTATGTATCAATTTACTTGGGAAGCAACTGTTAATAGTATGAGGGGTATAGGGAATTATTTTCCCTTCTTAAAAGTTCTACTGTACACATTTTAGCCTCTTATTAAGATCCCATGTTACCATGCAATAATTACCAAGAAGAGAGGTAGGATAATTCTACCTGTAGTTAACTATACTGTGTGTCCATGCTACACAAAAATATGAAATTAATTAATACTAAAGTTGGATTATTATGTAAAAAAAGAAATAATCAGACTACAGGGTCATCTTGACAAAGTCCAGATGTTGAATTTGTTTCCTTTTTTTGCCTGCTCGTCATTTTCCAGGAATGTTTTGCTGATTAAACAAATTAGGTTGACTTCAGCTTTGTAACAGGGTTTATTGTCTCTCTGTCGCCCTTTTTCCTTCCTGTTTTTTTCCATCCAGTGATACTTGTGGTGAGGAAAATAAACACATAAAATAATTCCTTATATTTGTGCATATATGAGCTCTGTGTGTATTTTGAGTCATGGTTGCTTATTGAGAAAAAAGCAAGGTTTTACTCCTGTTAGCACTGCCCTGCCCAACCAGAGTTAAGGAGGAGCAAACTGAGTCAGCGTCATCAAGAACATTCACAAGCTAAATCCCAATGACACTATCTCTGTTATTGTTGATAATCTTAGATTCAGAAAGAAGATAACCACAATGTTTAAAACTGGCAGTTAGAAAAATAATTAAACAGATCAGTTTGATATGTGTTCAAACTACACGTTAAGATCTTAAGGAACGGCTTCCAGCAGAGCCTTCATCACCTAGTTGCAAAAAACCCTGTGAAGGCTGCTCTTTTTGGGTAACACATTGTGAACTGAACCTCCAGAGGTAAAAACATGAGTGGCTATAGCAGCAGCTCAAATGGTCAACATATGTAGCTGAGGGCTATAATAATTAATTATTCACAGAGAATTAATTCATCAAAAGTTGGACCTGTAATACACACACCTCACTACTAGGTGCACCTGGTAAATACGGGCACATACAGACTTTTATATGAAGACTCTAAGCTAGTAAAACCATGCTAGGCTGTGGGAGTGGGTGGTCCATGTTGGGTGTGTTAACTCTATCCCAGTTTCCCCTCTCTCCATTTTTCTCCTACTGCGATGTATATTGCTTCAGGCTGAAATAATTTTCTGCATCACCCCAGACCTCCCTCTCAAAAGTTATCATCCAACAGAAGCTTTGTTTCACCAGTACATTTTCAACCCTGATTACAAACATTTAGATTTTATATGAGGTCAGTGCATCGGTCATGAGTATGTTTCCCTAATTTGGTTCATTAGGGTGGAACTAATCAGAGATTTGTTAGATGCACTACAAAGCATTGAACAAGTTATGGAAAAATTAGGACTTTTAACACCTGCCTTTAAGTTTTCCAAGAAGAGAAGGATATTCTGGTGTTGCATTAATAAAAGTCATCTTAGCCATTTTCTGATGTTGTTCAATTTTACTTTAGAAAATGTTTTAATTTATTTTAGAAATACTTTGAAGATGCTTAAAGCATGAGCCATCAGAAAAAAATTTAAGCATTCTTATAGAATTCAGCTCATATACTTAAAGCCAGAAAGGATCAGTAGTTCATCTATAATGACTTCCTCCTACATGATACAGGCTATAGAATTTCACCCAACAACCTCCACATTGGGGTCAAGCCCAATGTTTGCTTTGAGAGACTTATTTTATTATGTGCATTATGACTCTGGTGACTATTTTCCA
Source organism: Crocodylus siamensis (assembly GCF_052110815.1). Classification (NCBI taxonomy): domain Eukaryota; kingdom Metazoa; phylum Chordata; order Crocodylia; family Crocodylidae; genus Crocodylus; species Crocodylus siamensis. Next base: position 156,433,426 of record NC_143397.1, on the reverse strand, counting down.
AAGCATACACAGTATATATATATGCATGCATTAATTAATTAATTAAAAGCAATTTAAACATGCCACAGAACATCAGCCAAGAAGTCTTCCAACTTGACCCAATGGGCACATGTAAACTACAAAGGGCCTTTTCATTAGGAACACACAATTGCTAACCCCTGACTTGATAAACTACATTTCCCTTTGATCACCTTACAAATCCCATTTTATCAAAGCTCTTCCTGAAAGACGGGGGAAGGAGTGGAGTGGGGTACTGTTAGAACTTGTGTACCTGGGAAAAAGTGTTATAATGTATTACCAACATAATAAAAGTTAAACTCATACAGTTATAACTTACCTAGATACATATTTTTATTCTAGAACAAAAAAGGGCTTCTTCAATTTAATTTAAACACCATCAAAAGAAGCAAACTGAACTGGGGAGGGGAGGAAAGAAATATATGCTTCTTCTGGATTAAGAGTGTCCAAATGAAGATTTTCACCATTATAACTATATGTTATTAAAAAAGATATCTTAGTCTTTACCAGCTAGCTTTCAGTTATATGCAAATAAGCAACATTTGGGAAATTGGAGTAGATACCAAGATAGTCCCTCTCCATAGGTAAGGGGAAATTTGCAAGGCATTAACTCCTCCTTATTGCCCCAAGTGCATGTTTTTTTCTGTGGCAGATGAAAGCTAACCACAGTACCTGAGCTCTCAGTAAAAGAGGGCTAAAATTTCCAGAAGTTAAGCAAGGAGGGCTTTAATAGATTAAAATCAATTGCTTGAATGTGATAAAGAAATGAGTTGGAAGGCAATGCAGTTCCTGGAATACCGGGGATAATGCCTTGTAATACTTGTTTAATAGTTTTGCATAAAGTCAGACAATTGAGAACTAGGTTTGGAGTTTTCATACAGCTCTCACCAATAAAGACTTCTGATTTAAGTCCTCCCCACACACACATGCACATACACACTGGTAGATAGCCGGGGTATCAAAGATACAGTCCATGGGTTAGATCTGGCCGACTAAGCCATATCATCTGGCCCTTGATGCTGCCTAAGGGCCTCAGAATGGTCCACAGATAGCATACAGGACATGCCAGATGCCCCCTCATCACATGTGGTGCCCACTCCAGCTCACATCCCAGAGCAGTGGAACAGCAGCTATGTCGCTCTGGGGCTATACAGCATAGGCCCTCAGCAGTGGCTCCAGATCATGCATTGCAGAGAAACACAGAGCCCTGGAGCAGCCAGAGCAGGACCTGACCACACACAGTGCCCACTCTGACTGCTCCAGGACATGCACTGGATCTACAATGCAGGACCAGTCTTAGCTCTGGTCTGGCTGGCAGACCAGCCCTGAGCCATTCTTCTGACATGCAGGACTGGATAAGTTTGACACCCCTGATATATAGGTGTTCCATATGTATAAATCCTGAATTTGGGAGATTAATGCTATCATAAAAATCCATGTCTTAAGATAGAGCGGGTTAAATAAAATATTGGAAAAAAAATTGTACTTTATCACAAGGCTTTATAAGACTTTATTCCATCCCCTCCTCTATTTCTTGTGTCCTGTTACTGAAACACCAGGAATGCTCATTACTGAGATTTCAAAAGATCCTAGATTAGCCGAACACTCGAATTTTTAATAAGTTTTCTTAACAAATAACAAGCTAAAAAGACATATCCTGTGAATTTAGTTGACCCTGTGCCTTCAAGCAGAAACAAATAAATGATGCAGTTTAACATAATAATGGGGATGAGAGTAGCAATTGAGCATGCAAGACAGTTTGAATGGTACAATTACTTTTTTGACATATGGATCAGAAATTAATTGAATGCAAAATGTACGCAGGGTCACAGAATCACATTTCAGCTTTGCATTTGGCTGGCTAAAAACAGCTTTGTAAAATACATTTCTTAAAGAATTTGCTTTATTGGTGCCCTCTCCTACATGAGGGTTACTGACATGCAGGTATAGCTTTAATGCATTTCTCCTACACAATCAAGCCTTGGACTCTGGCAAACTGGTCCTGTCTAAGAAGTCTACCTAGAAAAAGAGAGAGCAGGAACACTGAGCACACCACACTGCTCAGTTCCCTTCCTGGGTACAGGTAAAGAATGCCAGTTAAACTCAGATGGTGCATCTACACATGTAATTAGTGTGCCTCAATAAACTCTGGTACAGTTCCCACTGGAGTCAGCTGCTCCTGGGCACAGTGTTTCCATGTGCATGCAAGACCACATCAGTTTGAGCTGGGGCAGAGAAGTACCAGGGTCTAAGTGGCGGTGTTGGGTGTTGTAGGGGCTAGCTGGGGCACGAGAATGCCCAAAGTGTGGAGCCATGTGGCTGACCCTCCAAATCTGCTGCCAGAAACAGACTATTCCTTTCAGATCTTGAACTAGTAAATCTCTCTCCTTTTCAAAATGCTGCCCAGTATTTCTTTTCTGTTTTTCAACCAATTCAAAGTTTGGATATGTTTTGAGAAATTTTATACAGGGGGGAAAGAGGGGAAGGGGCTGAGCATGTGTGTGTACACATGGGTGAAAATCATTCAGCATTTTTCAACCAGTTCATTTTCAGATAGAATCCAGTGCATCAGGAGTTTAAGGGCAAAAGATTGATTTTCTTGGTCATTTGTTTACTGGAGATTAGGAGAAGGTTTTACTTAATTAAGTTTACTTTTTAAATTTCCAGCCCCAAAGAATTAAGATCACAACCTTTCCTGTTCCTGCATTGATATGTGGCTGTTACTGAAGTGTAGCATAATTCAAAAGTAAAACTTTAAGTCATAGGGATAAGAGCAAAGGACAACAAGGACAACGCTCACCTGTACAGGAAATAGAATTTTCTCAGGAACTTATGTAAGATAGCAGAATGAACTTCCTCAGATAGAAACGACAATCACAAACCTCAATGCCCCAAGTACAAGGCACTTCTCTTTGGTCTTGCATTTCCTAGAGACATTTATAATATTATGTGATTATTTAAGCAAAACAAAACAAAACAAAACAGCTCCCTACCACCACCAACCCTACCAAAGGAAACACTCCATTGCATAATCCGCAGATACTTTTCCAAGGAGTTTGCAAACTCTGGTTATGAGTACAGTAAAAGAACCCACAAAAACTGACTAGAACTCAAAGCGATACTTCCTAGTTCCTATTCTTAGTTTGCCGTTCTTTTGGGAAGGGGCAAACCATTAGTGCCTTGCTTTACCAACATAGGAAAGAAGCATTTTGTCAATTAATATTTGTCAGTGAGATCTTTAGCCTTTTACTAAGTATCTAAAATACGTCTGGTTTTCGCATCAAAGCCTATGAACCTTAAAAACAGTTTTATATTTGGTTTACTGGATTGTAATTTTTTTAATATTGAAGTTTCTGTTTGCTAATATCCTTCAGAGTTTAGGGATGATACAAAATATCAAGTAGTCCACAGTCATCCAACCAAAAGTGAGAAAATTAAGAAAATGACCTGTATACAAATACAACTGGTATAAAGGTATAAAGTCTCAAAAGAAAATAAATATTCAAATTAAAATGATAATTTATTCAGGAATAAATGCAGTCATTAAAGACTAAGCAAAATATAACGTTGATTTTTAAAATAACCATTGAGAATGAAAGCATCTTTGGCATTAAGTATTAATGCATCAAAAAGTCTAAAATGGATATTTAAAGCTTCTCTGAGAAAAGCTATGCTGATCAAGCTTTAAGCCTGCAGGTTAGAAAATGGCAGCAACTTTCCTAAAGATCCTGTAGGCCCTATCACAAGTCATACTACTTTGTAAAATACTTTATTTATACTAGTTCATTTCCCTGGAGGCTGCTTCAAGTTTTCTAGGTCAAATCTTTGTAATTTCTAGACCTCCTGAAAAGTACAGATAAGGGCTACAGGGTTCAGACTATTAACATATCATATACATCTCATAGGCACAGATTAGGTGAATTGACTACATGCTACCTTTCTATATTTCTACATGAAGCTTCCTCTCTTTTATCACAAGCAAACAGAAGTGGTGAGAAAAAAAAATCCCATGCATTTGATACCTACAAAATAGCCAATCAGATCTTGTTAAGGCAACATAAAATATTACTTCTTTTAGTCCAAAGTGACAGCATTTTAATGGACTTGCAATTTGTTGCAGATATCCTATATCTTCTATAATAAGATGTTGAAAACGACAGTGTCCAGGTGCTCACTGTCCCTTGGAAAATCGAGTGAAACACAGTGTGCAGCAATACATTCCCCAAGTAAAACACAGAGAAAAAAGAGTGCAAATATAACCTCATTAAATAAGACAGCAAGTCTAAGAGGCATACACGGCTATTAAACAAACTAGATTGGTCCATAATAATAAGAAACATATTTCACATCTGTTGCACAGTACAGGGCTTTTAACAAGTAATAGGCATACCATGCTGGAAAATAGTTGCTATTTTCTATCAGTATATCATTGTCAATGGCTGTACTGTCTCAAAAGAAGCACTTATCTCATACACTTTATTGCTTGATAGCTTGCTGATTGCTTTTACAAAGCAATAAATTGATGGCCTGATTCAGCAGTGACATTAGGTTATGTTCATTTTCGGTGATTGATGCTTTGAATTAGAACTCTTACATTCTCTTCTGTTTGGAAATATGAAATTCCAGACAGGCAACCGTGAAGTCAGAAATAAACAACACAGCTAGTATCCGATGGTGATAGATTTATTCATTTAAATATCTAACAAGTTTTCCCTTTTAATAAGGTTTTCATACTTTATTATTGAATGCTTTCTTTTTTGATTAAAAGGATCTAATCAAATAAGAGGGGGGAAAGAAAAATTTAGCTTCTTGTATTACCATAGTAGAAGGAATGTATAAAGAGGTAAACAATAAGAACATATTAATTATTAAACTTTTAATTAAATAAATTGAATAATTTAGCCACTTCTCTGAGGACTTAAAGTAAAAGGGAATTGCATTATTTTCACTTTTTTTGGCTAAGAATCCCATATGTCATCTCCAGTAACACTTTATTATGTGTCATTTCCAAGCAATACTTCTAGCAACAAGGTAAAAAGCTGCACAAAAGAATAGTAAAGTCTGACTACTTCATCATTTCTCCACTTTAAGAAAATGAAATATGAAGTTGTGTGTGTCCAAACAAAATTCTAAAGAGGTGCTGGCAACACATGAGTTAAGTCTGATCATGCGCAGATAACACTAGCTCATGGAAAATTCCACAGCGTGCCCAGCATCTGCCCCCTGGGTGATCTGTTGGCTTGTCAATCACCGGTGACCTACTTTTCAGCCCTGCGCATGCCCAGTTACAACACAGAGCGCTAACTCACACATGCTCAGTTCAAAAAAGCATGATGTAATCGTACTAGAAAATTCTAATAGTCAAGCAGCCTGATTGGCTAAGGGGCTGCTATATTAGGGAGTAAACCCCCCACCTGGTGGGTTGTGCGGGCATCGTTGAGACAGTGAGAGACCGTGCGCTATCTGTAGCAGAGGCTGCCTTCAGCAGGGACTGCGAGGCAGAGAGCAATTTGGGATTCGATCTCCTGGTTCTCTTCGCAATCTCACACAGCGAATTCATACCTTCGATTTCGTTTTCTCTCGTGTTACCGAACTTATTGGCTTTGACCTCGACCTTGATTTTGATTACCTCTACGGCTTCAACACTGATTCTGGGTTTCACTTACCTGGCATCTGACTGACTTTGGCATCCATTATTGACCAGAATCCAGCTCATCCCTACTTACCTTGATCGTCTCTGCTGCATCACATTCCGGCTCTCGACCTCGGCTTTTCCTTCGACCACCCAGTGTCCATTGGACTGGCGTCACAACCACCTCGTTCTTCTCAATGAGTTACAGTTGTTGTTTGTTTGTATTGTTCGTATTGTTCGTTTAACCCTTTATGAGCTGTTGACCAGTCCTAAGACTAACCAACGGGCAGCCGCACCTAGCTTCGGCTAGACAGCAAGTGCTCGTTGGGGAACCTTGTGGACCAACAGACCCCTCTGTTAGTGTTTGTGTTCGTTCTGTTTATTACAACCTTACGCTGTAACTGAAGCAAGCATCACAACCTACGCCTTCAAAAGCGTAAGTTAAAATAAATCCCTCTTATTTGAAATCGTTCGCTTCTGTGCCTCAGAACTCCACGCCAAAAATCCCACCTGTTCCGTGTCCAATTGCCACCACCCAGCCATCTCACCGTGACCAATACCGTGAGCTTGGCTCGCCAGCTATGGTCAGACAGTGTGCTGAACAGTTTTGAGGGTATGATTAAAAATTTCACAAAAGCCAGGAATTTCACATTTATAGGTCAGTGGGCTATTTTGCTTTCTATGACTATATAGGGACACTGGCCAGTTTAGCTGTCCTGAAATAGCTCCTCTTGTGAACAATAATTCTGGAATTAGAGTATCTACATTGTGAGTTATTTAGGAATAGCTATACTGGCTTAAATGAACACCCTACCTTTCCAGGCAGAATAGCTCTTTCAGCTCCTTCCTGAAGGAAACTAAGAACATTAAGCAGTTGTGTCCAATGTGCTATAGTCATACTGCTATACCCATGCAAACTAAAGCAACTGAACAGGAATATTAAGCAGAGTTGTGCAATATCTTTCAACATTTAAATGGATTTTGAATATTTGCAGTACTGTTTATAGGACTATAGTGGGTTGGGGATTGCTTCGTTCAAACAGCCTTTACAAGCTCAGCACAGTTCTATATTTTCTGGGCATGCTCACCCCTGAGGCAACAGCATACAATATAAATCATAAGTCAGTACACAAACAAATACATAAATGGTTACTTCATGCTTATTCCCTCACTTAGTCTGCTGGTGCTTTTCCTAGAGCCTGAAAGGGATCTTTGGCTGCTTTTAGCCTCATGGCCTCTTCCTCAGAGTCTTCCCTCTCTCCCCCTGCTCCACCTTGCCCTACTGAGATCTTTTCCCAGGCCCTGGGAGCATTTCCTGGCTTGGTGCAGTCACTTATGTAGTAGCTCCCTCTCCCTGCTCTGTTCTCTCCCAACCCCCCACCCAAAGAACTTTTAACTTCCTCTTTCCAGCCAGTTACCTGTATCAGCTTGCCTAGTCCTCCAAGGCAGCCAGCAATCCCTTTTTGACTGCCTGTAGCTGGGCTGTAGTTTCTGGCACAAGCAGTTTGCTACAGCTTGGGATATGCAGCCTGCTTCATTGGACTAGAGCTCCTGAAAGCATGTAGCCTGCTACAAGAATGGTGTAGAATCTTATTTTTCCCATCTCTAGTTTGAGGAAAACAAGAGTCACTTGCCTCATATTGGAGCTGTAATCTTTCAACTGTAGGTTTTTATACTGGCCTTTTAAAATATAAAGTCCCATATAAGTGGTAAATATTTACTACAGGAGAGAAAGCATGATGTGCATCTGTTCACAGAATTATATTTTTGTCAGAAGAGACAAAACAGCTTTTGTAATTTTTCAGAGAAATAAATCAGCTTCTACTCTAGGGTACATTATTTTTACTTTGCAAAGTGAAATCAGTTGTACACGCCAGTCTTTGCAATGGGCCTTTGTGCCATATATACTATGTACAAACAGCTGTACTCTGGTAAGGTACACAAAGTTTTGATTTTTTGAACCATAATCACTGCCTTTTATGTTAGAAGTCACAAAAAGGAGGAGGACAAATCTAATGAGGTCTAAAATTTTGTGAAAATGTACTTGTACTAAATTCTTCCCCTTAATTATAAATAGTAGTTTTCAAAAAAAGGTAATTAAAGATCAGAATACATTTTTACCAAATGGACATCCAGCCTTGTATAATATTTTTGGTTGGAGCACTGAAAAACAAATTAAGAAAATTAGAGGAGTTTATGGCAGCATATCTGACAAAACCAAATAAAACCAAATAATAAAGTTGTTCCCCATCGAGTTTGGAATCCACAATTTATCACTTAAATCTAACATTTGAAAAAAAATAGACCTCTTGTGTTATTAAAAATCTACTGCATGTTATAAGCCTACAACCTTTGAATACTTTATATATGGAATTTCATTAATGACAATAGTCTTTCTGAAATCAATAAGGCAACTCAGATGTGTTAAGCACTTGTGTATTTGCACAATCAGGATCTAAAAATACTACTACATGTTCATAAGCTATTTTTGTGTCAAATTTCTTAGTATATTAAATGCTAAGAGGTGGCACTGTCATGCAGAGAGGCTTTTCCTCTTCAAAATACCTAGTACCTATCAATTAATGTGTTGTATTTAATACTTCTTGGGTCCTCCTCTTTTGTCCTTATAAGTTACCATTATTCAAGACATTAAATGATTTCCTATACTTAATTTTGGGGGTTTGTACTCATCTTAATGTGACAAGATACTTCAAAAACAGCTCAAGTAATAGCACATATAATAATCCTTCACTCAGGATGGAAACAGACATCTCTTATCCTTGCCTTTGTACGCCCATATTTTTTTTTATGCAGACACAAGGTGCAATCAAATAGATGTCCATACCTTGTGTCACACCACAAATGTCCAAATTTGTGGCCATGACAGAAGGTAGTAACAGATATCTGCTGCAATGAGGTAGCATAAATTATTTTCTTTATGGTGGGAAAGCACAGGCATCCTGGGCATGGGCTGGTGGGCTTGAAGAACTAGATCCTGTGCAAGTTGGGAATTCCTATGCAGGATAAGGACTCTCAAACCCTGGGAGAGCGTGACAATTTTCCCCACTTACCCAGATGTGCTTTGAAGATCCCAGGGACACATCTCAGTAAGTGGGGAAACCAACCTTCCCTGCTTACTCAGATGCACCCAGAGATCCTGTGGGCATGTCTTGGTAAGTGAGGAAAGCAAGACAGGTACTGTCAGAGCTTGAGGAGCTCAATCCTGTGTGGGAATCTCTTGGGCATGTAGTACTGAGCCTCTGAAGCCCTGGACAACAGGAGATACATACTCTTCACCTGTTGATGCTGAAGGACAATGAGCAGTGTGTGGATCAGTTGTGATGTGGATCAGTTGTGTCAAGACATCCCAGCTCAGCTGATCCTCTTCATTTGGTAATGTCTATTTCTCTCCTTGGTGAAAGTTACATTCGAGGTTCCAGAATACCTGGCCTACTCTTGCTGCAAGATGACATACATTAACAGGAAGAACGGACAAAAGTGAATAGTATGTGACCCCATTTGTCTTCTAATGAAAGATAAAGATTATGTATAAATGCCATGTAAGCCTAGGCTAAGCCTGGAGGGGGTAAATGGAGAATATTCTTCATTAATATCAAATAATTTGTCCCATTTAATTCTTTTTACATTGCCAAAATCATACATGATAGTTCGGGTCTAAGAAAGCAAGAAACTGCTAAAGAGAATCATGTAGAATGCCTGACAACTCTTTTACCTAACTCTGAGATGCATATCTCTGTGCTAGTGTAGTTCACACTTCCATTTGTGTCATTACATAACATGTAAGACCGGCTGTGGAAAATATACAGGCATACCTTGGAGATATTGCGGATTCGGTTCCAGACCACCGCAATAAAGCGAATATCGCAATAAAGCGAGTCACATGAATTTTTTGGTTTCCCAGTGCATATAAAAGTTATGTTTACACTATACTGTAGTCTATTAAGTCTGCAATAGCATTATGTCTAAAAAAAAAATGTACATACCTTAATTAAAAAATACTTTATTGCTAAAAAATGTGAAGTGAGCAAATGCTGTTGGAAAAATGGCGCCGATAGACTTGCTAGATTCAAGGTTGCCACAAACCTTCAATTTGTAAAAAATGCAGTATCTGCGAAGCACAATAAAGTGAAGCGCAATAAAACGAGGTATGCCTGTATTGCTACTCATATATTACATATAAAATATAAATTAAGTTTCTAACCCCTTCCACTTCCCTTGATAGCAGGCACAACAGTTTTAAAGGGAGCTGTTACACATGGGAATGATGAAAAAGGGAATGGTTCCTTGACAGTCCCTCCAGATTATAGCAAAGGTCCAGAGCACATAGTAAGTCTTTGCATTTGCCTGTTTCACCAGTGGACTACCCATTCTGCACTACTCTGTAGAAGCTGGACAAGGAAGCATTGTAAATGAGGGGAAACAGAGCAAAACCAAAAATAAATATCTAACTTTTTTTAACCTTCCCTATGCTAGCATAGATCACACCTCCATTGATATATCACACATCTTGTGTAAAACTGGATGTGGAAAACATGCTGCTACTTCTTGTAACATTACAAAAAGTAATCATACAGCTGCTCAAGCTATTTGTATTGCTACAACTCCTCAAGTGATGGAAGGAGTTCCCACACCTTACGCTTAGCCTGCCTGTTCCCACCCTGTCCCACCATCTGCCCGTTCTTCCAATCACCTAGGCATGGAGTGGGAAGTGAGCAGGAGATGTGGGGATTAGGGTTAAGACAAAAGAATCCCTCTTCCACTGCAAGAGCCCTGTTGAGAGCTGGGGCTCTGACAGTAACACCACAAGAGGTAGCAGGGGCAAAGGGAAGAGTTCCCTTTGCCCCTTCATCCCTCATGGGGCAAGGGGATGACTTTGGCAGCTACTGCTTTTCAGCAGCTGCCATCTGATCATTGAAAGCCTGCTCCCTACCTTCCCAGGGGGAAGGGCAGATGGTTAGTGATCAGGTTAGGGAGCTTGCCTTTGATTCAGTGATGTAGTTCTTTAGCCAGGGGGCTGCGATGCTCATACATCCCCAAGTACTGCATTTTTGTAGTGCTACAAAGTGCAAAGACACTTTGTAGCACTACAAATGAGCATCTGTCCATACACTAAGTGTACTAAAAGCACATCTAAATGAAACAAAATTAATAAGAAAAGAGCCAATTAGCTGTTATTTTTGGTCATCTGATGGCAAAGACAAAGACAAGAGCATACCTCTTCTAACCTTAACCTCTGAATATAGCTGTCATTTATGAAAAGAAGCTTACCCTCCAAAGCAGGACTTAAAGCACCTTCCTAAGAGCTGGTGATGAAGAGCAACACTAAACAAACTTGAAAATCTCCTCTGGAGCTGGCATGAAAAGAAGAGGAACTGAAACATGATGCATTGTTCAGAAGATCATTGTGCAGGGGGAGTTTCAGCTAAACTAATGACTCTGTCAAGGTGTCAGAAAGAGGAGATGGTGGGTACAGAGAGCAAGGTGAAGAAGTACAATACTGCTTTAAAGTTCTTTGATTTTCTGAGGTAGAGATAGACCCACATCCTCCCCTGCAGCTGAAGAAAGTGCAGCACAATTCAGGAAGGAGTGTAAGGGTGATTTAAATCATCTTTACAGTTTTCTGCTTGAAGGCAGGCTGTGTAGCAGTCTGGTACCCTAATAACATATAATAGGTTAAAGCCTCCTCTTAATTATGCCAGCTATGAGCTGCCCTAGGATGCTACAAAAACACAGAAGAAAGGGGCAAATGTCCATGCTCCAATGAGTCCATGCCCTCCCCCCCCGCATAATGAAGAGAAATCACTGGGAATGACAGGCTTGCACATGGACATGGTAACCTAACATCAGACACCCTGCCTCAGTATAAGACTTTCAAGTGAAAGAGACTTGTCAATAATCATATTGTCCATAAACATTGATAATCTTCATATGACTGCAGGTACTGAAACCAAACTTTGATTGAAATCAAAGCATAGAAAAAGTGTTAAGAGGATTCATCTAAGCAATCCTTTTTCTTTCTCTCTCAGCTTATAAGTGTTCTCCTCATTTGTGTGTCTGCTTCATCCTAATTAGGCTAAAATATATATTATGTTACAGAAATGTAGATGAGTGTGAAAACTGAAGATTAGATGAGTCTTCATTTTATAGATTTGCAAATGGTGCTCAATTTTCTCGAGTCAAAGATGTCTCTTCTAAAAGGATAACTCCTATTTACACAATGGTCTAAGTCAGTGGGGCCTGACCTTTTTCCTCTGTGGGTAAATGAGTGATGCCAGGTCTGTCCATGGGCTGGATCCAGTATGCAGTGCTGTCCTGGTTGGGGCCATATCCAGCCACGCAGAAGTGGCCCAGCTGAGGCCAGCACAGTTACATTGTGGCTTGATCCATCCAGGTGGGAATGGGGCCCGTTCCCTCTGTGTGTGGCTTGGAAATGTGGCAATGAGGGAGTGATGGCAGTGTTAATTGCCACCATTCTCCTACCACAAAATTTCCAAACCTGTGGGGAGACCAAGAGGCCATGTTACGTGGCTCCATGGGTAGGATTGGGTTGAGCACCCCATATCTAGGTAGAAAGAAAAAACAGGAATATTTATAGGAATAAGAGATTTATTTATTTTTTTACATGAATACCTATATTTTTTAGAATTAGGATTAGTAATGTTAAGAAAAGTTTGATTTGGCTGGAAGAGGAAAAGCTGGTTTCCTTTTGTCATGCTTCAGTTAATTAATGAAGGTTAGCTGATTATTTCAGACCTCATCAATGACCTCAGTTATAGATCTAGAGCCCTGCATGTAAATAGGTTCATTTTATTATTTACACACATAAAAATTAATTATAGAAAAGATAGTATTGTAACTTTTCATTCTGTAGAATTGCGCAACCTGCCAAGAGTCTCTTCAGTCCAGAATTTTTTGTCATAGAGAAAGAAAGCATGAAATGGAAATGTGCTAACTTTAAAATCAGCCCCATAAGAACAAAATAAAGAAAAACTAAACTAAACAAATGCAACATTAAATAAACACAGCATTGAGTAGCATCTTTTATATGTATGTACATTTTAATCTATGAAATGCCTAGTTCTATGAAATCTATGAAAACATTTTAATCTACCAATATTCAAATTAAAACAGAATGCCCAAAATGCAGTTGGTACAGATTTCTAGGTTTTGTTTGATTTTGATTGTTAATTTTATGCCCACTGTTCCCCCCAAACTGAGAACAGGACATCAGAAATTCAAATATAAATATTATTTAATATTTAGAAATAATAAAATGTAACACCCAAAACAACAGGTAGTCAATCTACTCATTGTCACAAATACAAGAGATTGTCAAATGAGAAGTACTGTGACTGGATTTTAAAAAAGGGTTGGATACATTTAATTACATCATAGCTTACAAGGTAAAATAATGCTTCCTATAATGAAAGATTATTCAATTAAAAATTGGTATTGTTTATACTAAAAAAACAGATAATTTAAAGTTACCCCAGAAAAGACTTTTGCAGTGCTTATGAATCTGCACAGATGGGAATAAAGATTGTTATATTATTCCTATGTGTAACTGAATGTACAGAAGGAGTCAATGAAAGAAAGCCTATGAGATCCACAACATACAATCAGCCCCAGTTAGCCAACTTTGAAGAGAGGAGCCAGAACAACAAGTAATTTAATGCATGTCTTGAGAATAAAGGCTAAATAAATAGCTCATATCATAATTTGAAGGGAGAAATTATTTTCTGGTGATTTAAAAGTGGCACCTATGTTTTCCAAGAAGATTAGGGGTATGTGCAGATGTTACATCTAGATCAACCTAACTAGGGTTAGGTTGATTAAAATGCTTATTTGAGCAGACATTCAGGGAGGTTAAATCAGGCAAAAAAATAGTGGGTCTGATCTAAATTAGTTCACCCAAATTGGCCAAATCTCCAAAGCAAATCTTAAAGATCTTCAGAAGAGTCGGGAAGACAGATACATTTGAAAGCCAGTACAGCATTCATCTTCCTCACCCAGTACCACTCCACCCCACAAAAAAATCAGCCAATCAAAGCAAATAACTAAGAACCTCCAACTGCTAGATTGTAAAAAAAAAGGTGGGGAAATTGCATTGCTCTAGGTTCGCAGATGTTATGGTTGTAAGGGACCTCAGTAGGTCACTGAGTCCAACCCCTTGCCCCTAATATTCTTCTTACCTGCATGATCATAACTAAACAAGATATCATAATCAATATGTACTCTGGTCATTTCTTGGAATACAAAACATTTCTGAAAAGTAAAAAGACAGAGCAGTCATTTCCTCAGAATAATGAAAGCACATAATATTAATAGTGAGCTAAAAGTTACTGAATTCAAATGATGAGCAATGATTTCCAAGTCCTGTAATAAAGGTTGCTATGTGACTTTGAACATATTATTTGATGTCGTACATGGCGGAAAAGGTTCACCACGTAAGGTGAAACAGAACTGAAAGAAAACTTCAGAGAAAGTAAAGAATGTTTTGGAGACATTGTACCGCTTCCCACTGACACACATCTTGTGCAAGTCAGTAAAACTCATAGATTCTTTCTCATTAATCCAAGAGGCAAATCCAAACAAAATTCACCTTCTTTGCTTAAGAATAAGTATGTGTCCCCACTTCAGCCCAGCAAAATTGTACAGCATTGCACCACTGTCTAGGTCCATGATAGTGTAACAGGGATTTCTTTCTTGTTCTGCTATCATCAATTCTGGCACTCATCTGATTTGGTACAACAATTTCAGTTTTGCTGTGAGATACTGGATGTATCCATCCTTTTGTTACTCCTTTTCCCCATTTTATTGGCAGGAAGAAGGGAAGGAATTTTACAATGCTGCAGTGAGTTCTGGGTTGATATAAGAATGGGTGACTTTCCAATATGACACAGAAAAAATAACAGTGGAATAATCTTGGGTACCTACCTGCCAGACAACCTTGAGATGGGAACCAAAAAGTGGTTGAGACTAGGTTAGCTGGCATCCATAAGCCTACAGGAAAAAAATGAAATGCATAAAAGGAGGAGAAAAGACAGAAAAAACACCCATTCCAAAAAGAAAGAAATTAAATATGAAGGCTGGTAGGAAACAGTGCTGGGACATCTTATTTCTGTCCCCTGGAAAAGAGGTTCAAGATATCCCAGTCAAATTATTTGTACATAGACTGTGATCAAGTCCAAGGAGTGAGAGGTTTGTTTGTTTGTTTGTTTTTAACCAAACCAGTTTGTCACTGTTAACCAAAAGCAAGATAGATCTCTTGATTTTCATTTTTTATGCTTTGTGGTGTTTGTTTTCACAAAGCGGCCTTTATGATTCTTCTGTTTTTCTTTATAAATCCATTTTATTCTATGTATTAATTCTAGGTTACTTATATTGGCTCTGGATTTAGGACCCTGAGGCCTTGTTTGGATTGACTGGGGGGCGGGGGAACAGACCCACCCTCAGACTGACCATGACCTCTCCATTTGATAATAGGCAAATGTATTGATGCACATGATAACAGAAAAGAAGCAATACAAATAATCAAGCAATTCAATATATCTACCAAATCCTAGGGCTGTCATCAGAGTCAAAGTACAGCTGGCCAGGATACAGTCTTTACTCTGAGGCTCTTTCTTAGGTGTCAGATGTCAGCATGGCATGTCAGCAGTCTGGAGTGGGATGCGGAGCTCCCCTGCCCTGCTTCAGTGGGGTGGATGAGACGGGCTGGTTGCATGCCTTCTGTCTATGGTGGCCTTGGGGACCCTTCCCAGGGGACTGGGATGGGGACCCCTCTTGCAGAAAAGGATGGGGAGGTATGAGAGTCTGCAAATCTTGGCTAGAATGGACAAAACCCGTGTTTCAGAACTGAAAAGAACCTGGACATTTAGACATTAAAAAATGACAAGTAACAGGAAGGGAGGTGGGAAAAAGGAAAGAAAGAAAGACAGATTATTTTCAGTTCAGTTGCACACTAACTGAAGAAAAATCAGCTATATAGACAAAGCTACAATAAACACTGGGCCCTTTGAGGAAGATCCAACCCTTTGCCATGAGTCTGCCTAAATTCCTGCCTGCACCTTTGTCCAGCCTGAACCTGTGCATTGCCCCTGCCTATGCCTTGCCTACAGCTTGCCTAGCCTGAACCTGTACTTTTGCCTGGATTCTTGCCTAATATATGCCTGTCTCTGTGCCTAGTACTGTACCTCTCTATTCCCATCCTGGATTGCTCTGTTCCTGAGTACTCCTGTCTCTCACAGGGATCTCCTTATATGATTGACCACTTGATCCCGGTTTCGTTGCAACCTCCAGCCTGAAACTTTGGACTCGGATACCTGGCTTGACCTTGGCACTGTCCAGAATAACCTGTGTTGAAGCATGCCCCCTTGGACTACTGCCTACTCCCCAGTCCACCAAGATTAAAATCCAAACTTTGTGGCTTTGGGCCTCTTGAGCTTTCAGAGGAAATATCTTTATTTTTCTTTTTTTCAAACACCCTTAGGTTTTTTTTTAGAAAAAAGCAGAATCAGACTAAGTAACAAATACTACATCTGTTCCATATTTTTAAGGGGGGAAAAGGGATGGAAAATAAAAAGCTAAGCCCTTCTGTGCCAGAGGTTGCAAATAAAATCAACCAATGAACCAGAAAAGCTTGATCATTGGGAGTTAATTTCAACTTTAGATTTTACTTTGGGTAGTCAATGGTGATGTATCTGGCTACCATTAAGCTGAGTTTTGTTGCCTTAAAGGAAGAAACTTGATTACAGTGGAGCAAGAGTCACCCAAAAGATGTTTATTTTATTATAATGAACAAATACTCAATATCAAGTTAATGATAGAATAAAATCTTATTTATTTAGCAATAAATATTACATGCAAAGCAATAGCACCTTTGTAAGATCCAGAACTTACGTAAGGCATAGCCCGTGATGATGAATGTGTCCCTTGTTCCAACTCTATATCCTGTTTTTCAGTAAGTGTAATAGCTCTCACTCCATAGACCTGAATGTTTTGAACAGATTAGATTAGTTAAATGCCAGCTCTCACTTAGGAACTAAAGGCTGCAGTAGTTGCTATTAAACTATTGATTGGAAAGTTGGAGTAAAATATCAAGGTTTGCAAACACTGTAGTGTGTTTTTTCTCCATTTATCTCAACTTGGGAAATTCAAAGGCTTAGACTTTTCTAGGCATGAAGTTCTGTCTCCTGATGTCTCCTAATTGACATATTTCTAAACATGCTAAGAAGTCAATTTAGGGGAAAAAAAGGCTTAATGGGGGGAGGGGGTTCTAGCTAATTAAACTGAACAATTTAGGGTTATCTTGGTTGGAAGCCTTGCACAAAATTAATTCTTCCAGATTTGCACATACATGCATCTCAACTGGTGCCTGTACAGAAAGAGAAATACTAGATGAAGAATTGCCATGAAGAAACTTGTTACTTCATTTTTTGGGAAAAGAGTGCTAATAAGAACGTTTCACTTTTTCTTCAGTAGTGTTGCTATTTTTTGTTTTTAATATTTGTAAAAAATGTTACCTTAACTGCTCTGAAAAATGTCAGAATGATAGCAGTGGAGGTTGAAATGCTTCTATATTGATCTTATTTATAAGACAATCTAATTGTGCCTTTTTCTGTTTAGAGACATGTTACTGTGGTTTTCTATTCTATTAAGGTTCTTGTGCCACTCACCACAATGGTATTGAGCACCTTCCAGAATTAAATATTCATCCCCTTGTTTAATTTCCTATAAAATGTGGTTCCTCACCATTCCTCTGACCTCCTGGGAAATAAAAATGTGTGTGTAAGGATTTTTAGTGTTCCATTTTGTTTGATCTTGGTGACTTAGCCTGCTAGAGCCTATATTTGAAAGAGGCAAGGTTGATTCCAAATCAGGATATCAATATGCAAACTATTTACAATGAGGTCAAAGGAGATGGGTTTTTACCATGCATCAACGGTGCAATGGCACATTTGCATACGGTTACAGCAATAAGTAGAAGCTATCTTGCAGAAAATTGCTCACTTTCACTGAGAAGTTCTTCCTTTTCTTCAGTCTTTTCAGTAATGGATAAGGCAGCGCAAAATGGAGTCTTTAAAAACTAACTCGTTTAGAAGGCATAAGTATTCATAAGCTACAATGTACTTTTTCAGATGCATGCCTATGATACATTTTTGAATAAGTTAGTTTTTAAAGTGTCATCCTACCTTGTTTTCTCTCTGACTTCAAAATAACATGACTAACTACCTCTCTCTACTGATGGACAAGGGAACTAAGTTTTTAGTTTTCACTTTCTACAGAGTAAGAGCATGCACATGAGCTGATCCCATGAAGCAGCTGGTACATGGTAAAGCCCTGCTCTCAATAAAGTCCTGCAGTAAATAGTTTATAAATGTATGCATCAATAAGGATGTTGGCATAAAGTATCTAGCCTCAAAACAGATGTGAAAGACACTTTTCTGTATCATAAGCAAATGTGAAGCTCAGCCTGTGAACTAGATTTGTAAACACAAATAAAAATGTAAACTTAACTATTTCTAACACACGCATGTACCATGCTGCTTCTTCTTCTTATTATTATTAGTATTTTATGAAGCTGGATCAGACAGACCAGGTCACACTGAGTTATTCTTATTTATTTTTCACAGCCACCTGACATTCATCTTTAAAACAAATTGAAAATGGTAAGAACAGTACCTAGCTCCTCTACATTGTCCTGCCAATATTCCTTAAACCTGACCTCCAGAGACATCTAGGGGTGAAAGGTGTATTTTGTCTCTTCAGTGTCCCTGCTGAGAATACCAACAAGGATTAGTCACTACCTGGTGAACTGCTAATTAATACCAGATAGTAGTTTTGGGGTGTACATACTTGGTCCCATTCCTTTCATATATGCCACGGAGTTGCCCGTTAGAAGGTAATACCTTCTAATCATTGCTGACCTCCACCTGACTGGCAATGTGAATATAAAAGTTGATGTATCACGTAGTTAAAGGAATATTTAAAGAAAATAATAATTCCATACTGTCAAGTTTATCATTAACACAACTACAACATTTAGAGCACTTTTGGTACAAAATTAAAACACAGTGGAGCTTATTAATAGCCACTTTCATTTCTCAGCAAAAATGAATTACCAAAACATTATATGAGGGGCTTCTAAAGCTAAAAACTTAGTTTTACAAAAAGATAATGTTACAGGTTCTCATTAGTAATCAAATGTAGCTAAAGTGTAATTGTTAAAGCACTTGTTTATATTAGGTCTGTTTTTAAGGGGTTTTTTGCTTATAAATAATTAATAAAGCCTAGAAATTCATAAAGGGTTCCCCAGAACCTCCTGTAAGCACATGCAAAGATTAAAATCTCTATTTATATTGAAATATGGATTATATTGAAATTTCTGTCTTGTGCATGCACAAATATAGACAGTACAGTAGCAAACTAAACAATAAACTGTATTCTCTCAAGAGACCACAACAAAATCATTTGTGCCTATCTACATCTCCCAGTCACTACATGAACAACCAGAAGCCTAAGGACTAATCAGAGGATCAATCTCTTAATGTTCATGTTGACCAAGACTGTGATACATTAGTATTCAACATGAGTTTATATGACTTGATTTTTTGCTGGAAGAAAAACTCTGAATGATTTTATGCATTCACTGTTTCTGTTTATAATTTTTGGCGGGTGGAATAAATACACCAGAGTAATACACCTAGATGTTGTTTCCATAAGTCACTGAGAAATAAAAATTATTTAAAATATTTGTGATCTATACTGTATCCAGTGGCTCCATTGTGCTCCTACTGTTACCCTTGTGGCAAGCAGCAGGGGATATTGAGGCCTGTGGGTCCATGGTGGGGAGTCTAGTAGGTTGTTTCATTTATACACTGAAATGAAAATGTTCACAAACAGCATTCAAGCAAAACCATCTTTCAGGCATCATAGATCAAACATCAGTGACCAGTTCCCGTGGAATGATTCTGCCTCAATAATTGATTCTTGCTCAAAATATTACGGCAGAAGGAAAACTCCTTTGCTGCCTACCTCCTCCCAACCCACACCAACCATCCATCTCATTAAGTGGAATAGTTCATTGAACTACAAGGGAGGAAGAGCCCATAGAGTGAGAGAGGAGAGGGGGAAGCATGCTGGAAAACGTAGGGGAAGTTCTTCCCCTTAAAAAGCATCTTTACCACCCAGTGACAAGGCATATTTTTTGTCACACTATTCCCAAGCACAATCTAAGGTAGTATAAATATGTCACTACCATCTGTGAGTGGCCCACCTCCCCTCCCTGCCATTGTAGCATAGTAACTGAATTTTTGCACTGGATTTCATTGGTGTATCTTGAACCTACAGAAAGCACATACAGAACTCTGCAAACCAAGCTCTCTCACCCTCAAGACACACATAGCCACTACCTTTTTTGGCTCTGTCACTAGAGGGATGGGAAGATTCAAAGACTAAGCTGAATCTTATGGGTAGGCTGACAAAAGTCTAGCTACTATTATAGATTATTTGGCAAGAGCCTGTTACAGGGCTTCTTCCCCTGGCTGTGAACCCACTTGAAAAAATACCTGCTAGATGAACATAAACATTTTGGTAGGTCATTTAAAACTTATCCGTGTGTATTTTTTAATCATCTGCATGCCTGAATTAATCATTTTAGCAATACACCACCATGACCACATTGTCTTTCAAGATCAGAACTTGCTCATGCTTTAAGAAAAAAGAATTAGTAACTATGCAATAATACCGTTTCTTTCTATAGTCATTTTATAGAGCTAAGATTTGTATTGACATTCTCTTTTATACTTACATAGCCTATAGATATAGAGCAGTGGGGAATTCTAAATATATTTGAAAACACACTTCCAATCTCAGAGAGATCACTTTGCCCCCTGGCAGACATTATTTCCATCAAACAATGAGTAACGCTGTTCAATGGAAACTGTCATTTCACATTCATATGCCAAGTCCTTCAGAGAAAAAAAGAAAACCATTTTGGGCACTGACAAACATGGGAGAGGGGGAAAAATCGCTTTACCAAAAGAAGCAGCACAGTACTTGGACCCGGCTTCACAATGTCTGTATAGATCGGGTGCTTCAGTGTTGCTTTTTGGTACTTTTATCTAAAGTGGATTCA
Organism: Crocodylus siamensis; assembly: GCF_052110815.1. Taxonomy (NCBI): domain Eukaryota; kingdom Metazoa; phylum Chordata; order Crocodylia; family Crocodylidae; genus Crocodylus; species Crocodylus siamensis. The sequence continues at coordinate 156,412,616 of NC_143397.1, read as the reverse complement.
ATCAGCTACTTGGCTAAGTGGCAAAAAAGCCCCACTAAAGCACCTAATCTATATTGACATTGGGCAACTATATAGATGGGTCTACATGATGCAATACCTTTCTGGGCATGTGCTGGGCTTGGCATGGGGACACACAGAGTTTAAAGTAAAGGGCCATTTTGGGGGTGGGTTTTGCCTGCAAGCAGCCTCTGAGACAGCCTTTGTGACAAAATTCTAAGCCTACCACCTCTAAGCCTACTACAGGTGTACAATGAAACCATCCTCATCCTGGGTCACAGCTCACTGCAAGCCCTCAGCTTTTTGCTTCCATTTCCCAGGTGCAGCAAGATCTCAGGCATTAACTTCAGCCATAGCCCTCTCACTGCCAAGCTCTTCCCCCTGTGGCTTGCAGCACCAGAATGACTACCTTGCCTGGCTTGAGGCTTGGGTTAATATGCCTCACAAGCCTCATCTGCTTCTGGTCAGGTGTCATGCTAGTCTTGGCACAGCTGTCTCTCTTTCTTTCTGATGGGCTGATTACTGTTACTACCTTGGTTTCCGTAGCAGTGCCCACAGGTGACTGGTGGGGGGGCACATGCCCCCCTGAGATTGGCCCCGGAAAGTGAGACTTTTTTTGCCGCACAGTCTGGTGGTGTGCTAGAGGGGGGGCACTAAGCCGCAGCACAGAAGTATAGGAGTGGATATGGGACTTTTGGTCCGCCCTTGGGCTCGTCCCTGGGCTGACCCACAAATTATGCCCCCCTCCAGACTCAGGAGGCACCAGTCACCCCCAGCAGTGCCTTTATTGCATAGGCAGGGGTTTGCCCTATGGTACTATTTCTGGGCAGTGAACCCCACAATAGGCACTCACTGCTTACAAGTCCCTGGCAGTCCATTCCCCTGCAGCTGGCCTATAACATGTGGTCTCCACTCCCCTACCTGAAAATATCTCTGCTGTTACTTCTGTTTTCAACAGGAGACTGCAGATCCTTGTTACACATGGGTTTGTCCATATTTGACAGTTGATTCCTTAGGCTATTTTGCTCTTACACAGAACTTTACTGACTTAATTCCAATAGCACTTCTATGAATCAAGCTGTATTTCACCTGCTTTCCAGTTTTGTTTTGTTTTTAAAAATCACCTTGAATCATACAGATTTAGTGACTATCAAATGGCTGTAAAAGGAGCAACGTGTTGGAGCCAATATAAGAACTCAAGGGTTTCTGGCTCCCATCTCTCTGCTCAGTCTAAGCATCTGTCTTACTGACCTAGATTTTCTCTAAATAAAAACCAGGCATGGGTGGTAAAATGAAACATTCCTTATGGTAATAATTTCTAATTAAAATATCCTGTGTCCAAAAAAAAACCTCACAGGCTTCACCAATGCCATTTCAATAGATAACTGAGCTACCATGTCACAAGTCATGTCAAAACTTCTTTCTTTACAATCTGATCAGTATCATTCTTTGACAGCATCATGAAAGCTATCCATATCCAGTGAGAACTTCATAAAAGAAACGAGGCATAAATATATTAAGAAATTCCAAAATAGGAGTATAATTGAAGTTGCAAAGAAGACTGAAATTAATAAATGTTACTCCCTGTAGAGATAGCCTTCCTTATGTTTAAATAACCCGATTAGCCTGAGTGTTTTTGGCAGAAACATATCCAGTTTCATTGGCAGCATTTTTAACAATATATGCAGTACAATGCGTGTGGGGGGGTGTGAGAGAAGAGATCCCAACATTTATAGTACAGTTGCATCTTCACATTCCTATTAGGAATTAACTTTCTTTTCCTACATGCAGTCTTGATGGACTGTGCTGTGCTTGCTCTGAGGAGCATGTAACCCAGGGGCAGGCAATTATTTCAGGCGGAAGGCCACTTGATGAATTTTGGTGAGTTGTTGAGGGATGTATGGGTAGCCCTGCCCCTTCAATTGCCCTACCCCCAGGTTACCATCTTGGAACTGGAAGCCCCGCCCCCTGAACTTTGCCACCGAAAGCCCTGACCCCTGACCTTTGCCACTGGAAGTCCCTCCTCTTGCACAACTTACCAGGTAGCAAGGGGCTGTGACCACTTTAACATCCTGCCCTAGCAGTAGGGTTTCAGGAGTATCAGACCTCCCCCAGAACTTTCCCCCTACCTGTGCCAGCTGGTCCCAACTAAAGGAAGCTCCACCACTGCTTCTGCTGGCCAGTGCCAGCCCAGTTGGGCTCGCCTCATCCCCAGCAGCACCTGGGAAGCTGGCTTCAGCCGCATGCTGCTCTGGATGGGACAGACCCGGCCGGATCTGCACCAGCCAGGAAAAGTGGCATGCAACTGAAGTTGGCTCCTCACATGCTACTAGGGACAGGAGGAGTCAGGCTGGGTCTGCACCGGCCAGCAGAAGCAACGGTGGAGCTGTGTGCCACTTGGGATGGGACAGGATGGGATGGAATGGGACAGGATGCATGGCCTGAGCGACACAGCATGAGGAAAGCCTGCCCAGCAGCCACTTTCCTGAGCTTCAGGGAAGGGCCCTTTCCAGTCCTGTGCAGCAAAGCAGAACCCGGCCCAGACACTGTTTCCCCTCACCAGTGTCACGGGTTCTGACCCAGCCCCCCCGCACCTCTCAAGCTGCAAACATGGTCTGAGCTAGAGGCTGGGTGAAGCCAGCTGGGGCAGGCTGAGGTCAGGGTTGGTTGCCTCACAACCAGAACCCAAGGAAACAGCCTGAAGTACTACAGCTGGTGGCTGGTGCTGCCAGAGGCTTTCGGAGAGGCAGCTGCCATTATGTGGGTTTTGAAGGGGCTCCGCAGGCCAGAGGGAAGTACTTGGCAGGCCAGATCCGGCCTGTGGGCCATCTTTTGCCCACCCCTGATGTAACCTCTACTTCTAACCACCTATTACTATTTTCACATTTACATATTGAAATTATCTACCTACTAAGTATTTTGACTTCTTAGTACACAACGGGATAGTGATGTATTGATAACAGGTTTCCTGTTGCATTCAGGATTAAAATCCTCTGATAAGCATATTGTCCTGCATAAAACAGTCATATTTTTCCTACAAAATCACCCCAAATTCCCTACAAATTGCTGTGTCTGTTCTCAAAACTGGGATCCATGCAGTGCTCCCTCTAAGCTGTGTGGCATGTGCAGCCATGCAGTCGTGTCTGGCAGCGTGACATGTGCATGCCTGAGCAGCTGTGCATGATGCACAACTTAGAGGGAATGCTGGATATATTTATTAAGTAGGCAAGGTGCCCTGCTTTAATTTCTGTTCACAGGGAAGGAGCTGTTGTATTATTGTTCAAGCATCTGAGGCAGTCAATTGACTTAATGGCTCTTTGTTAACTCCAGAGGTGTGAAAGTTCATTTCTCCTTTACAATGGTTTTGCTGTTCCACTAATCAACCTAACCTTTCTTAGGGCAATTTTGCTCTCTTCTATCTGGTCCTGGTCTCTCTTCTCCCATTTCACAGCCTGGGAGACTTCTACCTCTTTTCAAAATCATAGATTCATCCATGCAGACCAGTCTTCAGCAGCAGCTATGGTTTAAACTTTAGTTAAACAGGGAAGGGAGGGTGAAAGCTGAAGATTAGACTCTATCCCAGATCTACGCAGCTATTACTCTGAATAAATAATTGTTTGGTTCCTTCATTCTGACTTTCAGAAACAATATGCATATTTTAGATTCTGAAATACGATGTAAGTGAGAAATACAGTCATTTACTAATAGTGCTATAGGGTTGGACAGATAAAAAGTAAATAGAAAAGGCAGTGAACACTTGAGCACAAGTTCCCCTGCCATTAGTTACATCTGTCCTCTTGTTCAGTGAGGACTGATTTTTTTCACACTCCAGAAAAGCTTGGTAATGTAGACCCTGCAAATGACATATATTTATCATATGGAAAGAAAGCATGGCATTGTAGATAAGATACCAAGAATCAGGAAACTTAAGTTTCATTCCAGAGTCTACCTCTTACCTGCTATTTGGCACTGAGTGAGTTGTTTTGTTTTTCTGTGTCTGTTTCCATTGTCATCTATTTGGCTTGTAATCTCTTCAGGGTTGATCATTTCATACAATGCATTTTTACAATGCCAAGAACAGTTAAGACCTTATGTCAGTCAGCATTAGCAGGTATAGGAAGGAAAGTAGTAAACTTCATAGGATTCAGTCTTGGGAATATATATGGGTTTTGTTCAAAAACATCTTTAATAAATCAAACACTCAAACAGGGGAATGCCAGAATTCAGGTCATCTTATTTTGGTCCCCTTATGCATAAGTATTATGCTAAAGCTTTTAATTATATGACAACATAGTATATTTTTCCTTGGACGCCCTACTTCACTCAGGGTACAAGGTAGTGTGTATACAAGCTTGTTTATTTATTAGAAAGCTGAAAGTGACTCAGATATACTAACAAACCACAAATACTTGGGTTTCTTATTATATACAGCAGTAGATTCAAATTCTTACAAACCAGAATTCTTACAAAACCAAAATATTCCTATGAAAACCTTCAATGAAGTGTCAGCCTAGCATTGTAGGCAGTGTATGTTGAAAGTAGAACATATTCAGAAATTAAGGGCTTTAGCTAACACTACTGGTGTGACTTCTGTATAGTTGTATCCAAATACCTTACAATCTTTGACAGATTTACTACAATTTTACCACAACCTTCCTATGAAATAAGTAGTACTCTTAGCTCCACTTTACAGGTAGGAAACTGAGGCTTAGAGAAGCTAGGTAACCATCTCAAGAGCAGATATTGAAAGCATGTGGCACACCAGAGAATTGACCCTGGGTCCTCCTGCATTCCAGATGATGCCCCTCTAAATCACCAAAAGTGATGCAGAATGACTCCACTCTAATGGTCACAAACATTTAAGCTTCCAGAACCATCAAGTTCTTTCATTGACCCTGAAAAAGATTTCCTAGATTCCTAGCTTAGGTTTGTTCCTATACTCAAGAAGTGACTGAGATCTCCTGCAACCTAGATCTGTTCTGAGATTCCTAACATTCACAATAGCCCCCAACATATTAGGAACTGGCAAATCATGCTTAAAGCCTCCTTGACATTGTATGCATTTTCAGTTCAGTGCAAAGAACAGTACTCTTTCTCAGACAGTAGGAATGGTGACAACCACCTTTAGCATAGTAGCCCAGCAGTTAAAGCATGTGATCAGGAAATGGAAGATCCAAGTTATCGTCTCTCCTCAGCCTGAGGGGACCAAAACTCATATCACCCACTTCACAGAAAACTGTCAATCCAGAATCCTCTTGTACAACAGTGCCCTTATATCTTGGTTACAAATTCAGGTCCCCTCTTTTTTATTGTTTTTCTGGTCCACTTTTAGCTGTCTAGAAGTCCAATTCAACAGAAAGCACCACCCAGGCTAGCCTTGGGGAGACCTGTGCACCATCCTGGGAAGTGTGAGCTGCATGTTCCTATCCTCTAATGCTGAGTAGGGTCTAGATCCCAGATCTCCTACTTCCTAGGCAAGTTTTCTGAGTACTAGACAATTATGCAAAAAGGTTCAAGAGTGATCAACTGTTAAAGAGCTGATATAGGGTGCTGCGTTTTACACGGATCTCCATGCTATCACTGTGATTCAGGCATCCTGGTGAAAGTAGGCACTTTCATTATAGGCACTCTGGATACTGAAATGATGGAGGTATCTAATCTGCATCATGCCTGTGCCTAAGCTCCAAGGAGGGAGAGTTCAGACACACCCTTATGAAGATTATTTCATGCATTGGCTGACTGTAGGTAGCCTTGTATAAAATGCTTTAGTATTAGCTAACTATCTCAACTGATTTATAAAGTTCCAAGGCACCTAATCTAATTTATCTATTTTTTATTGTAAGCAGCCATAAGCCTCTTTGGGGGATGGCAGCATATAAATCTAATGAATAAATAAACAAACAAAATCTGTCTATTTGAATAACGTTCCTGGGGCAAAGTGCCTAAGCACTGCAATACCTTAAGAGCAGACACCTATAAGAATTATTTGGATCTGGCCTACAGCCATTGAATTTTCTCTTATTCTTAGCAGAGAGAATTTAATAATGTAAAAAATACGTAGACAGTATTACAGTGTGATTTGGGGATTTTTCACTCCTGCATTTTTCCTCTTCTCTCAGGATATAGCCTGCTAACTATCTACCAACAAGTATATTTCCTGCCTATTGGATAGATAGATCTTTATTTCAGTTTGTTGACTGACTTGTTCAATGTCAGCTGAATGTCCTTTATCACAAATAATTGTCATCCACTTCACCTTTTAAAGACAGCAAGGAATTTTGGATGCTGATATACTAGAAAGTTCAAGTACTTGCCATTATTATTTTTTTAATAAATACTGAGTTAGAGGTTTCCTCTGACAGCAATAATTTCAATGGCATTATTATTAAATGTACTTCAGAGTAAACCCCATTGACAGGCACTACAAGTTTTCAACAACAGTTTAGCTAAAGCTTGCCACACAGGGATTGTCATTTCTCAGCAAATTAAAAAGTTGTCTCTATCACCTGCAAATGCTCTATCCAAGACTAGACATTTCCAGTTTTATGGAAATATATTGACTTTGTCATCATGTATTCATTCTTAGACTGAGAGAGCTGCAATCTGATCTATTAGAGGGCAGAAAAAAATCCTCTGAATTGGCTGGCATCTGTTATTTTTCAAGCCCCTGTGCTTAGATGAAAAATTTTGAGCAGCTCTCACTGGAGAAGGACATAGAATATATCTATAAGCTTTGTACTTTAACAACAGCCTTTCTCTCCTGTACCAAGGATGTGAAGGCTCCCAAATTCAATTGTAACCCCACTGTTCACAGTTTTGTTGTTAATAGAGGACTTAGTGGGCTTTAGCAAAGTTAGGCTCCTTTTCAGTCTTCAGAGTGAATAGAGTTTTTCAGGGAAAAAGGCATGCTGCTTATATTGACACCCAACATAATACAGACTACAGAAAATCTTATAATGCAGTTTATGACTGTCATGGTTTGAGCTTCAAAACACATTTTCCCTCCCTTACCATAAGGCAAGTACTTATATGCTTATTTTAGATTTTTGTAATATGACTTTTCAATATTATGCAGAATGTCACTAGCAGACAGCAATTAATGACTACAGGCTGCCAATTGTGGCCACAAACAGATATTCATTTCTAGCAATGGGAATTTTCCACCACTAGACATGTTTCCAGCTGAGGGAGCAGTACAGGCATGTAACCCTCCCCATCCCCTTGTTCCTCATACCTTTCCCAGTTTGGGGAAGGCATGGAGAGCAGTGGCTATTCCAGTTCTCCTGTTCCTAAGGGGACTGGAGCAGAGGGCAAAGCCCTCCATCTGCTCCTCAAACCAGGTACCCCAGTATGTGAAGCCAGGCAAGGAAAAAGTAGTGGCTGCTCCTGTGCTCAACTCTTGGTGCCTGTGAGGTGAGTGAACTGAGAAAAGAACCTGCCTGCTCCTCATACTAGAATCCCCACAGTGTGGGGAGTCCCTGGTATGAGTGGGCAGCTGTTCTTCCCCTCTCCTCACCTCCTGGTCTACAGGAGGGGAGGGAACAGCTGCCTACCATGCCTTCTCCAGAACTGGGAGGAGGGCAGAGAAGATGCTCCCCTCTGCCTTACTTAGACTGGGATGACCCTGGTCTCAAAAGGTGCAGGGATTATGTCCTTGCCTGCCACTCAACTCCTCTTGATCCCTGGGAAGAGTCAAGGGGAGGAAAGTATACAGGTATTTATTGTTCCAGACCTCTCCTGGAATTGTCTTCTACTGGATTGGAGATGGGTTATTTTTAGAGGTGCACTGATACATCAGTCCGATATCAGATCAGCACCAATATAAAGAAAATTGCCTATATCATAAATCGGCCTGAAGTAGCCAACAATGTGGCTGATACATGCTCGTACGTGTGCACAGCTGCAGCGCACCATGCAGGCAGTGAGGAGCAGGAGTCTGGCAGCTGGGAGACCTGCATCCAGCTGTTAAGTCTGGTATGGTGGAAGGGGAAGGGAGTGGGAAGGGGGGTAGGGGGCAGATCAACCCCCCCTACCGTGAGGGAGAGATTGGGACTGGGGTAGGTGCTACCCAGCTGGGTGGGCTGGGGTGGGGTAGGCGCAGGCACAGGATGGAACTGTGGCTCATCCGGGGGATGCAGGGAAAGGGGGGCGCGCCGCTGTGCACCGCTCATATGGCAGCTCGTCGCATTGATGCTCCCACCACTTGGTCCCAGCCCACAGCTGCAGCCCACCCTGCCCTGGCCTGCACAGATCTGTGGGCACATGCACCCCCCTGCCCATGCCCTCCCAGATAGATGGAGGGAGCCACCAAATGAGCTGCCAGATGAGCAGTGCACAGCAGCGGAAGCCATACACACTGGACGAGCTGCGGCTCCATCCCGCACCTGCCCCACCCTGCCCTCGCTGAGCAGTGACTACCTCAGCCCCAGCTCCACTCCCCCCCTCACTGCAGTGAGCATTGATCTGCACCCCCACACACCCCTTCCCATCCCCCTTCCCTTCCACCACAGCAGACTTATCAGCTGGACTCAGCTGTGTCAGAAATCAGATTGGCAGTGGCTGATATGTCTCCTTAATAATTGGCTATTGGTATCAGCCTCCAAAATGTCTATCGGTGCACCCCTAGTTATTTTTCTCCTTGAGCTGCCATTTTTGTTGTGAGAGAAACTGAACACCTGTACAGTTCTCATGGGTTCTACAAGAGAGTCACAGTTCTCCTGGTTGAAATGTAATGTCTTGTGCATAGCCTCTGTGCTTTAAATATTGGACAACACTGCAAGGATTTCTGAAGTAAAATACTCCACTTTAGGAATAAGCTATGTTTCACCAAGAATATTTTTAGAAGAGTTAAAATATAAGGTACTGCTATGCAGTAACTCTTGGCAAATATGGACTTCTTACAGATAGAAATTGGAAGAACAAATTAATGAATGCTATTGAAGAAACTGCTTTGTATTATAATGTTTACAGCACTTGAGAGAAGGTTATATATTTTCCTTAGAACTCATGAGGATGTCCTTAAGTATCTTTTTCTATAATGAGATAGCAAAGAGATGATCTTGTTTTTCTTTTTTCAGTTAGAATTTTTGCTGAACAGCCTCTCTTGTTAATGAGGGAGGAGATCAGTTCATATTATTCACTTGTCAAGTACATGTTTTATTTACCACATGAGGGTGGAGGGGTAGTCCTAATTAGTGTGGCTGATTGATACATATTCTATGGTAAAGTTCTGCTCCCATAGAGAAATTGTTGCATAACTATCAAAGAGGCCAACCTGAGCTTTCTAAGAAAAATGGAATGAAGGTGTTCTCCTTGAATACCAAGTAGATTTGGAAGGATACGTCTGTCCATCAGGCTCACAAATGTTTCAAAAGTCACATGTACAAATCCAGAAAGCTAAAAGAAATCACACACAAATATACCATTTGAAACAAATCACATAAACATATCTAGAACGTTGACACTTCACAGAGATCCTAATGTAAGGCTGAATTGGCAAATGTTGATACTTCGCAGGTCTGTTTTGCAAAACATCATATGGAATGCTCTAGAGGATGTGTTATTTTCATATTTTGTTAAATAAAAATTCTATCAATAGTCCTTTCGAAGATGTCAGAAAATTTCCAATTTCACTGGTTTACAGAGGTGAGGAAGCCCAACCATAGAATTTAGTTTCAAGTGGCTACAGAGTACATTGGCCTTTAAGTTTAGGAAAAAATATTTTAATTTCCATCTGGCATCAGTGAGGTGGTGATTGGCAGACTGGAACTGAGGGAAAAGATTCTTTTTCAAAGGGCTTCAGAAAACATGCTAGAATACTGTACTCCTGAGTTCAAGCCCTAACCAGTTCAAGCTAGTGTTATAATATAAATAATCCATGCTGAAAATAAAGGCACACTGTCCTTGACTAACAAAGACCTAAGTAATATGTTATGAATAATAAGTGTAGCACTTTGAGGTCCCAGAGGCAGCCATGATGCCCCTGCACCCATGCCGTACTCTGCCCATAGCATGCCATCCCTTTTATTTCACCCCTCACTCCTTGCTCTTTCTTATGGTTCTAAAAAAATGAGGCTGCCCTCCAGGCCTTCACATAGTTTCATAGTTTCATAGTAGCTAGAGTCGGAAGGGACCTAGGTAGATCATCTAGTCCGACCCCCTGCCTTAGCAGGAAAGAGCACCGGGGTCAGATGACCCCGGCAAGGTGCTCATCTAACTTCCTTTTAAAAATCCCCAGGCTAGGAGCCTGCACCACCTCCCCTGGAAGCTGTTTCCAGGCCCTAGCCGCCCTGACTGTGAAGTAGCGCCTCCTAATATCTAATCTAAACTTACCCTCCGCCAGTTTGTGACCGTTATTCCTGGTCACTCCTGGCAGCACACGGGGGAACAGGGACTCCCCCAATACCTGCTGATCCCCCCTGACCAGTTTGTAGCAGGCCACAAGGTCCCCCCTTAACCTTCTCTTGTGGAGGCTAAACAGGTTCAGGTCCCGTAGCCTCTCCTCATAAGGCCTGCCCTGCTGACCCCTGATCATACGAGTGGCCCTCCTCTGAACTCTTTCCATATTGTCCACGTCCCTCTTGAAGTGCGGCACCCAGAACTGGACGCAGTACTCCAGCTGCGGCCTGACCAGTGCCGCATAGAGGGGGAGGATCACCTCCCTGGACCTGCTCGAGATGCATCTGTGGATGCATGACAGGGTACGGTTGGCCTTCTTGACTGCCTCCCCACACTGCCGGCCCATGTTCATCGTGGAGTCAATGACGACTCCAAGATCCTTTTCCGTCTCCGTGCTGGCAAGAGGGGAGTTCCCCAACCTGTAAGTGTGGTGCCGGTTCTTCCTCCCCATGTGCAACACCTTGCACTTATCAGTGTTAAACCCCATCCTATTCTCATCCGCCCACCGTTGCAACCTGTCAAGGTCAGCTTGTAGCCTATTGCACCCTTCTAGTGCACCCACATCCCCCCACATCTTAGTGTCATCAGCAAACTTGAACAGGGTGCTTTCTACCCCGTCATCCAAGTCACTGATGAAGATGTTGAACAGTGCGGGCCCGAGGACCGAGCCCTGCGGAACCCCACTGCCCACGTCCTTCCAGGTCGAGAAGAACCCATCCACTACCACCCTCTGGGTGCGGCCCTCCAACCAGTTGGCGACCCATTTGACCGTGTGGGCATCGACACCACAGTCTCCCAGCTTTTTGATGAGGACAGGGTGAGAGACAGTGTCGAAAGCCTTCCAGAAGTCCAAAAAGACTACATCCACAGCAACCCCTGCGTCTAATGATTTGGTGACCTGATCGTAAAAGGCCACCAGGTTGGTCTGACAAGACCTGCCACTGATGAACCCATGTTGGTTGCCCCTGAGCATGCATTCCCCCGCAAGGCCCTCCTGGATGTGTGCCAGGATAATTTTTTCAAAGAGCTTACCCGGGATTGAGGTAAGACTAACTGGCCTGTAATTTCCCGGGTCCTCTTTTTTTCCCTTTTTGAAGATAGGGACCACATTGGCCCTCTTCCAGTCCTCCGGCACCTCACCAGAGCACCACAAGTGCTCATAGAGCCGCGCCAGGGGTCCCGCAATGACCTCGGCCAATTCCTGTAGAACCCTAGGGTGAAGATCGTCCGGACCAGCGGACTTGAACACGTCCAGCCTCTCCAGAAGTACCCTAACTAACTCCTCGCTAACCCCTGGCCCAGGCGTGTCTCTCCCAGGGCCCGAGGGGGGCCCAGCAGGGAGGTGGCTGAACTGGTCCCTACTTAGGAAGACAGAGGCAAAGAAATCGTTAAATATGTTAGCTTTGTCATCTGGCGTGATGACTAAGTTGCCCATCGTGTCCTGCAGGGGCCCCACATTACCCGGGACCCTCTTTTTACCCCCTATGTATTTGAAGAAGGACTTCATAGCCCCCAGTTTGACTGAACCTCCCACCCTACTGGTCCTCACTATTCCCCAGGCCCCTGAGCCTTGCTCTAGAACCATGCTGCTTCAAGGTACCTCAAGTCTTAGAGACTAATAGCATGACTCCAGTCCTTCCTTACACCATGTCCCAAGCCTTGGAAATGTTACTGGCATCACTCTATTGGGGCTTCAGCCTCCTCGACCTCCACCAATTTACTCTAGCTAGTCCTTCTAGCTCAAGCCCACTGTATTGGACCTGACTTTGAGGGTCTTGTTTGGCGGTAGCTCTGGTTCAGCCCTTTCGGGCATGAAGCCCCTGGCTCCTGTCTGGTCATACCCCTCTTGTGCACTGGGCCCCTTGCCCCTGTTTGGCTCTGTGGTCACTTTATGCCTGATTGGGACTCAATAATCACTCTAGCCTTGAGCCTGCCCTTACAGTCCCAACCCAAACCACCAGTTTAACTACAACATAAACGTAAGCCATTGGACTATGACATAAAGGGGAAGCATCCTTCTTCCCCTGTAAGAGGGCAAACTGTCTCTCACCTCTAGTGCCAGCATACCTTCTCGCTCTGGGCTATCTTTGAAAGCTCCCTAGGTCTCACTGAGGTTCCACAGTTCCACAGGCAAGAAAGCCATCCATTTAGAAGCCCTGCTGCCAGGATCTCCTCACCCTGTGGCTGCCAGGGACAGACTAGCAGCTAGCCCAAGCCTCAGGCTTATATCTTCCCAGGGTCCTGTCCCCTAGTAGTCAGCAAACTTCATGGGCTGTCTGCAGGTGCCTACTAATTGTCTCCTTGCCCAGTTACACACTGACCTGCAGCTGCTGCACCCTGCCTGGCCTTTTTAATAAAAAAGTTTATTAAAGAGGCCATCCTTAATGGACTGGTCGAGGCCAACATCCTAAGGGATAGCCAGCATGGGTTTGTTGTGGGTAGGTCTTGCTTGACCAATCTCATTTCCTTCTACGACCAGGTGACCTATCACCTGGACAAGGGAGAAGAGATTTATGTCATATATCTTGACTTCAAAAAAGCCTTCGATCTGGTATCCCATGATCACCTCTTGGCGAAACTAGCCAACTGTGCCTCCCCCGACCCCTCACCCCACTGGGCTATTTCTCCTTCAGACCCTCTGTTAGACAAGCCATAACAGATTCCAGTACATGGTTTCTGGAACATGTGCATGAATCCTCCTTTATGTTCCATTTTAACATGCCATTTTTAGAACTTTTAAAGATATTTTTAACATTTTTAGATTTTAGGTGCAAAATCTCCAAATGGCCCCAGTGTTATAAGCCTATTGTTTGACTACCCTTAATGCCAGAGGTCATTTTTTTATGCTGTAATGCATGTAAAAGTACCCTAACTTATGAAAATACAACTGTTTTACAACTACTCTATTTATATATTGCAGCATACAAAAATGGTAAATAAGAATTAAGTAGAGAAGCAGAGAGCCAGGTTTTCAGTCCCCATGATCTCAAACAAATAACTGTTTTTAAGTACTCATTGTAAGACATAAAACTACAATTAGATTTTCGGGAATAATTTCAAATGCTTCACAAAGGCAAAGAAACATACATACTCCAGGAATTGCAAGATGATGATTTAATTCTAGTACTACTGTTACAAATGTTTTTCATAGCAATACCATAATGTAAAGCTACTTAAAGGGGGAGCATTGCACAGCTACTTTCTATAATACAGATATTTTTCAATGTTAAAATCATGTGACGTAAATGATGATTCCTTAGAAATACATACACTTCTCATGATGCTGTTTGGAACACACATTGCATTAAAAATACATTTGTTACTTAATCATAGCTATCATCCTCAATGGATGATGGCTATGCTTGTTTAAACGTAACTGTCTTTCTAAACGACCTTAGTACAAAGAGAACAAACACATCCTTGAACACATGCATACGTTACATACTTCTGGAATTAAGATATCTTAAGGCTTCATTCATTTGATAACTGTTCTACTCTCCAGCCAGAGCCCTGGATGATGTCCTAATGAATGTAGCTCTTTGGAAGAAATATAGTAGCAGTCTGAAAGACCGTAAAATAAAGGACTTTTCTCCTTTTTCGAATAACAGACCCTGTGCCACAGTCTCTGCCAGGCAATTTAGCACAGAACCTGTTATATTAATATTTCTTTTCTATTCATCTAAATCACACACACTTTCAAATAATGCCTGGGAGCATTGTGCAAGTTATTCCTAAACAATAATTACTGAAACTGACACAAAATACTTGATTTGTAGGTAGGATTCTTTCTCAAATGGATCTTGTTAATGGAAATGACTCCTGATTCATGAGTGCAATTTAATGCAAAGCAATTTTACAGAGTGTTAAGTTACTGTCAAAACATAAAAAAAGGAATGACGCCATATTGTGCCTTTTATTAATCAAAAATATCTAGAAAGCTACTTGATTTATTATTTGAAACACAATTTGATAGAAATAAAAACATAATATAAAACATGAAGAATAAGCATTTCAGTATTGGCAAGTAAATACTGATGGCATATATTTCATAGGAAATTAAAGTCTGTAGATAACAACTAAGGGTAATCTAAATATTCTATAGAAGCTCCTGAGTGCTGAAAAGGATATACTTCAGTGACATTTCTGTTCACAAAAAGAAAAAAAAAAGAAAGAGACCCACTTCTACTCTTGATTTTATTGTAAGTAATTGTAACATTTGAAAACATAGCCAAAGCAAGACAAAATAAAACAAAGCGAAGCCAAATAAAACAAAAGAAGAAAATACTGCAATCATCAGTAATGCTGGTCAGGTAAGTCCATGTACTGTGAATTTTCATTCTCGTTTGTCTTTTATGTTATAGGTGCTTTTCTTCTGCCTTACATAGCAGATATTTTAGAAATACCCAGGATGATACCCCTTCTGGAGATGAGAGAGTACTATAATTTTCCAAAGCAGGTCCAAGCACCATGCTGTTTATCATACAATACAGAAAGAGAACATTAAATCATATGCACACAGGTAAAACCTGTGGAAGAACATACACATGATTAAAATTAAGCAAATATCTGGGTCTTTAAAGGATTAGTGTTAAAATGACTAGGAGGGTCTATTATATCACTTCTAAGAATTTCTCTCACACACTGAAACAAATCATGAAAAAGCAATGCCTCAGTGAAATTTTAAAATGAACATATTAGTGGGCTACCTCATATTTGCCTTCTTTGGATGCGTTCTTTTTTTTTTTTTTTGAATAATTGTTTTCCTTTTTTTCTTGCCTGATTCCCCTTTTTTCTCTTCTTCTCCAGTGACTAATAAGAAAAAGTGAAGGAAAAAACTACAAGGAGATAGGAGGAAAAGTAAAATAAACTCCCACCTTTCTCAACCCCCTCCCCACCAAAAAACTTTTGACAATGAAAATGAAAACCAAAAGATTCCCCAATATATATATATATATATATATATATATATATATATATATATAAAATTGCTCTTTCATGATTTCTGAAATGGAATTAAAACAAATGAACAAAAAAGCATTTTTTTATTAGGTTGCTAAAAAAACATGGACCTCATTATGATCACTCTGTTTGAATTTAGCATTAATTTTCTTTAATGTTCAATCTGTATTTACCAATTTAGATTATAATCCTCACATAATCCCCACTATGTGCGAACCACTGGCAGATATTCATTTCGGATCCAGGCAGATCTAGACAGGTTGGAAAAATGGGCAGAACGAAATAGGATGCAGTTCAACAGACAAGTGCAATGTGCTGCACCTGGACAAAAACAACCACCAACACACTTACAGGCTGGGAGATGACCTTCTCAGCAGCACAGCAGTGGAAAGGGAACTTGGAGTCATAGTTGACTCCCAGATGAATGTGGGTCATCAATGTGATGAAGTGATCAACAGGGCTAACCACACTTTATAATGCATTAGCAGGTGCATGCCAACCAGGTCCAGAGAGGTGATGCTTCCCCTCTATGCAGCACTGGGGTACTGCTTCCATTTTTAGTCACTGCACTTGAAGAGGGATGTGGAGAATCCTGAGAGGGTTCAGAGGAGGGCCACGCATGTGGTCAGAGGGAGCTGAAGATGGAAGTCTGTCCCTTTGGCTCCATGAGCGTGTCTTTGTGAGCTGTGTTGAGTAGCTCTTTGATGTGTTGATCAGGTAGAATTCCTTCCCTGGAGGTGTCAGATGGCAGGCAGAGAGGCAAAAAAACCTTCCTTCTTGTTCTGCAATGAAATTTAAAAACCAAAATCAGATACATGCATGGCTGCAGAGTGCTTGAAAACTGGCCAATCGCACAACAAATTAACCCTCATCAAATGAGGGATCAGATGAAGGAGCACCTTAGGAAACTTGTGTTCCCTATAATTAATTTGTGGAGTGATCGGGGATGGGCTGCATCAGCCCATCCCCATGCCTGGTGCTGTCTGCAGGAAGCAAGAGGGGGAGAGGGGATGGGACTTAGCTGTGGGCTGGGGTTTGTCTGGCTTTAGCTGGAGGGCAGGCAGGTAGATTGGAGTCTCCCCCCACCTCATGACTCCTGCTCAGCATCTGCTCCAGCTCAAGCTGGGCAAATCTTAGAAAACACCTCACTCTTCATCCCCTCTTCCCACTGACTTCCTACAGACATCACCAGAGCTCAGGGTAGGGGGCATGGGGCTAGGGGAGTGAGGGCTAGGGGAAAGCAGGCAGGTTCTTGGTCTCCTGTAACTAGGCTTGTTCCCCGACCCTGACCCAAAAGGTAAATGTCTGTTGGGTTGGGGGGTGCTCTAAGTCATGGCACTTTATATAAAACACCATAAGTTAAAATGGGGGCCTGTCAGTGCCCATGGGGACCCCAGAACTGGGGGGGAGGGGGCTTTTTCCAATATTGGAGTTGCGTCATGCTGGGATGTTTACAAATGGTGTGGCTAGCTAGGCTGCACAAGTGGTTTTCGGGTATCTCCAGTGTATGGTGTGATCTTCAGACGGAATTTGAGAACCAAGAAATGCTTGAAGTGTCTGTTCCACCAAAATTAAATACTCACAGCACAAGAATATCTAGATTTTGAATAGCAATTTCATAAGGAAATATAAAAAGATACAAATGACTAAACGGTACAGATAAGGCATATCAAGCTAATTATTACAATTTATAAAATGCACATTTATCTAAAGTCATAACAGATTTATCAGTATTTGAAAGCAATTTAATCTTAAAATTTCTAAGTATTAAAGTCTTTAAAATCCTCTAACAAGTGGCCACCCCATTAGTAGAAGGACCTTTTTACCTAGTTTTAAAAAACTAAAGCTATTAAATAGCACTAACCAAGTACACTTGCAAGTGGGCAATTCAACAAGAACTGTAGTTTAAGACTGAAGAGCAAAAATCCCGAAGTGGACTCCGTTTCTACCCTCTGTTATTTCCCCAAAATACCAAAAACTTCACTAAATAAGGCAAAAAAAAATACATATAGGGTCAAAATCAGATTCTATCTATATATCTATATATATTAGGCCTGTACAAATAGGGAAGTAGTCGATTTGGATTCTGACAGTTCAGAGAACACTGATTTCATTCAGTGATTTGAATCACTATGCCCATTCTATTTGGCCAAATCAGAATCAGAGATTTGGCACTGATTTGGCTCTGATTTGGAGATCTGGATTGGCCAGGGAGAGGCAGGCACTACCCTCCTGCTAGCTGACACCAACCCAGACATAGTGGGGCTCACTGAAACGTGGTGGGACTCAACGCATGACTGGGCGGTGAATATCAAGGGCTATAGGCTGTACAGGATAGGAAGGAAAGGTAGGGACGTGGCATTCTATATTAAGGAGGAATACTCATCCTCGACAATTAACAAAGAATCAGAGGAGGGGCACTCTGAAGTGCTTAGGGTTAGAATACAAGGCAGTCAAGGGGAAAGAGACTTAATGGTGGGGGCCTACTACAGACCTCCCAACCAAGGGGAAGAGCTGAACCAGGAATTCTTAAGTCAGCTCATGGAGGTAGCAAAGTCAAAGGATGTGGTAGTCATGGGGGATTTGAACTGCTTAAGGAGATGATCCTCCAAGCCCAAAGGGCCCAACATGGATCAAAGGGACCAGGAGGGCACAGAAACCCCTATGGCTCACCAAAAGCATCCGGGAGTGTCTCCTAGCAAAAAGGGAGGCGTACACCCAATGGAAAGGAGGGGCCATCACCAGGGATGACTATACTGCAGTTGCTCAGGGATATAGGGAGGCAGTCAGGAAGGCCAAGGCAGAGATGGAACTGAGACTAGCTTCCTGGATTAAGGAAAACAAAAAGTCCTTTTTTAAATACATAGGGGGTAAAAAGAAGGTTCCGGGTAATGTGGGGTCCCTGCAGGACACGTTAGGAAATTTGGTTGTCACACCAGACAACAAAGCCAACATATTTAACGATTTCTTTGCCTCCATTTTCCTAAGCAGGGACTGGAACAGTAACCCCCACTCTGGCCCACCTCAGGCCCCAGGGGAGGCACACCTGGGCCAAGGGTTAGTGAGGGAACTTCTGAGGGGACTGGATGTATTCAAGTCAGCCAGTCCAGACGATCTCCACCCTAGAGTACTGAGGGAATTGGCTGAGGTCATTGCAGGAGCCGTGGCACGGCCTTATGAGCACTCGTGTTGCTCTGGTGTGGTGACAGAGGACTGGAAGAGGGCTAACATGCTTCCCATCTTTAAAAAGGGGAAGAAGGAGGACCCGGGAAACTATAGGCCAGTTAGTCTTACCTCAATCCTGGGCAAGCTTTTTAAGAAAATTATTCTTAAAAATAATGGCCAGCAGGGGAGATCATGCTTAGGGCAACCAACATGGGTTCATTAGCGGCAGGTCCTGTCAGACCAACCTGGTGGCCTTCTATGATCAGATCACCAAATCCTTAGATGCAAGGGTAGCAGTGGACATAGTCTTCCTGGACTTTTGGAAGACCTTCGACACTGTCTCACACCCTGTTCTCATTAAGAAACTGGGGGACTGTGGTGTCAACACCAACACAATCAATTGGGTCGCCAGCTGGCTGGAGGGCCACACCCAGAGAGTGGTGGTGGATGGGTCGTTTTTGACCTGGAGGGATGTGGGCAGTGGGGTTCCACAGGGCTCGGTCCTTGGGTCCGCACTGTTCAACATCTTCATCAGTGACTCAGACAAGGGGGTAAAAAGCACCCTGTTCAAATTTGATGATGACATTAAGATGCGGGGGGATGTGGACATTCTATAAGAGAGGAATAGGCTGCAATTGGACCTAGGCAGGTTACAAGGGTGGGCGGATGAGAATAGGATGGGATTCAACACCGACAAGTGAAAAGTGATGCACCTGAGAAGGAACAACTGGCTCCATACCTACAGGTTGGGGAACTCCCCTCTTGTCAGCACAGAGGCGGAAAAGGATCTTGGAGTCATCATTGACTCCAAGATGAACATGGGCCGGCAGTGTGGGGAAGCAGTCAGGAAGGCCAACCGTACCTTGTCATGCATCCACAAATGCATCTCAAGCAGGTCCAAGGAGGATCCTCCCCCTCTATGCAGCACTGGTCAGGCCGCAGTTGGAGTACTGCATCCAATTCTGGGTGCCGCACTTCAAGAGGGATGTAGACAACATGGAGAGGGTCCAGAGGAGGGCCACTCGCATGATCAGGGGGCATCAGGGCAGGCCTTATGAGAAGAGGCTATGGGACCTGAAGCTGTTCAGTCTCCACAAGAGAAGGCTGAGGGGGGATCTAGTGGCCTGTTACAAAGTAGTCAGAGGGGACCAGCAGGCACTGGGGAAGTCCCTGTTCCCCCGAGCACTGCCAGGAGTGACCAGGAATAACGGTCACAAGCTGGCAGAGGGTAAATTTAGGCTAGATATTAGGAGGCGCTACTTCACGGTCAGGGCGGCTAGGATCTGGAACCAACTTCCAAGAGGAGTGGTGCTGGCTCCTACCCTGGGGATCTTTAAGAGGAGGCTGGATGTACACCTTGCTGGGGTCGTTTTCCCCCAGTACTCTTTCCTGCCATGGCAGGGGGTCGGAGTAGATGATCTACTCAGGTCCCTTCTGACCCTAGAAACTATGAAACTAGGTGGCTGCAGGTTTTCCCATAGCTCCTCCAGCTGTGCTTTGTCTCAGTCCCCTGCTGAGGGTTCGGGATTGAGAGAGTGGTCAAGGGTAAAAAGATAAGAAAGATTTCATAGATTTCATAGACATGAGGGCTGGAAGGGACCTTGAAAGATCATAGAGTCCAGCCTCCCACCCGAAGGGCAGGAAGTCAGCTGGGGTCAGAGCCCAGCAAGATAAGATAAGTATCCAATCTACTCTTGAAAGTGTTCTGTGTAGGTGCTCGAACCACCTCCGATGGCAGGCTGTTCCAAACCTTGGGGGCTCAGACAGTAAAGAAATTCTTCCTTGTGTCCTGCCTCAAACGGTCTTGCAGTAGTTTATAACCGTTCAACCTCGTCATCCCTTGGGTTGCTTTGGTAGATAAACGTTCCCCCAGATCCTGGTGGTCACCCTGATAAACTTATAGGTGGCCATCAGATCACCCCTGAACCTATGCTTTTCCAGGCTAAAGAACCCAATGGCTCTCAGCCTGTCGTTGTAAGGTCTGTTTTCCTGACCTCTGATCATGCACGTGGCTCTTCTCTGGACTCTCTCAAGCTTCTCCACATCCTTTTTGAATTGTGGAGACCAAAATTGGATGCAGTACTCCAGCTAGTGGCCTCACCAAGGCCGAGTACAAGGGGAGAATGACATCCCGGAATTTGCTTGAGAAGTATCTATGGATGCAAGCCAGAGTTTTGCTCACTTTACTAGCTGCAGCATCCCATTGCAGGCTCATGTTCATCTTGTGGTCAATGATGACCCCCAAGTCTCTTTCTTCCATACTACTAGCCAGCGTAGCACTGCTAAGCCTACAAGGGTGCTGCAGGTTTTGCCTCTCAATGTGGAGAAACTTGCATTTTTCACTATTAAACACCAGCAGGTTCTTGTCTGCTCATTTGCTGAGTCTGTGCAGGTCAGCCTGGATCACCTGCCTGTCTTCAGGTGTGGATGCTTTGCCCCAGTGTTTGTTGTCATTGGTGAATTTGGCCAGTCCACTTGTGACTCCAATGTCCACATCGTTAATGAAGATGTTGAACAATATGGGTCCAAGGACAGAGCCTTGGGGGACCCCACTGGTCACAGGGCACCACAACAATAGACTTCTGTCTATTACCACCCTCTGGGTCCGACCACAGAGCCAATTTCCCAGACAGCAGATCATGGTGGACCCAAGGCCACAATTGTCCAGTTTCACCAAGAGGTGATCATGGGATACCAGATCGAAGGCTTTTTTGAGGTCAAGATGTATGACTTAACAAACACACAACTACACAAAAAATAACAAAACAAGGACAGACAATAATAATTTGCATTGGCAACTTATCGGTAGTCCCCTCTGATGCTTGATGTATGACAAGTTTCTCTTCTGCAAAGCTCAGGTGTCCTCAGTCTGTGCTGTCTGAGGGGTACTGGGAAGGACTGGTATTCAGTCCTTGGGCTCCTTGAGATCCACGGGCCCATCAAATCCAGGCCAGCAGCTAATCTTAAATCAGGAGCTTCATTTACAGAGCTGCATCTTGCTTTTAAAGCCAATTTATAACTTTTGAGCTACGCTGATAACTTACCGGCATCCAGATTCTCCCACTAAAAACTTTCCTTAGGACTGACCAATAGCAGTACAAGCCTTGCATTCTTCTGATAAGGTTAATTTTAACTATGCCACAGGGCCTACTTCTACTACAAGGCTTTGTAAAATTTACTAGGTCCTACTACATCTTTGACTTTAATTAGGCTCTTAACAACAACATATAACTTAACATCTGAACAAATGACAGAAAAACACAGTCTAATCTTCTCAGCATTCAGCAAGCACCTTAGGCATAATTTTTAGCTGTCACATGCTTACCTCCCCAGGTGGGGGAGCTGCAGGAGAAGCCCCCATGGCTTCCCTGCCTGGGCCCATCCCGCACCTGGCCCCAGCCTGGTCACAGCACTTAAAAAAAAAAACAAAAAAAAGCCCCATACTCACTGGTTGCAGGAGTGGTGACTGGGGTCTCTAGGCACTTGTGGCAGAGCCTCCCCACGCAGCATGGGGCAGTAAGGGGCATCCTGGATTGCCTCTCCTCCCCCACTACCCAGTACCCACGCAGCAGCTGCCCCATTGCACGTGTGCAGCATGGTTTGGCAGGGTGCTGCACATTGCCTGGGAACTGGGGCTGTTGGGCCTGAGTACTGCCAGGGTCTGGCTGACAGCTGGAGCCACCCTAGTTCCCAGACAGTGTGTGGAGCCCTGCTAAGCCATGCTGCACCTACGCCATGGGGCAGGTGCTGCACAGGTGCCAAGTGGGGGGGGATCCCCACTGCCCCCCACTGCCCCATGCTTCATGGGAAGTCTCTGCCATGAGCCTTCAGATGTCCTGATCACTGATGTCAGAGACAGTGAATGCAGGGCTTGTTATTGATTGATTTTTTTAAGTGCTGGGCAGGTGATGGGGTCCATGGCTCCTCCAGCTATGCCTGTCTCTGCCTCAGCCAGGGGAGCCATGGGGGCTATTTCCTGCTGTCACTTGCCCAGTTGGTGTGGCGGTGGGGCACGATGCAGGCACAGCTTGCTCCCAGTGGCAGCAGGGCATAGGACCCACTCCCAGCGCTGCTGCACCCATATCAGTGCTGGGAGTGAGGACTCTGCCTTTCTGCCACTTGCCAGCTGGTATGTGGGGAGGGTGGGATGCGGGTGTGGCAGTGCTGGAAGCAGGGTCCGTGCCCTGCTTCCATTTGTCCCCTTCTGCCTAGAGTAAGCAGCACCTGCATCCCCCACCCCCGCTTCCCTAGCTGGGCAAGCAGCAGCAGGACAGAGCCCATGCTTCCAGTGCTACCATGCCCACATCCCACGCCCCATCACTCCCCTCTCCAAGTAATGTGCCTCCCTGCCCTGTCTGGGCAGCTTGTTCCATCCCCAATCCCTCCCTCCCCCACACCCCTTCCCTCCCTCCTCCTCCAACCACAACAGACTTGTCAGCTGCCTGTTTAGTCCATGGCCAAATCTCTGAATCAGCTGAATCTTTTCTGACTCAATTGATTTGGAGAGTTTACTTGGTCTCCTGATTCCATTTAGATTCAGAGATTCAGGCCCAATCTCCTCCAAATCAAATCAACTACCAAAGCTTTGCACAGCCCTGATGTGTGTGTGCGTACACGTGCGTGTGTATATATGTATATGCCTATTCTTATTTCCTAAATAAACTTAATCTTGTATAAAATTAACCTTGTGATACAAAAGCACGAACTGTACTTGAGGCAGGCTTGGAACCCTTACCCTAGTTTTGATTCAATCCATCCTTTTTGAGTTTTCTAAGACAGTATACAACTTGTGACTTCCCTGAGCATTTTCTTTGGCTGTTCTTCTTTTAGCCAAACTACAGCCAAGCAAATACAAACAACTCTATACTATCATATCATTAAACATCTTAAGGCCTACAGTGGAGACCTTGGGGTCAGGGACAGGCTCCTTGATCTTTGAGTCCCCAGGCACTGGGGATGTCCACATACTCACATGGGGCACTTTTACATGTGCTCTGGAACTGGGGGAGGGGGGGCAAGGAGGGAGCAGAGCTTTAATTAGAGCAGCTCCAAGATCCACTCTTGTTAAAGTGCCATAGCATCTCACATATTAGCATCCCTGAGCTTCAAACTGGTGGTGGGGGAACATGAACTAAAGCTCATTCAACAAGCTTTAGTTCAAGCACTCCCATCACCATTCTGAAGTGTGGGAATACTGATACACAAGATGTGGGAGGCTGCTGAATTACCATTCAGAAGACTTGATTAATTGAGTTTGCTCCAATGCACTGCAGTACAGCCACCTATTGTTTTTAAAGGCCTGGGGCACAGTAAGCCTGAGATCAGGGAGATATCCCCTGAAGTTAGACTCACAGCACACTCCCTCATTTGTTTCTGGGGATCAGCTGAAGGGCCAGGATCCTAGACCTGATTTTGCCCAAATGGGTAAAGTGTATTTGTGTCCCAGACCCTGGTCCTGCCCCATGCCAGATCCTGACTCTCAACTGAACATCAGGATCTGTCACAGGCCAACCCCAATGTGCCACTTGTTCAACTGAAGGTGTGATACAAACAAGCCCTGGATGTTTCACATTATATGTACAATATTTTTTGTGGCTCATTCAATATTTTTCACACCATAAATTGACTTGAACATGTGTCCAGGTTACTGTTTAAAGTGCCATTAATAGGTTAATGGAATCTTAAATGTAATGTGCCAGGGCTAGTTTTTCAAAGGCTAGGTATATGGTTAAACATCCAAAGCATTAGTCTTGACAAATTACAAACCTCTCCTCCAAAGCATGAGTTCACTAGAGTTCCTTAAAAAAAGGGCTGTCAGACTTCTGCTACAACTGGAACTATATGTTCTATTGCATCAGGTTAAATTCAAGCACTGAAAGCAGGAAGCCTGCCATTCCTATGATTTCAAGGTTCAGGCAGTATGGAGAAAGAAACTAGCTGGTTTATGTATAAAAGGGATGAGCTGGAATGAGTTTGGGACTTGCATGGGAGGGGAAACTGAAGCTAGAAAACAGTATAGGAAAGACACTGGAACTAGCTGGGTAAGGAGACCAAGAGAGTGACTCATGTTTATAACTTCTGATACAGACTTTAATTATATAACCATCCTTTACACAGGACCCCTGAGGCACTGAATGAAACAGTCACAGTATAAAGGAAAACTGTTGTTTATAGAGCATCCTGCCTGATTCATTGCAGTGTTGCCCTGTGGGGTCAGGCCAACTCTCAGGATCTCAATATTGCACTGTTAGACAGGAGGGCGTGATGCAATTGCACATATACAAACACACAAATCAAGTAGGTGCATATACACACACAATACCAACTCAGGAACAGACACATCCAAACTAGCCTAGGCACATGCATGCCTATCACCAATTCAAGCACATACACTATACACCCCAAAAGTTAGACACAAATCAATTGTCCGTACCCGCACACTCAGTACACACAATGACATATATATACACACACACACACACTCACCAGTTCACACATATACAATCCACCTACACATAGGTAAGTTCCTAACTTAGATGGTATGTATGTGTGTGCTTGGAGTACCTGGGATATTTGGGGGAAGGTTAAGGTGAGAGAGAATTAAAGTGTAGGGAGTGAAAGTTGCCAGAACTGGGATTAGAACCAGCGGACTAGAGAGAAGCTGGCTGAGGCTTGGGGTTACTCAAGGTACACTGGGGCTGGAAACTGAGGCAGATGGCTGAGATATTGGGGGGGCACAGATAAGTGGTGGCAAGGAGGAGACAGCCAGGAAAGAGAGAGAGGGGCAGAAACCTGGAAGCTTGGGGCTGGAAACAGGCTGACAGATTAGAGATTGGTGCAGATAAGTGTTAGCAAGGAGGAAACAGTAAGGAAACAAACAAAAACCCAACTCTGGGTTTCAAAATAATAGGTTTATTAAACAGATAACACACTATGCAGCCCCATGAAGTTACTGGTTCTCTCACACACACAGACACAAGCACTCACAATGGCAGCAGGAGAAAGAGGCTCAGTGGAAGGGCTGGAGTCCAGGTAGGGAAGAGAAGCACAGTCCAAGTCCTTGGTTGAAGAGGGGTAGGGGTGATAGCTACCTATCCAGGCTGGAACAGGGTCTTTGTCCAACAGGTGTTGTCCAGAGTGGGGTTACTGGCAGGGCTTCTGGGTGGATAGGTGGTGTGGCATGGTGCTGGTCCAGATGGAGAGGGCATCCCCAGGAGTAAGTCTTCACTACCCCTTTTTATGGGGCAGACTACCTCTGATCTCCTATGGGGACGGCCTGTCCAGGCAATGTCAGTCCTGTTCCAGAGGGCTTCAGGTGTTCTTAATGAGAATGTGCAGCTTGGCACAATGGTGGGTTGCCTCATGTTTTCTTTCTTAAATGCTGAGGGTGGTTCAAAGGGCTGGGTCATTGGTCCAGGTCTTGGTGTTGATAGTTCGGTCATTCAAAGGGACCTACTTTTAGACCTACCACCATTGTCTTTTAAGCACCCTCATTCATCCCCATCCATTCAGGAACCAAGTTACATAGGAGGGGTAGTATGAGTCATAGGTTATACAACTGGGCATGGGGATAGGATGGAGGCTTGACATTACAGGATGGAAACTTGACATGACTTATGCTAACTTACAGATATAGGCCTAAACCAGTAATCACACAATATAAAAGCAATAATCCAAAAAAAAAAAAAATCAATACAGACATCATAATTATCACTTATAATACAGTGGATAGCTATATCAAAATAGCAGGGCACTTATTTGCAGAGGGGAAAGAAATCAAACTTACTACCTAAAATAAAATGTTAAAGCGTATCCTACATCTTAGTTTACTTATAATTATCTATAAGGAACAGAGAAGAGGAAACAAAAAAAACTAATAAGCTGTGGGGGTTGCTACAGCATAAACTAGGTGCCAGGTGAAAGGATGAAGACATTCTCAGGTTTTGGACAGCTGAATGCTGTTCTTCCAAGTGCCTGTACAAGGCTGAACTTAAACTAAATTTTTCACATTTGGTAGCTCAGTGTGTGTCCCTTCCAAGTGCCTATCTGAAGACCCTTGGATCAGATTTGAAAAGGCACCAAGCACTCACACAACAGCTGGTGAAGGATTTTATGACAAAACAAATTTTCATCATAAAAATGTGGATTCATCAAAACTAGAGTTTTGTGGCAACATGAAGCTTTTGACAATTTTTTAACGAACTGCAGTCCAGGTTTTTATAGAAACTAGCCTGCACTCCTGCCAAATCACCTTGTGGACTAATTGAAGGCCAGGCTTCCAAGAAACTCCCAAGAGTTGAAGTTGGGGCAGGAGACTGCTCTGTCTACTTTTAGGGGAAAAAAATGAATGGTGCAGTTTTTCCAGCATGAATAATTATTTAAATTCTCATTCCAAGGGAAACATTTACAATTCTAGTTTTCATTCTAAATTGGAACAAAATCTTTTTGAAAATGTTTGATTTAATCATGGAACAGAAATCTCAGTTTTCAATCAGCTTTTTTCACAGTTCCAAGGAACATATAGATTCATATAGTCATAGATTGTAAGGGACTGGAAGCAACCTCACAAGATCATTAGGCCCAACCCCTCTGCACTAGGCAGGGAAGATAACTGGGGTTAAGTGACTCCAATGAGGAGACTGCCCAGTCTCCTCTTGAAGATTTCTAGGGTAGGTGATTGCACCATCTCTGGAGGGAGCTTGTTCCACAGTCTGGATACCCTAACTGTGAAGAAGTTTTTAGTTTTGTTAAGCCTGAAATGGTCTTCCAGGGGTTTATGGCCATTACCCCTGGTTTTCCCAAAAGGTGCCCTGGTGAACAGTTGTTCACTGAGCCCTTGATGTATTCCCCTGATATTGTGGTAAGGTGCTACCAAGTCCCCTCTCAGCCTTCTCTTTCTTTGACTGAAGATACCCAACTCTCTCAGCCTTTAGCTTGCCTTGCAAGTTTCTGATCATAAGGGTGGATCTTCTCTGGACTCTTTTAAGCTTTTCCATGCCCTTGTTAAAGTGCAGTGCCCAGAACTGGATGCAGTACCCTATCTATGGTCTCACCAATGCTGAGTAAGTGGAAGAATCACTTCCTTGGTTTTGCTTGAGATGCAACAGTTGATGCATGCCAGAGTATTGTTTGCCCTACTGGCTACAGCATAGCACTGATGGCTCATGTTCATACTATGGTCTGTTATTACCCCTAGGTCCCTTCCAGTAGTGGTGCTAGTCAGTTTGGTGCCACCAAGTGTGTAAGTATGCTGGGGATTCTTCATCCCCACATGGAATACTATTATACTTCTCAATGTTGAACTTCTTCTGGTACTGACCCACCCAACTTGCCAGCCTGTCTCGGTCTGCCTGTATCTGCAATCTATTTTCAAGTGTAAGCACACTCTCCCATAACCTGGTGTCATCCGTGAACCTGGGCAGTTAATTCTTCAGCCCCACATCCAAATCATTGATAAAGATGTTGAAAAGCACTTGACCAAAAGTGGACCCCTGAGGGACACCACCGGCCACTTCTGCCAGGATGATACAGATCCATTCATTAGAACTCTCTAGGTCCTACCCTGCTGCCAGTTTTCTACCTACCTAACTATCAAGCAGTTAAGCCCACGATCCTCCAATTTTCCTGTGAGAACATCATGGGATACCAGATCAAAGGCTTTTTGGAAGCCTAGGTATAAGATGTTGACCTTCTGTCTCTTATCCAGGTGGTAAGTTACCTGGTCATGAAAAGAAATAAGACTGGTAAGAGAAGATATGCTCACAAC
Organism: Crocodylus siamensis; assembly: GCF_052110815.1. Lineage (NCBI taxonomy): Eukaryota > Metazoa > Chordata > Crocodylia > Crocodylidae > Crocodylus > Crocodylus siamensis. Next base: position 156,384,331 of record NC_143397.1, on the reverse strand, counting down.
AAAGCCATGCTGGCTATCATTCAAAATCCTACCTTCTGCAAGCATATAAGCCATAGACTCTTTGATGATTTTTTCCAGTATTTTCCCTGGGATAGAAGTTAAGGTAATCGGCCTATAGCTGCCTGGGTCCTCTCTCCTCCCCTTCTTGAAAATGAGCACAGCATTACCCCTCTTCCAGTTGTCAGGGACCTCCCCCAAGCTCCATGAGTTTTGGAAGAGTTTTACCAGAGGTCCCACGATGACTTCTATCAGCTCCTTCAGCACTCTCAGATAAAATTCATCCAGTCTTGCTAACTTATATGTATTTAACTTTTCAAACTGATCATACACCAGCTCAAAGTCAACAGTAGAAAGGCAGTCATTCTCACCATGTCCATTTTGAACCTTACCTAGTATGATTTTGCCCTTAGTCCGGTGAAATACTGAAGCAAAGTAATCATTCAGAAGTTCAGTTTTCTCATGAATGCCAGTAACCAGCTGGCCTGCGTTGTTAAGCAATGGCCCTGCACGTCCATGTGTTTTCCTCCTGTTCCCTACATACCTAAAGACAGACTTCTTATTGTCCTTGATTTCTGTTGCTAGTTTAAATTCAGTCACCACCTTAGCCTTTCTAATCTACTCCCTACAAGTGCAGGCTGTATAGCCCTTCTTGGGGACTGTCTCAAGTTTCCATTGTTTGTATTCCTCTTTCTTCTTTTTCAAGAGGACCATGATGTCCCTATTAAGCCAAGAAGGCTTACCAGACCTTATGCTACCTTTCCTCTGCATGGGAATGGACTTCTTTTGTCCTTCAAGGATTGTGTCCTTGAGGAACAACCACTTTTCATGCACTCCTTTTACCTCCAGTCCCTAGCCCTGCAGTGCTTCTCTTACTATTGCCCTGAGCCTGTTGAAATTAATTTTTTAGAAGTCCAAAACTTCAACCCTGCTACCTGATTTACCTGCCTTGTGATAGACAGTGAACATGATGGTTTTGTGGTCACTGTCACCCAGGATACCCTCTAATAGATCATCTCCTTTGGCCAAGACCAAATCTAGGAGAGCATTAATCTGGTTGACCAGTGCACTTCCTGAGTCAGGTAGAGCTCTTAGATACAGGTCAGGAAGCAACACAACCATTCCAACTTAGCCAAGTGTTCCTCCCAAGAAATGTCTGGGTAATTGAAGTTGCCCATGATGACCATGTCCCATGTACATATAGCCTCTGCCAGTTCTCAAGAGAACTCCAGATTGAGCTCCTCTCCTTGATTTGGTGGTCTGTAGTATACATCTAACATTAGGTCTCTCTTACCATGCTCTCTCCACTGTAGTATGACTCAGATGGTTTTGAGATGTTCTTCTTTGGAGCTGATGGCAACCTCCAGGAGGTGTACTGCTCCCTCACAGAGAGCTACACCACCACCTTTCTTCCCTACTCAGTCCCTTCTGTGCAGGGTATAGTCCTCTATGGCTATGTTCCAATCATATGAGGAGTCCAACCAGGTCTCCATAATCCTGACTAGACCATAATGCCCACTGGACAGTAAGAGGGCTAGCTCTTCCTACTTGTTGCCAATATTCTTGGCATTAGTGTACAGGCACCTGAGTCCTCCAATTGAGATCCTTGATTTCTTGTCATGTTGAGGGAGAACCATTCGCTCAGTTCTTGAAAGAGTGACTCTCCTAGTGTCCCCAGCTTTGGAGCTTTCTTGTGTGCTGGTCCCTGGGCATGCTCCAGTAAGTGTTTCCCCATCCCCCTGCAATCTTAATTTAAAGCCCTATCTAAAAGATCAGCAAGCCTAGCTGAGAACATTGCCATCTATACTTGGACACCCCATATTAATGGATATGTTAATATTTTTGTTCTTCAGTTCCCCACTTTGAAAACATTGCTAATAATACACCATCAACATCACCAACCAGTGGAAATGCACTCCTAGATTTAGTTTTGGCATAGGGAGACAACCTAGTGAGTGATCTGATGATAGAGGATAACCTAGGCGACAGTGGCTACAACACTATCACTTTCACTGTCTGTTGTAGGGCTGGAAAATCTGTCAGTAAAGTACAAACTCTTGACTTTAAAAAAGCTGACTTCAATAAACTAAGGACTTTAGTGAGTAATGCCCTACAGGATCATGAACCACAAGGAAAGAGTGTGGATGAAGAGTTGCCATTCCTCAAGGACATGATCCTCTGTTGGTGGGGCACAAAATATGTTTATACCCATATGCAAAGAGATGGCACAGGGAGGCTTACCAATGATGAAAGCTAGGATTAGGCCCCAAGGAGAACTAGATAAGATTGGCCCACACCAGTAGGGGCAGATTAGAAAGGCAAAGGTGGTGACCAAATTCAGGTTAGCAACCGAAATCAAGGATAATAAGAAGTCCTGCTATAACTATGTAGGCAACAAGAGGAGAAGCAGTGGAAACATGGTGCCACTACCCAGTGCATCTGGACATCTGATCACTGACACCAAGGAGAAAACTTAACTCCTGAATGAGTGCTTTGCATCTGTATTCCACAGTCTAAGAGTAATAGCCTGCTGAATGCAAATATGACACAGAATAGTCACAGTAGGGATGATCACCTACCAACAGTCAATGTAGAGCTGGTAAAAGAACAGCTAGAGAGGCCGGATAGCTAAAAGTCAGAAGGACCAGATGAATTCCATTCAAGAGTGCTGAACAAATTAGCCAAAATCATTGTAGGACCCCAGGGAACCTCTTTGAGAATTCATAGTGCTTAGGAGAGGTCCCAGAAGACTGAAAAAAAGGCAACACTGTGCCCATCTTCAAGGGGAAGAGAAAGGCTGCAGGGAACTCCAGGCCAATCAGCCTGATCCGAATCCCAGGAAAAATCCTTGAAAATTTTCTCAAGGAGTCCAAATGTGTAAGCTAGTAGAAGGCAAAATTCTGAATGACAGCCAGAACAGTTTTGTCATGGGTAGGTCATGTCTGATTTACCTCATTTCCTTCTATGACCAGGTTACTTACCTCTTGGATAAAGGAGATGAGGTCAATGTCATTTATTTGGACATTAGAAAGGCCTTTCACTTGGTGCCCCATGAGGCTCTGAAGGTAAAAGTAGGGAACTAAGGGCTCAATAATTCGATGGTCAGATGGTTGGGAAAATGACTGTGGGGTCAGACCCAGAGAGTACTAATAGATCTGTGTTGACCTAATGGAAGGTAGCCAGGGTGTCCCCCAAGGTTCGGTACTTGGACCAGTGCTTTTCAACATCTTCATCAATGATCTGGATGTAGAGGTGAAAAGCACACTGGGAAAATCTGCCAACAACACTAAGCTCAAGGGAAGTGCAGCCATAAATCAGGGTAGGCTAATGATCCAGGTGGACCTAGACAGTTATATGGGCAGACCAGAACCAGATGCTCTTCAACACTGAGAAATATGAAGTGCTCCATCTGGGGAGGAAAAATCTGCAACAAAGTTACAGGGTTGGTGGGGCTACGCCAGCTAGCACCACATCCAAAAGGGACCTGGGAGTCATAACTGACCATAAAATGAATATGAGTCACTGGTGTGATGCTACAGTTAGAAGACCAAACAATACACTGGCATGCATCTCAAGCAAAATTAAGGAAATTATTTTCCTACTCTACTCGGCATTGGTGAGGCTGCAGCTGGAGCACTACGTCCAGGTCTGGGTGCCACACTTCAAGAAGGATGTGGAGAAGCTTGAGAGAGTCCAGAGAAGAGCCACTCATATGATTAGAGGCCTGAAGATCAAGCCATATTAGTAAAGTCTGATGGATATGGGACTGTTCAGCCTACAAAAGAGAAGACTTTGGGGGGATTTGGTGGCAGCTTACAAATGTATCAGGGGAGAGCATCGGGGGCTAGATGAACAACTATTCACCAAAGCGCCCCAGGGGAAAACCAGGTACAATGGTCATAAACTCCTAGAAGAAGGTTTCAGACTGGATACAAGGAAAAACTTCTTCATGGTTCATGTGACCAGACTCTGGAATACACTCCCAGCAGGGGTGATGGAGGCACCTACCCTGGACATATTCAAAAGGAGATTGGATGCACACCTTGCTGGGCTTATCTGACCCCAGCAGTCTTTTCTGCCTAGAGCAGGGGGGCTGGACCCAACGATCTCCCAAAGCCCCTTTCAGCCCTAAACTTTTGTGAATCTGTGTATATGTGCATGTGAATATTTAATTACAATTTTGTATCAGCAAGCTCCTAAAGCAATGTGTACCACAGAGAGGCACAGGATGAAACTGATAATTCTATTTCCAGGGCAAGGTTTGAATGATATGCAGCAAATATGGCATTAGGCCACAGATTGAAACATAGGCCCTTGATGCATGTTATATCTATTGTACAGGTAACTAGTTAATTGCACAATAAATTTAGATATGCTACATATGCAAAGTAATTATCAAACAATAAAAATGGCCAACTAACCAATGGGCCATGAAGTTGTTGCTTGAAAAGTATATAACATTTTTATAGCTGGTTTCTATCAAGCTTTAATTTGAACATGTGTCATGTCACACAGTGATAAAAGTATGGAATGATTGATTTTAATGAGAACTTTAAATGCTGTACACTAAAAGAAGGAGAAGTCCTATGGGAAAAAAAAGTGATCAAAATGCAGACACACAAAAGATCTGAATACATATGGGCAACTTTACCTCTGGGATTTCCTAAGTTTGTGAAGTCAATCAGTCAAACATTAAGCTTCTTTTAACCTTCTTTTGTGTGTGGGGAAAGCATTCTAAATCAAGGCTCATTTCTATTTCTTTTAAATTACACAGGGCCCCAGCAAGAGATGCACCTAAAAGTGAAGTCCTTTTTCTATACACTGGTCACCTGCCTCCTACTTTGAGAAAGTTTAGATCCAGTTTCAGGTCATTTATACACATGCTCCCGGAGGTGTGCGGGGGGTAGCACTTTAATTACAGTGGCTCTGAGAGCCCGGGCATCATGTATATCAGTGTTCCCACACTAAAAAATGATGGTGGGGGTGCTTTAACTAAAGCTCATTGAATTAACTTTAGTTAAAAGCCCCCACTGCCATTTTTCAGCATGGGGACACTGACACATGTGACAGTGGAGTCTGCTGAAGCACAGTAATTACCACACTCCAGAAGACTCAATTAATCAAGTCTGCTCTAATGCACTGTAATTACAATGCATCAGACCAGCTTCGATGTACGTGAATAGTCACCCTCAGTTTCAAACTTCATAGTTGAGCTCCATTTACTTTTACTTCAACTGGAAAGAAAGAGAAATCGCTTCTTTCTTTTCCTTCTATTAAATCCTAAGGAAGACTGATATAACATGATGACTAGCTAATATGTCTCACATTAAGAAGATTTTTCACTGTACTTTGTACTCTGTAAACAGATATATACCACACATAGCAGAATTCAAAGAAATGCACATTTCGTAAAGACAATGCAAATGCTAAGTAAGGAACAAAGTGCAAGAAAACAATCTGTTTCAGAATGGATAGATTGTTTTGTTGTACAAACTTTTTTTCAAAATAGCATGTTTGAAGCTTTTCCAACTATTTGTTAACACCACAATTGTGCAAAAAAAGGCACTGGTCCAGATTCTTAAACAAATGAGCAGGGTATCTAGAGTAGCATGGAATAGATGACATTTAGTCTGCCAACCTCATTTGAAAAGCTTTTTCACCTTCACTTATAAATTGCTTTTTCAATAATTAGTGACATTCTACAAAAATTAATTAATAGTAGTATTGGACTTTTTTTTTTCTTATAAAAAGGAAAATTTCATTTCCGATCCTCATCTCAAAACTACTTACTCTCTAAACAATCACTCTACAACACATGCATGGCATCAGAGAACCAACCCTCTTTGAAGAGAGTGTATTACAGCTGGTAAATACTTTTAACAAATCACGTATGCAGCACTTTAGTTTTAAAGCACTTTGCAAATGTTGGCTAGTAAATAAGCACAGCTCCTTACATGTGCATAAAGTATTTCCCTCATTTTCCAGGTCCAGCTTAAGGCAAAACTCTGACCATTCCGTAAAAAGAAGTGAAAGGATTGTATATAGCCATAGGTGGATCTAGGATTTTGAAAAGGGAGTGCAGATGGTGTGGTACATCATCGCAAATAGCACAAAACATTTTTCTTCAGTTAGACAGAAACTAGAATATAGTCCTATATTATTCTGTTTAAGATAAAAAACAAAATAAAACAAATCCAACTCTATTGGAATGTGCACTAATTTTCTAGTTCATATGTAAAGTTTTAAAAACACAGAAACCCAGGCAAACAGTCAAAAGAGATTGCTGCATTAGTCCTGTAGTCACTATAATTAAAACTACTACTCTTATTCCGATTTGTAAAAGAAATCTAGCCTTCTTGTGAACCCAATATTTCACTGTCAGTCATTTCTACACCTGAGTTAATACTACCACACCTGAACTGAGGATTTTAGCTAGACCTAAAAACAGTCTGCAGGACTCTGAAATAGAAGACAGACATTACCAGGAATGGCTAACAGGCAGAAAAATCACAGAAAAAGGTAGTTTGAATATTGGAACTTCAAGAATCTTAAAAAGGAGAGAGGGTCATTAACCCCTATGGAGGGAAGAGACATAAGAAGAAATCAGTTAGACTGCAATGAGCCATGAAGTCAATTGACTCTTTAGTGCTGCCTGAAAAGAAATGCTGTTGCCCCTTCTAAGCAGTTGGTTTCAAGTTTGGGAGAAGCACATATTAAAGGGGCGGGGGGGGGTGGAACTGCACCCTCCCCCTCCCCGATCCATCCCTGTATATGACTGATGACAGTTGGATGTGAAGTTAGCAGCATCTCTTCCAGTGGCTGAATTAATTTAACGTGTCTTGTATGCTGCTAAAGAGTACAACTTGGTATCTATAGTAACTTTATGATCTACAGGCAGATGAATTAAAAGAAAGTCTCCTCTAATGGCAAATCAAACCAATGGGATAGTGTAAGGATTGTTTTAGGTAAAGCACAAGTCTTACTTTTCAATTACTTGTTTACATGGGTCTAATATGCTTCGCTATTTATACCCAGGAAAAAGTGCATCTGGCTTTGAGGATGGCTTGGGAGTTGGGGTACATGACGTATAAGGAGAAGCTGAGGACACTGGGCTTATTTAGTCTGCAGAAGAGAAGACAGAGAGGATTTAATAACAGTCTTCAACTACCTGAAGGGAGGTTCGAAAGAGGATGGAGATAGACTGTTCTCAGGGGTAGCAGATGACAGAACAGGGACCAATGGTCTCAAGTTGCAGCAAGGGAAGTTTAGATTAGATATTAGAAAGAATTTTCTCACTAAGAGAGTAGTAAAACACTGGAAGAGGTTACCCAGAGAGGTGGTGGAATCTCCATCCTTGGAGGTTTTTAAGACCCGGCTAGACACAGCTTTGGCTGGATTGATCTAGTTGGAGATGCTCCTAATTTGAGTAGGGCATTGGACTAGATGATCTCCTGAGGTCCCTTCCAACCCTGACTTTCTGTGATTCTATACTTGCATACACTATTACTAAATGACTGAACAGTAACTGGAGTTACTGGGCCCCCAAATGTTTTTTGGTGACACTGTGCAGTAACTGTTACTACTGTGCAGTAGCGTCACATCATGTTTTGTGCTCTGCAATGCTACTGCACAGTAGAAACGAGCGATGCACAGTTAGCGTCTCACGTAGATGCAGCCTATGGGTTGGATTAATTAATAAATAAAGTTAAAAAAAAGAAAGAGAAAGAGATGTAGCTTAATTTATTCATACATTAAGGCCCCTACCCTGTAAGAGAATCTGATACATTTCTGGATAAAAATACAACTTTCTGTAATATACAGAGTAACTCAGGATAGGCATCCTCTTTTCTGGCTGTGGGCTAGAATGATCCACCCCAGATCGGGGGCAGGAAGGTGAGCGCTAAGACTCTACCATCACCACTGCTTGTCTCTACAGCTGCACAGGCAAAGCACCCACATTTAGGGCTTGTCAATTCTCTATCTCCTTCTCCTGGTCACTGAACCTTGTACCAGTAATAGTTGTTTCATCAGATATAATAAAAAAATCAATGAGAAGGACATCATAGTGGTCTGTTTCACTTATATCTATGTGCAACAGTAAAAAAAAAAAAGAAAAAAAAAGTGAGCCACCTCTTCAGGAGAGTACAACACCCAACATATTAATTTATTAATTTCTTCTGAAAATCTAGCCATAAGTGTCACAATGAAAAATGCTGGGATTTGGGGACTTGTAAAAATCTGGCCCAATTATACTACCCATGTAATGTGATTATCCAAGTGAGCATCCAAAGTACTAACTTTGGATCCCCAGTGTTTGCTTGATTTATCTTTTCTGGAAGATTAAGCTAACACATACACATACACGCATACTGAAATATGGTGATTACTTTTCACCAGACTTCCAATCAACTCTAATTTTACTTACTTAAAACAAACAATTCCAACATAAATAACAGAACAGACTAGGTTATTTTCACATTTACCTGAATCCAAAATGACCCTCACCAATAATTACATTCTATAAATGGAAAATTATAAATATTATCATTTCCCAATCATAGCATACAATTACTAGAAGGTCATCTTAAATGTGTCCCCAAACATGGGGAGGAGGAGGCAGGCAGCCTCACCCCCTCACCCTGTTCCCTCAGCACTTTCTTCCTGATGCCTGCAGCCCTTATGCCTGCCACACTAAACCAATTCCCAACCCATGTTGCTGCCCAGTCACCATCCTGCACCGCTGCTGCCCCAAACCCAGGCTTCTGTCTGATCAGCAGCATATGTGGCTGCCCCACCCCTACTGCTGCCTGATCCTGAACCCTAGTGATGGGTTCCTGCCCCACGCATAGAACAATGCAGTGGCAGTGGCAGCCCTGACAGCTCTGGCTCAGGCCTTTGGCCCAGGTACTCGTACTCAAATCGAAGACAGGCCTTGTTTTTCTCCATGCTGAATGTGAGGTGCAGGCATATCTCATCTTGGATTTGAGTAAATACAGTATGTTAATACCATTTTTACTTTCATCAGATTTAACTATGAATTTAAGATGAGCCCCCCCAGTAATTAGATTCTATATATGGAAAATTATAAATATATTCTACTATTCTATGTACAGAATTTAAGTACTGGAAAGTTAAAGTGCCTCACCCACCACCCCCAAAAAAGGAAAGCGGCAGCAGATGGCAGGCAAACTCAACTTTCAGAATACTTAACTATTAGTTGTCTCCCAAAAGTAACCTAAATGAGAAAAGAAAAGCTCATTCACTGAACAGCAGCCAGTAATGGAAATGTAATTTTTGGTTGCAGTGCAGGAAGACACTCACTCTTACCATTTTTAGGCACCTATTGTTATCAAGTGCAATATTATCAGACTACCTTTCACACAAAATTGGGTTCTTTTCCTCAGTTGCTTCCCCCCCCACCCTTGACTACAACAACTAAGGTTTGTTTCCATTCGATTATATATATCATCCATTATAAATAATTCAGAAAATTAATTGCACCTCCCCACACCCCACTCTCCACCCAGCACCATTCCACCTCCAGCCACTTCCCCCAACCCACTCTGTTCCTGGAAGACAAGTGTGACAAGAACGGCATTAATTCTTTAATAGCCTGTATGCACTCTGCCTCCCCCTCCTCCCTTTTACTACATGTATCATAGGCAACCATTGATCCTCTGTATGCATAAGAGATCTGGTCAGGTGCCCAATTAATCCACTTGTGGCTGACAAGCCCAATTCAAGCGTGACACAGCTTGTTACAAGTTTCACAGATCTATGTATTGTCTGAGTTGGTGTCCAAGTTTATAGCATGCTGCTTTCTTCTTTCTCGCTTTGCTTCCATCCTCTGGATCAAAGCAGCTTCATGTTGTGTTGCACCCAGCACCAGATGTTCCTCTCAGATCAGATGGGATTTTATGCACTCCTCCCAGCTTTCTACACTGCTTCATTTTTTTCTTAAACACACATTGTGATATCACTGTAAAGGACAACCCTGCTTTCTAAAACCACCTTGAATCTTGCTGTACAAAATATTCTTGGGGATATGGTCTCCCATTCTCCTGACATGGCCAAGTCATCACAACCTCCTCTTTTTGATAGTGGTTTCTAAGCATGACAGTCCTGCATGCTCAGCACCTCTGGGTTTTGTCTTCCCACTTCATTTTCCAGACCTTATGCAGGCATCTCATGTGGCAGCTATTCAATCTCCTGCTGTGCCTAGCATGTGCAGTCTATGTTTCTGAACCATAAAGCAGGGAAGACAGTATGAAAGTCTGGTAGATTCACATCTTCACCTTAGTTGATAATTTGCTGTTATTCCATGTGTTTATGTAATGATCTGAAATTCTTAGCTGCTTTTCCAATTCTGTTAGTTAGTTCAGTTTGAAAGTCAAGATTCCCACTGATTGTAGAAGACAAGTAAGAAAAGCTGCCAACAATCACACGTGTATACCAAAAGTAAAGGAAAATAAATTGTGTGTTTTTATTGTTCTCTGCTGAAGGCTGTACTGTCTTCATATAAGAAAAAATAGTTTACAGTGGGTGCTACTACCTGAGAAGTTTTGCACAGCACTGGGAGAATGATTAGTAAGCAAATACTCCCAATGTCACATAGGAAATAACAAATATTAGCCCACACAGGTATAATTGAGCACACATTTCACTGAATTGAAGCAGCATAATATTTGGAGCTTTGTGAGGTTGCACCCAAGACATACAGAATTTGTAATCTCACAAAGCTCCAAATATTACTGCTTCAGTTCAGTGAAATATGTACTTAGTTGCCCCTTATTCCCTTTCCCCCCCACAGGCGCCTCCTAATGCACACATTTTTAAACAGCTTTCTGTATCCTGTAAATAAGCATACTGCTACTCCCTCATCTCCCTCCCACAGTAATGGCACAAAATAACCCTTGCAATATTATTTAGTTTCATTATTATACCACATGTCTATGTACAGGATATTTTCAGCAGAACCGTGTGAAATGTTCTTCAGAAAAGTTTGACCAGGTTTTGGTTCTATTTCAAATCTGATGTCAGAGCAGGCTTGCAGATGTTTTTAAAAGGGGATCCAGTGTAACAAGTTATGTAAGGACTGGAAGTGGAGGAAGCTTACATATATGCTCTAAGGAGTCAATGTTGGAGCAAATTGCAAGGGAACGTGTGAGGATGCATGCATTAATTGAAACAGGACAGGGAACAGATATATGTAGAAGAGATTCTTGTGAGCAGAAAGAAACATGAAAGTTTAAGGGTAAGGTCTCTGAGGAAAGTTAAAGCAAGGAGTATACCAAGACAGTAAATGTAGGCCCAAGGGAGAGGGCAAGAGACTGAAGATTTTGGGGAAGGAAAAAGATGGAGGGAAAGCAAAAGAGAATGAGTGTATAATACAGAAAAAACATATTGAGAAGAGATACTGGAAAAAAGAGAAGAAAAGATCAAATACAAATTAAAGGAAAAGAAAAAATGCTGCAAGGAAACATGGGATAAGTCTGTGGCAGACATAATTAGTTATGCTGCCTCTCAACATTTTATTGACTTGTATTTGCCTATAATAATTTGGATCCCAATTTGCAATCTAATCCACCTTCCTGTGGATGTCACTGAAGTTTAGCCCAGGGATAGAGGAGACTTCCCAAATGTATCAGAGACAATTTTTCTGAGCAACTATTTTTATTCTTTTTAACATAATTGTTCATCAATTCCTTACAACAATTATATGCCCCTTAACTTAGTACTATAAGGCATCTTTACATATGCTCCAGGGGTAGAGGGCACTTTAATTAAGGTGCCCTTAGCATCTTGTGTATGCAGTGTCCCGTACTTCAAAATGGTGACGGGATTGCTGAAGCTCATTCAACAAGCTTTAGTTAAAGCACCCCTGCCACCATTTTAAAGCAGGGGTACACTGAATACATGAGATGCCAAGGCTACTGGAGCATGCTAAATTAGCACACTCAAGCAGACTCAGTTAATGGAGTCTGCTCCAACATGCTATACAGTACATGGGAACAGGTATCCCACACCTCTACAAGTACCCATAGTGTCAGTACCAAAAACATTACCAAGAATCACAATGGGGTCACTCCCAAAATCGATGGTCCATCATATACCAATATTTATTGAAGAAATAGGAATGCTTATTTTAATTCAGAACAGTAGTTTATTAAACCATGTAAAGGTCCTTTATTTTCCAGTGCTTGTGTCTGCATGTGCAAATGGGCTTTGCATTGCAAAATATTTGGAAGGACAGTTCTTTTGCATGGAAATACCTGTTCTTGCAGGAAAACAATGTCATACATTCAAAAGAAAGACTTTTGACTTCTAAGAGACATTTATTCTGGGGAGGGTGACAAATGGGGGCCAGTAGAGATCACGTACAGGTTGGTCCAAAGATCTGGGCCTCAAGGACAAGGCCTGGGCTCATGGCCTGCAAGGCCTGCCCACACACTCTAGACAAAAATAACAAAAAACACAAAGAACAAAAACAAGTATGTACATATAGTCAGATATACAGTTCTGCCAGTGGGGACACCCAGGGGGGCCTCAGGACGTCAGCCCGCATGGACAAAGCCCAAGGTCTCAACTCTCTGGATGTGCCTCTGCATCCTGAGCAGTTGGTGGCATCACAGGGCAAGGAGCAGGCGTCCCACCTTGACTCAGCACAGTGCCCCCTTGACAGTCCAATATTCCTCAAAGGTGGACACCATTTGCCAGAGGACTGCATGCTCAAACTCAAGTGAGAGGCGGGCCCTCATCAGCAGATGGAAGAGCTGCAGGGTGTTGTCCATCCTGGTCCCGGAGAGTTGGTTTGCCAGCTCTTCAGGGTGGCCATCTTGGCTTGGACCACCAGGAAGTTGGCCAGGCTGACTGCGGCCTGCTCGGCCACCTGGTACGGGAAGGAGTAGATGTAGGTGTCCTCTGAGAAGTCCCAGCCCAGTGCCCGAAGCAGCACCCCGAGGGTGGCAAAGAGCGGCCACAGCTGGGGACAGTTGAGGAAGGCATGGAAAACATCCTCCTCCAGCACCCCTGGGCAGAAGGGGCAGGCTGCCAAGGCCACCGGGTCCGGGTGGCACACAAAGGTGCCAGTGGCCAGGATGCTGTGCACCAATCTCCACTGGAGGTTGCCGGTCTTCTTGGTGGTGGGTGCCTTGTACAGTGTGAGCCACACTGGGCTCCTGGGCCACACCAGGGGCCACTGCCACACAGTGCTGGGGTGGCCAGCAGCGCCTGGGCATGCCGGATGCACACCGCCCATTCATAGAGTCCCTTCCAGGGCAGTATGCCAAAGGGGAAGCCTGTATTGTTGCTGGGGGGGGCACAGGGAGCCTAAGCAATGTGTTGGGCCAGTCAGCCAGCTCACTGGCCACCACTGGGATGACCTGCAGTGGTGGGAAGGCATCAGCCATGGTGTCCATGGTGGGGAGGGCCTGGTGAGGCTGGAAGTAGCTTCCTAGGGCAGTTGCTGCTTTCATTGGGAGGGCAGCCCTAACGGCCCGCAGAAGCCAGCCCGTGGTGCAGACAGAGCACAGTGCCAGCTGGGCAGCCAGGGCTTTGGCTAACAGCCAGCCCAACTCAGCAGGATCCAGGAGGTGCCCCAGATGTGATGTGCACCTTGATAAGGGCAGCCATGAGGCTGAAAGAGGCTAGACTTGGCATGACATGCTGCAAGGCCAGGTTGTGGACCTGGGGCTCCTGAAACAGTTGTGGGAAATGCAGGCACCTGGCTTGGGGAGAGAGATAGAAGACAGCCCGCCGGGCCCACACCATGCTGTGGTAGAACAGGGGAAGGACTGCTTCATTCAGGAAGGTGAGGTCCAGCACAAACAGCTCCTGGTCAAAGTCAAGGCCCCCCACTTGGTACAGGAACCGGCACACCAGCTGCCACCATGAGAGGTGGTCCTCGGCATACAGGAAGTCACTGGAGGGCTTGCAGGCAGTAGGCAGCCACCCACCCTGCTGGCCAGGTCGATCAGGCCCTGGACCCCCTCAGTGGTGGGCAGGTAAAGGGCAGCTCACGGGAGCCAGTGATGTCAATCCCAGAGGAAGTCTACTAGGAGCCACTGCAGTCTCTTGAGTAGCTCCAATGGAGGGTCTAGCATAGTGCAGCGGTACCACAGGGTCACCACTGCCAGGTTATGGACCTGGCCACGGTAGGAGAGGACAGGCAAGCACCAGTGCTGCAGGCGGGCCTCCACTCCCTCCGCCTTTGTGGGCCACAAAGGTCGGCAGCCTCAGGAACACTCCCAGGGCTTTGAGGCCTTTCTGGTGCCAGGCAGGGCCCCCCAGCAAGTCCAGAGGTGGTTTGCTGGCCCATGTCCTGAGCAGGAGTGTGTCACTCTTGCCCCAGTTGATGCAGGCCAATGCAGCGAGCTCATAGGTGTGTTAGCAGTCCACCAAGGCCCGCACATCCTCCTGGCTGCCCAGGAAGACTGTAACATCATCTGCGTACACCCTTAGCTGGATCAGGGGGCTGGTGGTCAGGCCCAGTGCCGGTGGCAAGGCTAAGCTGGTCAGGTGACATCACAGAGCATGCAGCAGAGGTTCGATGGCCAGGACATACAACATGCCTGAGAGGGGGCAGCCCTGGCATATGGTGCGATGCACCAGGAATGGGGAGCACAGCACGCTGTTCACCTTGAGCAGACTGGAGGTGTCATGGTACAGGACCCCAGAGCACCACAATGAAATGAGGCCCGAAGCCAAAAGCCTCAAAGGTGCCGAGTAGGTACTGATGGTCAACGCAACTGAAGGCCTTCTCCTGGTCCAGGGAGACCAAGCCGACGTCCAGGCTAAAAAGCTCTGCAGCTGTGAGCAGGTCATGCAGCAAAAACAGGTTGTCCTGGATGGTGCTGCCTGGGACACAGTAGCTCTGCTCAGGCCTGATGACAGAGGCCATGATGGTGGGGAGATGGTTCGCCAGCACCTTCACCAGGTTCTTATAGTCGGTGCACAGAAGGGAGACAGGTCACCAGTTCTTAAGGCAGCCAAGGTCCCCCTTCTTGGGCAGCAAGGTGAGCACTGCCTGGAGGTCAGCAGGGTCCCATCGGCAAGGCTCTCATGGAAGACACAGAGGAGGCTGGGCCCAAGGAGGAGCCAGAAGGCTTTGTAAAATTCCATGGGCAGTCCATCAAGGTGCAGGGCCCTGCCAGAGGCAAGCCCCCCCGCCACAGCAGCCTCGAGCTCTGCCAGGGAGAGTTCGCACTCCAGGGCCTCGACCTGTGAAGCGCCAAGGCATGGCAGGTCCTTATGCAGCTGCTGAGCAGCCTCCGGACAAATGGGGTCAGCTGAAAACAAGTCCCGATAGAAGGCAGCAGCATGCTCCTGCACTTCGCCTGGGTCCGTGAACAAGAAAGAAAGAAAGAAAAAGACGACATTTCCTCAAATCAGCAAGACGACTTCTTTTTTTAAATAAAATGTCTTGAACATGTAACAGCTTCACAGCATGCCTAGCTGCAAGCTAAATGGGCTCACCATGCTTAAGAACCTTTGCGAAAAGGGCTGCAAAATGCTTGCACAGGGTGCCCTGGCTTTTCCAGGCAAGAAAGTATGTTGTGCACCATGCATACTTTTTACTGGACCATTTGCACTGTGACCAGAGCCCCTGTTGCAAACTGAGGGCTCTGATTGGATGTGTTTGTGTCACAAAGCAGGCCAAAAAAAGTGGAAAAAAGAGAAGAGTTTCCAAGTCCAGTCTGGAGAGAGAAGGCAGAGATGCAACTCCCCACCCCACCACCACCACCAATAGATTGGGAACTGAAACTTGCTCAGGGAATAGAAACCAGGACAAGGAAGAGCCTGTGTTGCCTCCCGAGAAGCTGATTTCCCCACCAGGTGCAGAGCTGTGCAGCTTCAGGACACAGGTGCCCCGGGAAGTGTGGAAGGGAATGGTCAGCAGAAGCGGGTAGGCTGGCTGGGAGATGGGAGAAGCTGCTGGGTCAGAGACCTGTGGGAGGGAGCCTTGTCTGAGCAAGGACAGTTTGGGGCTGCAGGAACCAAGACCTGCCGGTGGGGAGGGGACCCCCTGTCTATGGGTGTAAGCACTAGGAGGGGAGACAGCCCCAAGGAAGGAGCAGGCTGAGAAGGCACAAACCACACGGAAAGGTGAGGGGACACCTAACCCCATAAAGCTTTCAGTGTGTATTTCAGGAGAAATAAAAGGAAGCCATTGCCTATATCAAAGGACCAGAGGCTTGCCTCACGGCTGCCAGTCTGAAGAAGGGAGTTTAGAGTTCTGGAGCAATAAGAGCCTCATCTCTGTCATCTAGTGGCCGATCATAGCAATAACTGTGTTGCCATTTAATTTTATTGCAATGGGAGTGAATTTTAACTCTAAGGGAAACTGTTTTCAAAAGGTTATAACTAGGTGAATGTAACTGATGAAGCTGTGTAACACAGGGGGACCCTCTCCCCCTTGTGTGTTGGAATTGTTTATTTAATGTTGCATTTGTAGATTATATTTCAGTTGTTGGTTTTATTGCTATCTATCTATCTATCTATCCCTTTTTGTTTAGTCATTGCTTTTCTGTATATAGTTGTGTATATTTGTTTATTGGGCTAAGAGTAAATTCTTGCGGGGTGTGAGGGTGAGAGGCACACGTCTCCATGGGGACATCTCGGTCAGCAGACATGCCTGAGGGGTTTCCCAGGTCTACCGGCACCCGAGGATCCAGAATCCAGCACATCCGGCCTAGCATGCCAGCGTGGGTTACGAACAGAATTATAGTAGGGCTAATTACAACATAAAACCAGGGGCTGCGAAAGCTACATGTTTCCTGGCTCTGGGGAAGTGTGTCTTGGGCCAGAAAATCTGGGAGTCTCCTTCAGCAGCTCAGTAAAATAACATCCTTGTAAATATCACTGCTCATATAAGCAGGAAGATGGAAATGAGTGTCTGTTTCTCAGAGAAGCTATAAGATCCAGGGAGATTCTAGTTCATGGTAGATTTGAAAAAAAAAAAAAGCATGGATCAAAAATGCACATATTGTAAAAAGCAAAACATAAACCCTGCTTTTCAACCAGATCTAGTTACAAGGATCTGAAGGAAATAGAGAAACTCTCTTGCAAAAGGAGTCTCCACTGGCTCTATGCACACCATGATCTAGAACTGAGGTAAACCAAGGAACCCTGGAAGCTCCCACACCATTACTTTCAAGATGCCAAGAGCTGTGCTGGAGTGTGATTTCAGGGCATATGGAGAGGAATTAGAGGTTATTTTCAGAATCAGCCAGGGTATTTAGCTAGTATAGGTTTAAGCTAAAAAGCCCCTGGCTTGTTTACAAAATAAAAATTTAGAGCAGACCCTCTATGAAAGAAACTGGCCAGGAAGTTGGAACGTTTAGACTGGAAGCTAAAAGGTTCTTGTGCATCAAAGGAATGACATTCTGAAATAGTCATCCAATAGAAGTTTTTTCAAGATTGACCTTAATCAGTTTATAGACACATTATATAAGATAGTTTCCTGTAGTAGCAAGGGACCGTACGCAATGACCTGGGAAGCCCTTCTAGTCCTTTATACCAATCTTTAGACAACAGACTTCTGACAAGCCAGAGTGAATGTAGAACATGCCTGACTCACAGCAGCCATGCATCCTGGCCAGAATGCCTGCAAGCCTCTCCCACCTACTTGCTCATGCATGCATGCCCTAAAGCTGGAAGTATGCCAGTGAGGCCATCATCTGGTGCTCCCCAGCACCTGGTCTCAAGCATACCAGAGCAGCCAAGAGCAACTGCAGACTGGACTGTCTTCATAGGCATATTTCTGTATTTGGATTATGCATCTGGGAGCACATAGACAGGGTAGGTCCAGGGATGCTCTGACCAGGATATGCCGTTGTAAGGGTACAGGCATGCCCCAAGTCAAGCAATCTCCAGGCAATCACCAATGTAGTTGCTTCAGCTAAAAGCTGTTGCATGCTGAAAAAGCAATACTTTACTCTCATGGAGATTACCTGAGTTTCAAGGAGAGCTATGTTTAACTGCAAGTTGTAGATTTCCTTAGCTATACTGGGGGGCTTACTCCACTGTAACTGCATTGGATCATCAACTACTGGAATAAAGGTAAACTCCTAACACAAAGAAACCTCTAAAACTCCTATTATTTATCGCTCAAATATTCCTATTGTACACTGCTGTTCTTTTGGGCTTGGTTTTTTGCTTAACTGTTTATATGAATTTCTTACAATTACTAACTCGATGAAAACAAAGTTCCTGCCTTGAATTAATATTCTATTATCCTAAGGAAGTCTCAAAAGAACTTCAAGGCTCTTTTATGATGATTTTACGGGAAAAGGGTATTTTCATTACATTCTATACACTTTCTTTGGTCTGGTTAGAAGAAAAGTAATATTGAAAATAGAACTAAGTTGCTCCCAGAAGTCCCCAGAAATGTTTCCATTGTGCTTTGTACAAATTAAATTTGGTAATCCAGACTGCTGTGGAAATTTTTAAGTGGTATTTAAAGTTTAGCAGAGCCTGGAATAATGTTTTTAATCACTTTTAGTGCAAGAGTGAGTTTTATGGCACTTGTATTAGGAATGTTTTCTATATCACTAAGATGGGGGCTCAGAGGCTACACCTAATTATATATATAACGCAACACTGGCAAAAATGCTTAGTTCAGAGAGGTCAATAGGATCAGTGGTAAAGGAATGTAGCTCCCTCCAAAATAGGAAATGGATCAAAAAGAAAAGGGTAGGACAATGCTCTTGGGGAACTGGAAAGAATTCTTCCTCCTTCCACTGGGTAGCCATGGAGGGGTCCCCAATATGCCAACCTCTTCATGGAGCTACTTGGAAGAAGAATTATTGGAAAACTACACCAAATCTACATTATATTGCATTACATAGATGACATCATCATGTGGACTGAAAACACCTGGCCTTACTTTTGAGTCCTACCACAGATTCAACAGCTATCACCCTTCCATCAAATTCCAATCAACTTTCTAGATATCACAATCTACATCTAGGATGGCACCCTAGGAAACCCCCAAGGAATAGAACAGCAGAGGCTTCCTTTGCCTGAAGAAGGGTGATTGTGCCGGAAAGCTTGCTAAGAACTTTTTTCCAACTACTCAGTTATTCTAATAAAAGATACCTATTTCTAATAAAATAAATAGTTCTAATGGTTCTATTTCTAATAAAAGATATCACATCTACTCAAAGAACCTTGACAGCTTATACATAACTCTGTTTCCTTTGGTGAATGTGTGGTTAGCTCCATTTCCTTTCCTAAATCTGGTGCTGCTGCTTCTTTCCTCCCCTTTACAAACCGCAAGTGTTATCTGTTCCTTCTTAATACCTGTCCTTTAAGTGCATCTATTTTATGGGATCTGGGAGCTACTTGTTGGGAAATTAGTGTTTTTTGTTTCCACACCCATCCATCTGAAATAAGCACCACATATTTGTTGTGTAGTTATGGTAACTCTCTTGCAGTTTTCTGCTGCATTTCTAGACATCTTTAATTCCGCTGGAATTCTGAGATCTGCTTTCTTTTTCCTTTCTTCACACCCTACTCCTCATACCATGTGCTTTTTCTCAAAACAACAAGGATTTAAACTTATAGAATGATAAAGCTTTTTTGTTCAGATAGCCTTCTTAGCCTACTGTTCTGCTGTTCCCTCCGGTTCCCTCCTGCAATCCCCGAGCCAATGTAACAACTTTTCCATAACACCCTTGAAGGTATCCACATAACTTCTACAGTACAGAAACCTAATATAGTACAAGAAAAAAGTCCTATTTTCACATACCATCCTATACATGAACCAATAAGAAGGATCAAACAATACCCTGTACTTTAAAAAGGAAAAGACCTTGACAGAAAGATTCCCCCATGCCTCTACTTCTGGCATTTAGAAAGCCCCTCAACCTCCCTCAGGAAACTCTCTCTGCTGATTAAGAGGCACCTAATGGAAGATAACTATGCTTTAAGAAAAAATGCAAAACCTTGCAACTCATCTCCACTGCCACAACAATCAACACCCTCACAATGAAACTATCAGTATCCTAGAATGTAATTTATGTGATCTAGCGTACCAAAAGTCTTCATGAAAACTTTGTCAATTAAGCTAGATAAAAAGTACACACCAGCATAAATGCTGATAGAGAAAAGACCAAGAATGGAAACACTAGAGCACAGGTAGGAAAACTGATTAATCATCAATTGATTGAATTCACTATCAGGTGAAGGGTGGGAATAGTAACCAGCTGGGCAGATGTGCTAGACTTCAAAAAAGCTGACTTCAGTGTGCTCAGGAAATTAGTTAGTGGGACATTAAAGCTCAAGAGCATTGACAAAATGGGGGGCCAGGATGGGTGGTAAGGAAGTGATCCTTCAGGCGCAGAAGGAGGTAATCCCAGTGCATAGAAAAGGGGGCACAGGGGCCAATAAGCCCTCTTGGATAAACAGGGAAATCCAGGAAAGCTTAAAGGCAAAAAACGGGGGTATACAGGCTGTAGAAGCAGGGAATAGGAGATGTTGTTTACCAGAACACCCCTTGCAATAACCAGAAACAATGACTACAAGCTGATAGAGGGTAGATTTAGGTTGAACACCAGAGAAAACTTCATGGTTAGGGTTACCAGAATCTGGAACGGGCTTCCAAGGGAGGTGGTGCTCTCCCCTACCTTGGGGAACTTCAAGAAGAGACTGGACAAGCACCTGGCTGGGTTCACATGACCCCAGCACTTTTTCCTGCCACATCAGGGGGTCGGACTGAATGATCCATTGAAGTCCTTTGCAACCTTAGCATCTATGAATCTGTGAAAATACCCTCCACAAAAATAACAAAAAACAACAACTCCCTTTTCATCTGACCTCCCAGTCCTTGTACTCAAGAGAAATTTAGGGTGGCATCACATGTTAAAAACACATTCAAGCAGTTTAGCATGTGTTAAGTGCCCTCCTAGCATTGCTAAGTTGTTCTCTTTCAGAAGAGAGTTGTCTCCTAACACATACAAATAGGTCACTACATTCCAATGAGTTGCAACTGCTGCAAGTGAATGTGTAACACCACACTTAGAAAATACCTTATAAAACAAGCCTGGGAACAAAAATTCATTACTTTACTGGAAACTAAGAAACATAGACACTGATACAGACATTGACTTCATAGCCCATTATAATCTATCAGATCCCAAATAATCTCTTTGCTCTCTGTCAGCAGGTCTGCGCAGAGTACCCCCCAAGCCTCTTGATTCTTGCCTGCCAAGACTTGGATCTTAATAGAAATAGGGAGGAAGGGGGTGTTCTTTGAGGCAGTACCCACAGGAAGTACCATGCTGGATTGGGTATAATGCAGGTGCTTTTATTCAGCTCTTTTGTTTCTATTATTTACAGGAACCCCCTTTGGAGGAGGAAGCAGGCCGACAGACTGATCTCGGGGCTCCCTCCTCCCCAAGTCTCCCGGCTGGTCCTGGTCTACTAATACATTCAGTAAGTACCACACAAAGGACTGGTATCCACTGCTAATTATCTCATTAATGGCTCGTTACAGTTGCCGCCTGCGTCTTTCTCTGGCAGCTGGCATGCAGGCTCCGTGGTTCTCCCATGGTCAGGACTTGCCCTCTCGACCCTTGGTGTCTCTCTCTCCTCGGAGGGGAAGAGGGTTCTGGATTCGCCCGGACTCTTTAGGGGTCTGGGCAGGGGTCGTCCCTCCCGCTGCCCTTTCGGATCAACATAGCCTCCCCGATCCTTAATGCTGGCTGCATCTCCAGCCCGCGGCGTGGCTCCGCTTCTCCCCACACTCACCAAAAAGCAGCCCAATTACCCAGTCAGTCATCCATCTTGCATCTGACCTGTCTTCTGGAGTCCCAACCTCATGGCTCTCTCTGGTATCACAGGTCAGAATCCTTTTCGCTTCTTCTCTTGTCTTGGGGTCTCGATTAACCCCGAGCTTGTCCTCTTGTGCCCAAAGGCAATTTCTCCTTCACCTTCTCTCCCTCTTATCCTTCAGGCCTCATTGGTTCTTCATGGGTGGGGCCCACCCCCGAGTTGTAATTGTCTTCAGTTGTCCACGTCCCTTTAGTAACAGGGTCTCAGTCAGGGCCCTGTTACACACATGCACTTAGTAGCCAGCAGCACGGTGGAGAGCAGCTCCTGCAGCTTCCTCCAGGTAAGTGTATGGGGGTGGGGAGGGCACGGGCAATGCAGCAGAGGGGATAGTTGGGGGGGCCACAGGGAATATAGCAGAAAAGGGCATATGCCCCCATCCCCCGATTTCTGCACCCACAGTAGGAATGCAGGGCATGGGGTTACAGCCAGGTTGGACCAGCTCTGAGCAGGAGCCACCTCCATAGCCCAGTGGGTGGGACTCAGCATGGGAGGGAGTGCCACACAGCCATGATCACCAAGGTGTGGCACACCTTGCCCACCCAGCAGCAGCAGGGGGCACAGCTTCACACTGCTGCCCCTCACTGTGGAACTCAAAAGAGATTCACCTCCATGAAGTGCCCATAATTCTAAAGGATTAGACATTAAGAGATATTCCATATGCTTTCAGCTTGATAGTCCAATCATCAGCTGTAATGCTGTCAACTGCTCCGATGAAGTCCACTGAGAAAGTGGTACTGTTGCCTTGCTCACCTACCACATGCATACTGCATTCTTGCAAGCTCTTGTAAAGAAGCATGGTTACATTTCTAGCATATTCTTTTATGTGCTGGACATAATTTTCTGCAATTTAGGGAGGCAGGAACAGAAAAAGGATGATTTCTGACTTCAATCTCCACATACCTTTCTTCCTCAGGCCTTTTAAAAATAATTTTGATTTTTTAAAAATGTCAACAGCAACAGAGCATTATGCACCCTTCAAAAGCTTCGTTCTTAAGTGGGTACCTTGTTGGCTTAGCAAATAACAAATGTTTTGCCCAACTGCTTTGTCCTGGGTCTTTCAGAAATCTGTACGTTTTTGCCCTAGATACCTATCACAGATCCAGTCCATTCCAAAAGTCATTTGCTTTTAAAATGGCATATTTTTTTCTTCAGCTTGCTGTACTTCCCTACTCAGGGTTTTTCTTTTCTCAGTTTACCTCTACATTATGTGTTGTTCAGTGGTCAGAGAAATAGAAAGTGACAAAAACCTGATTCGCTCAGTGTCCAAGTTCTAACCAATCAGTATGGTATGGTATCGGGAATTTTGCTTACACAGCTAACATATCCAGGGGGTCTTGTAAATGCCACTTAAGGTTTAGTTCCCCACAAGAATCATCTAGTGCAGGACTAGCCAACTTCTAAGTTGCTGTAGACCACACTGTCTGTTGCTGTCTTTCCTATGGGCTGCACTGTTGTGCTCCCATGGGGGTCTCAGGAAACAGAAGCTAAAGGAAAGAGAGAGAGCCTGGAAACTCCACAACATAGAGAAGTAGATAATAATGGCAGCAGCTGCAGGAGGAGTAGGCAATGAAGGGAGGCATCAACAGTAGGGAGAAGCAGGGGAATTGTCACCTGGAGTCATAGGGGAGCCAAGGACACAAGGAAGGTGGGAGCCCATAGGCCTCAAGTCAAACACTTATGGGCTGTATATGGTCTGTGGAACACCAGCTGGACACTCTTGATGTACTGTAATCTTGTGTGAGACACAGGCCTAAGGACTGGTTAATTAATTCTTCTTTAAATTGGATGATATATTTTAGAAAAAAATATTCCATCTTAATTTTAAAAATTGCCAGTTAGAGAGAACACATTTCATCAGAACCCATAGTAAATTGTCCCAATGGCTAGATATCTGTAGTTTTTGAAAGCTTACCTCTTTTTTTATCTTGAATTTTCTTCACCTTTCAGCCAACCAGTTTTGTTTCTATCTTTGTCTGAAATATTACAGAGTATTGTTAATGTTTTCTTCTCCTTTGTTCTACAAGAGACTTATAGACTGAGATCAAAATGCTTAACCCTTTAAGTATAATAAAGCCATCGTTCTTAAAACCTTTCACTATAAGGTATGTTTTCCAATCCTTTAAAACTTTCTTATGGAACTTGTCTGAACCAAGCCACTCAGCACATTATACCAGTGCTAAATACACAGGTGGAATAACCTTCTCACTCCTGCTCAAGATTTTTATGCTTATATAGGCATAAGAATCAAAGCAACTTTTTTGGACACATCCTCACACTGAGAGCTCATATTCATCTCATGATACAGCAGAACTCACAAGTGTATTATACTCACTTCTTCAGACGATAGAGACTCCCATGCTACAAGGTAAAGAAGAAAAAATGTAGGTCAGACTCTTAAATTTATATTTGGCCATATTAACATGGCCATATTAACATGCAAATTATTTGATGGAACTCTGCTTTTCAAACAGTTCAGATTGGTGACCTCCCTTATTCACTAGTCATGTCTTTTGGAAACTATCTGTAATAATTTTAATTTTCTCTTCCCTCAGGGTCATTGATAAAACTATAAAACAGCATGAGGCTGAAGGCCAATCTCCATAGGACCCTACTGGCAATGCATCTCTTTGATGATTTAAAAATACATTATGACAGCTGTTTGTCAGCTAGTTTGTAGTTCATTTAGTGTATGACATGCCAATGCGTATCATTCTGATTTCTTACTCAAATATAGTCCCCTACTAATTTAAACACCTTGCAGAAGTCTAATTATAGGACAGCAACATTATTATCTGCATCAGGTAAACCTACAATCTCCTGAAAAAACTTTGGTTCTGTGCTAAAACAGGAAAGAACCTGTTTTTTAATCCTTTCCAACCAGTTTCTACAGCGATAACATTTATTTAGCTATTAAACTCTTTCGATATTTGGTGTGCTAGGGGCTGCAAACAAGAGCCCTAGTCATGCAGTAGGGCACCAAGATGCTACAGTAATACAAATAAATATTCAATACAAAAATATAGAAAGTGATTCATTGGAAGACTGCCCCACTAACCCCAATTTACACAGGGAGCTTTTAAAAACAGCAGGCATTAGTATGGACTCTTATTGATGTGAGAAGCTCAATTTATATTAGAAAGAAATGCGCCTGGATTTTTTCAGTCTTTTGTAAAATATAGAAGTTTAGACTGGACAACCCTTACTCCCAAACAGGTCCTGACTCACAAAAGTAATCTCAAGGGGAAAAAAAATAACCACAACCTGAACCACTTCACACATGTTGAGAAGGACCACTGCCATTAAGTCAAGCTTGCTGTATCTGTCCTTAAGAATCATGCCCTCTCATGCTTTATGCTTCCTATACTTAAGATTTTTGCTTTTAAGAGGAGCAATCACTGATGATATCTTCTATGGAATATTTATAGATTACTTTGCCATGCATCATTTATTGGCATAACAACAGTTTAATTCCTTCAAATCTTTTAATTTACCCCCTAATTCCATGCTCCCCAAAATACTATTGCTGAACAACAATTAAGCTGAAAAATATAGTTCCCTGCAAATCTACTTTTATTGAAATAAGATGTTTATAACAACCCTTATTTTTAATAGCTAGCATTTTTTTGTGGACACTGTGCCTAATCCCTGCTGTAAAACTAATCCTAGTGTTGCATATGCAATAGTATAATAATATTTGTTTCTGTTAGCCCACAGTGCTTTCCTGTGTGCAATAACTTCAGCATTAACTATTTTAATGGCATGGGGAAAAAAGGTACAGAACCCTAAAAATAATGCTTTCAAGTTATCAATGCCACAAGGCGTAGGATACAGCAGGTATATAATGAGTTGTTATCTGCAGTAGTTTTATTTTAGGTAAACCCACATTACTGTTTTTCATAGTAAGCACACCCTTCCTAGAAAAAGCTGTTTTTAAATATTCAACTGGAAAGAACAACGAGATAAATCAGATCATCATCAGTTTTTGGAGGATCTCATTCCCAGCTCCCCCATGCCACACATAGGTGGTCTTTGATAAACAGTTCCCTTGTGTGAATTTTAAAGCAGTCCCTCTCACCCAATGCCATCACTATTTGAGAACCTACATAGAATGCTATGGAAACAACTACATGCCACAACCTGGAAGACGACATTTATAGGAAAAGATGTGTTTACAATAATTGAATTTTGTTGCAAAAGAGTGTTGAGATCCTATCCCAGTAACAAAATTCAGCAGGAAATGGAACTGCAACAGCTTTTATTTTTCTTCCATGTGATGTTAAGCAGACAGAAAACACTAAGACCTACTGATGTTACCTTATTAAGAGGTATAAATGGTCTTCATTCAAGGCATAAACTGACCAAATCATGAAGAAAATTTCCCTATGGAAATATTATTCCCCAATTGTGCATGAGTGCACACACGTATCTTTGGTACTGACTAGTAGTGGGGCAGAATACTGGATCAAATTCACTCTGATCTAATCCAATATTACAATTCCTAGGACCCAATTTTCTACACTTTTCAGAACATCTAGCACCTAAACATCATTTTAAAATGCTGCAGAGGTTTAATATATTCATTTCCTGTATGTCTCTCTAAATAAAACAAACAACCCTATCCACAGAGAGAACAGCAAAAAGATAAATGTAAGAAAGTGCTCACATAAAAGGTTGCTTACTGCAAGTGCATTAATAAAAGCCCTCAAAATAGTATTTCTATAAGGCAAAGTTATTTGAATAAAAATACTAATCTAACCTTTCTCACAAAAAAGCATTGCTATTTCAAAGCCATTTGGCATGCATTCTATTATGCAAATTAAATGTGATGATAATTGTCAATAATATACAATACCAGATTACACAGCCATATTGCCTTCTATTATACTGAAATACAATGCATTTTGCAATATTGTGTACTGCCCCAAGATACATGCCAACCATTTATTAAATTACAGATTGCAATCTTCAGGGAAAGACTAGAGCTTTATTAAGGACAAAGTTTAGTGAAACCATATAATTTACATATCCAACTCATTATCATTACACCACATAATCCACATTTCTTAGCAGGATGGCTTGATTGTTCCACAATTAAAAGCCTGTTAGTTGCATCATTCCCCTACCGGTTTTAATCATACTTCTCATTGTACTGTGCAAGGTACTTTAACTCTATGAGGATGGGTGAACACATAGCCTGGAATAATGTACAATGCAATCAAGTTTTCTGTCCCAGACAGAAAGGCAAAGGAGGCAATACTGCATTGCATTGACTGAGACCTCATACTATATATTCAGTAATGCACATTTTTAATATCCAGTGCATTTGTCCCCATCTAAAACAGGGTAGAAGTTAGCATTAAATCCCCTCCTCCTACAACATATTAACTATATTTTCCAAAATGCCAATCATTTCTCAGATCTGGTACAAACAAAACATCAGCCAGAGGGAACTGTTTGGTTGTCCTTTTAACAAGCTTGATTTATATAGGCCATTTTACATTACCTGAGATAAATCTCATGTGTCCACACACAATCCTCACTTCAGGGTGCCATTTCTTATCCCATAACTATATCAAAAGTACAAAGGAATCCCATATATACCATATTTCTGCCTATGAATTGTTTCAATTAAGGCAATTATTTGAGACCTACATTGAGATCAGATAATAAGATATGTCCTTTAATGGTGAAGGTATAAGGAAGAAACAATACCCTAAAACCAAACTGAGATTGAAGCATAAGTAAGATAACAGGTTAAGCATGATTCTTTTCTTTTCCCACTACGATCCTTTATTTTCACACTTAGAAAATCCAGCTGGCAATTTCTAGCCAAGCTCTACCAAATCCACCCCTTGATCATAAGGCCTTGATTATATCCCAGCTAGATATCTGCAACCAATGTCTCTTGCCTGCCAGACACTTAGCTCACCATCTTCTACCTGTCCAAAATGTTGCTGCCTTGTCTACACAGGCAAAGAATGTGAAATCTTTCCTTTTTCTTTCAGTAAAACTAGTCTGATGGAGGTCCCATTAATAAAGAGGGATGGGGGTTTCTTCAAAAGTTAAAAAAGGACAGTTTCTACACATTGATTGAACTGTTGTATGAAGTGATTTTCACAATGGTGGCTGCTCATTGAAAAAAATACGCATGTGAAAACCTTCAACAATGCTGTCATAACAGCTACTGTTCATTCTGTATTTAACTGTTAGACAGGAACAGGAATTTACAGATAAGAATGTAATAAAAAGTAAAAAGGAGGTGACTTAATTTCACACGGCCCAAGAAGAATTCTCTATACTTTAGAATCAAGTACACAGGTTTAGTTAAGTGTCTGTTGTGCACCCTGAGCATGTTAACTGTATTATAGAAACTGGTCAAACTTTGAACATAAAATTAAAATGTTCCTAACAGCTTAGTGTTACACCCATACAGCCATACTTCTTGAGTTTATTTGAATGCCAAAAAAGAATTGAATGTACTTTAGATATACAGCTGACCTGTTTTTCTGACTTAAATTTAATGTCAAAAGGTTTGCATTTTTTCATTCCTAGTTTTAGTTGAAACCAGATATATACAAGCTCAAAATAAAAGCATGATGCCTTTTAAAAGTTAACCAAGGAAACTTTGCAGTGGATTCTCCAGATCAAGAGTTGATATTTTAGTAAAAAAACATCCACTTTCATTCAAGGAAATTGTATAGCCTGTAGAATAAATGATGTACAGTAAAAGCTCTGTTATTCGGCATCCCCCAGGAATGGGGGATGCCGGTTAATCAAATATGCCAGTTAATCAAATGTGTACTGTCTGGTGCACTCCCCGGCATCAGTGTGTCGGGGGCCAGAGGCAGGCTGCTTTGCCCCACATGGCCACACAGGCTGCTTTGCCTTGGGCCATGAGCTGAAGAAGTGACAAAGAAAAACTCTTCTTGTCCCTGCAACATGTGGCCTGTGAAATGTGTAGCCCAGTGGGGGCTGGGAGGTGGCAGCCTTCCACAGCTGCCTGGCCATGCCACAGTTGGACAGCCTGGCGATGCCCTAATAGCTGTGAAGATGACCCTCATAATTTCTGCCAATAAAGGGCTAACTTTGAATCTGCATGCAGCTAAAAGAATGATAACGTGAAAAATTGTTTGGGTCAAGTAGTGCACTTAAGTGTATTCTATCAAATGAACACACTGTAGGCCATACATACCTCATAGTCAGTGTGCAGCATGAGCCATGGGTAACATAGGCTGCCATAACCTGACCTGAGTATAATCTATGTAGCAATGATGTGAGTTGACATGCACTGTAAGGTACATTAACATAATTCAGGGAAAAGACTGGTGCAGCACCAAAGCATAACCAAATGTGGAAAACCCTGTATTAAGTATGTAATCATGGTTAAGCCATACAACTTTGGATGTCACTGAAACTCTTAGAAAGAGAAACCAAACCAGTGAGAAACTCTAGAAACCTGGCCAGTGGACCTAGTTTCCCTTGAATCCAAGGTATATTGTTAATACCAGTAAGTCTTTGCTGTTGTGTATCCCAGTAAAGTTTTTGAGTTGTAAGTGAAATAGGTCTCACTGGTCATCATCCGTCTCACTGTCAACCCCAGTTAAAACTTGGAGTAAAAACATAACCAAAAACATGAATATAGGACACAAGATTACTATGTTAGTTCTGAGCCCCATATAACTTCCTGTATAAGATATTCTACAAACTGGTGTTGCCATACTTAAAAGGGGGCACCTATGGTAGTGGTTTGGATCTGACTCTTAGGGTTTTTACCCTTTGCTGGCACATGCTCACACTCCAATGTGTGCTTGCGCTAGCATACACACACACACATTTTCTACAAATAACTTTACTGAATTTAATTCTTTTCCATTTTTCTGGAAAACTGGAATTTATGGACAGTTATATTAGTGTCTTTTAAGCTTGCCTTATTATTCTGCTGCCTGTGAATTATTTACAATACAACTTAGTTCTGCTTTATACTGACATCATATTTGATTTGGGCCTTAGCTATGGACCTTTTGGAAACCCAATAATAAAAAAGGCAAATTAAGACAACTAACAGAAAAAGAAAGCTCAAATACATTAATACAACAGATGAAAGCATGAAATACATGAAAGCAAAAAACCAAATGATACAATATGCTTTTTTCATAAAACAGTTTTCCTGTGGGCAATATGCCCTTAGTCTTATCTTGAATCCTGTCTTGCCTTTTTGCTCATTCACCCATCAGGGTCTATTTTTATTATCTGTTGCTATCTAACTTAGATTGCAAGCTCCTTAGGGCAAGGACCTTGTCTTCTTGCATGTCTGTAATGTGCCATGCACACCTCTAGCACTAAATAAATAATAAGGTCTACAGACTCAACTTAGCATCCATATCAATTTGTAGTGAAGGCTCCCTATGTTTTTAGAGAGTGTGAAGCTCATTTCTTTCTCTTAATGGCTGATGCTGGACAAGAATAAATATAAATCCTTATTTCTCAGTGTTTCTGTGGGAGCAAACTGGCTCATTACAGTTCCTGCTGACAGTGACCTTAGGCCAGTCTAGTCAAATCCAACTCTTGGCAGTTAACTTTTTCTTGCAGTCAAATTTGTTGCACAGATTTCTTTAGATAACCATCTTGAGTCTTTACAATCATCTGTTACTAACACAGCTTTAGCTTTGAATAACCAGAAGTTCTCCTTCCAGCAATCTCTGTAGGTCCATAAAGCAGCTAAAAAGGACTGCTCAGAATGAGAAAATAAAACCTGTCAGTTTAAGTCATACTGTTTTCTAACATGCAATTCCATTCCCAAGAGTGAAATAACAACTCTCCTGACTTTGTCAATGTTTCACTTCTTAAGTGGCAACTTTCCCAATTTATTAGAGCAACTTGGTATTTTAAATGAGCTAAAAAGCTTGATAAAAGAAACCATGTTATTCTGTTTATGTCGCTGGAAAAAATACATATTATATAAGTGACATTTCTGTTGTTGATATCAAAGTATTCCCTTATCATTTCTCTAAATACAGAGTTTGAAACATGCAGAGCTACCATGATATCTGCAAGCAAAATAAATGAATACCATGACTTATCACTAGAACACCCAGTACCTTCTGACATTTGGGTGTGTGACAGGTTTGCAGGGGACAAAAAAAAACTTTAAAAAAATAAAAGAAACCACTATCTTCCAATTCTCCAGCTAAAATTAACTGTGTCACATTGGAGTTAATTTGATGTGGCAGCTCTTTCAAACTTTTTCTAAAAGAGGTTATAGTGTCTCAAGTGTCACTCTGATGCATGTACACCGCTTTTGCCTACAAGGTCTAGGCTTACATCTCCTATCACCATAGTCCAGAAATGGTGGGGCTGGGGGGGGTGAAGAGACCTCATGGAAAGTTATACTGGAATCTGCTGAGAGTTGCTCTCTGTGTTAAGTTAAATGCTGTATTCCTTACTCAAGCAATACTCTCAGTAAAGACAATGGAAGCTTTATTAGAAGTATATTAAGTCCAAACTGATTACCCTTTACTTCCATCCAAGACCTGCATAAATTGATTGTATATATGAGAAACTATAAATAAATGTTTGATGGCCTGTTGTAGAACAGCTGATATGCTACTCAGTGCTGTTCAACCACTGGCCCATGAAGTCTGGTGTCACAGGAACAGTGACTGCATTAATTACCACTCCCCTTCTGCCAAATTTCTGGACCCCTGGAAACCCTGTGGGGTGGTCAACATGGCCCCATGCACTAGCTGGCATTAGCACACAGTCAGATCAGTGCACAGGGTCACTCCATGGATGGATCTAGGTGTGCAGGGCCACTCCATAGGCAGATCCAGTCATGTAGGGCCAGGCTAGCACTCATATCACATTTGTGAACTGATGCTACATTGGATCTAGCCCAGGGACCAGCCTGGCACCACTCATCTGGCCCATGGGTCCAGACAGGGTGATCATCACTGCTCTACTTTATACAATCTCTGTGGCAAGTGCAAGGATTAGGCAACATTAACAGTATCCCCCTCCCCAACACATTGGTATGGAAAAGAAACATTAATAAACAGATACTAACACCCCAAAGAAGCAAAGTCTTTTTGTGCACTAGAACTGCAGCTTCATTCTGTGTTCAGGGCTTTTTTATAGTTCCATATCTCAGGTGAGCTGTCATTGCCATTTTCCCTTAATGATTTCCAAAACTGTCATCATAATAAAGTATACAGTCATTCTTTTGATATGTCAGGGTAGACTAGTTGTCAATATTTAAGAAATACTACAAAGAATCATAAAAGCTACCAGATAATATTCTTCAAATAGACTATGGTGCGTCAGATTTTTTTTTCAATAAATTTATGGATTTTTGAAGGGCAAGTTTCTAGGAAAAGCTTAAATTGTGCAATTGCTGAAATGAAAACATGAATACGTTACACATCATGGTAGGTTTTAATGAATGTGTTAGTGTCTGTCATTTCTGAAGAATGGGGCAGCAGGAGTCTGGTCTTAAATCCACAAGTCTCTTGAGGCAAAGAGTACTCAGTAAATTACTAGGCTTCAGCAATTTATTATTTTTGGAACTTACTCCATGGAGTGACAAGATTAAATTATTCAGGTAATATTCCAAAGTTGGATTTTTTCATTAATGCATTTCATGATATAAAAACACTCAGTGACCTATTTATCATACTACTTACCACTTAATACAGTGCAGCTATTGTCACTAACCCTTTTTTCTTAGCTCTAAGAATACTAATTAATGTAAAACTGTAATGTATTAACAGCAATAAACACACATAAGTTAGTAGACATATGTAAAAAGTAGTCAAGTGTGCAGTTGCTAATGATATTTTATTGTGTTTCTCAATCATTACAAGATGACATTTATTGATATAGGAATTACCATATTGGAACAGATGAATGTCCCATCGAGTTTAGCATCCTGTTCCTGAAGGCAGCTAATCCTCGATGCACAAAGGGAAGGGACAACACACCTCAAACTGCTATTTTGGCAGACAGGAGGGCCGAGAGGGTGTTTCTTTTCAGTCACCTAGCAATCCCATGAGTTTTTTTGATTAAAATACATACAGCTTATTATAAGTACTTTTGACAGAACTATGATACCATAAATTTAAAAGGAGTGGGGAGAAAAGCCCAGTCAAAGAAAAAGGGTCTCAGCACAGATGAGAGAATCTCCTGCCAGTGTTACAGTCCACATACATTTCTCACAAGATGTGTATTAGGGCTCACTGAAAATATACATTTCCCAAATGATAAACTTTGGATCAAATGAAATATTTTCATTTTCTGAAAATTTTCAATACATTTAAGCTTTCCATTTTTTTAAGCCAAAACTTTTCTGCAACTGAGAACCATTTGGAGAAAATATCCATTTAATCAACAACGCCTTTTAAAAAAAAAAAAAGGTATAATTAAAAATGGTCCACCAATCTCCGCTCATCAGGGAACAGGTTTCACACCAGGACATGCATGTCTGTTTCAAGTGGGCTACAGTTCACACTAAAATGATAATTTTTAAGTAAACCACCTACACACCCTCAAGAAAAAAAATACTGGATGAATCTTAGCAAAGCCTGCACAATGTATCTGCTCTTTTTAGCTGTTGTGCCTGTCTTTATACATAAAATCCACCTCTTCCTGCAGAGGAGAGTAGCAATTGCTACAGGGAAGAAGGGGAAGGAACATGTAGGTACTTTCTCCTACTGGAACAATAAAAGCAAAATATTAAGATTTTGGGTTAAAAAAAGGGAACAGGAAAAAAAAATGTAAAATGGCATGAAGTACTGTGACCAAAACACTGTTATCTATTTGTAACAGCTCTTTTTAAAGAAGAATTGATGCTACTGAAGATTAAGAATCCAGTCCTACAAACCATTCTATGAGGCTCAAGTTCTATATGCATTCAGAGATCTTTGAATTGAGTAGAATCCTGATTTCATAGGGATATACCCACGTAGGAAAACTTGTAGGATCAGAACATAAGCCTATATGAAGATGGTGTATAGTGTACCCTCAGCAAGTTTGCAGATGACACTAGGCTATGGGGAGTAGTAGATACACTGGAGGGTAGGGCTAGGGTTCAGAGTTACTTAGACAAATTGGAAGAATATTCTTACAAAAGAGTAGTAAAATACTGGAACAGGTGACCGAGAGAAGTGGTGGAATCTACCTCCTTGGAGGTTTTTAAGACCCAGCTAGACACATCTTTGACTGGGATGATCTAGCTGGGGCCAGTCCTGCCTTGAGCAGGCGGTTGGACTAAATGACATTCTGAGGTCCCTTCCAACCTTAATTTTCTGTGATTATTTGATACTATGATATGAAGTCTACATTGTCCAAGTGAACTTGGGTCTGAATTTTACTTATGCAAAGCATTTTCACTCTATCTTTTTAAAAACAAATACATCACTCAAGTATGTTGACACTTAGCCAGAAGTTATACTTTTGTCTGAAATGAAGCATGAAAAATTTTAGCTGAAAAGCAATTTTTTCTCTTCAATTAATTTTTTTTAATAAGCTTACGAGCAAATAAAAACAGAAGAATAACTGTTTCCAACTACTTCGATGTAGCTTCCTCGGCAGTTTGAAGAGGAAGTTTTCTCTTGAACTGCCCCACATTGGAAGGAAGTAATCATTTCAAGATTCATTAAAAGAACTTGCCAGATCCTGAAGTCTGCTAATTACATAAATACAGGTGATTTATATGGAGTACCTTCAGTGAGACTCCACACAGATATTACTGGACATATTCACTTAACTATATGCAGAGTCAGGTTATCAGCATGGGGTCATCATATTTTAGTCCTATTCAATTTCTCATTTTTAAAGCAAAGTACTTAATCTGTCATGTTTAATCTTATAGAAAGTCCATAATGCACTCTCCAAGTCTACATACATCTGTCTCATTATAAGTAAAGGCAAAGAATAAGCATATAATATTTATGCATTTTTAAATGAATAGTCTTTTTTTAAATGGTAAAAAATGTAAGAGGGCTGCTGAGGAATTTAAAAAAAAAATCAAACAAGCCTATCTGTCCTTATGAAAATAATACAGATTTTCATAATTTACATTAGATGCAGATATGTCTCCATATTATAATTACCAGATATAGAAAATCATTCTATTTTTAATAAATATTTAATACACAAGAACTACTTATGCTTTTTAAAAATACATGAAATAAAAAGATTATCTATTAATAGATTATCTATGAAAGGCCAAACCTTAAGTATTGATTTGGCAGCTTCTAGACAGAGCTATATTAAAAAAACCAAAACTATATTTAGCTACTGTCTGATAATGTGTTGCTGCAACCTCATACATAGGGGGATCCAGTAAAACTTTAGCTTGAACCTACACTCTTTAAACTTGCAGTAGGTATGAACAGTAAGAGGTGCTAGTAAAGGTCTGTGGAGATCCAGACAAAAGCCAAAGAAGGAATTTATGCTAAGCTTCACATCTTGATATTTTCTCCTTAAATATGCTAAATATGATGACAAAGTAAAGCATTTAGCTTGGAAGTGGAGTGATGAATCAGAGCCCCAATCTTGCAAATGTTTGTGAAGAGCTTTATGCTTACAAAGAGTTCTAGAGATAGCAATAAGGATATTTGCAGAAGTAAACTCACGTGCTTGAGTATTTGTGATACAGAGCATATGTGATTTTCCTCTTTCCCCAGAACATTTTGGTACAACATACATTCATTTAAAAGGAAATGAAAAGCCAGTTTCACAAATATTTTTAGAAGCGATTTCCAACAGGACATTTACACAGAATCCAGAGAAATCACTCCTTCAGTTGGGTGATATAGAATATTAACAAGGAAATCTTTCAATAGCTGAGTGCTAGTATCCAAGTATTAAAAACAGTTCTGCACTGAACAAATCTAAACAAAACAAGATTTTGGTTAATACATAACTGCATAATAACCATGGAACTCTGAATACCGTGATAATACATCTAGGGTTTACCCAAACACCAAATCAAACCTGCCCCAGTTTTGAGATTATCCACAAAATCAGAATAGATAGCTAAAAATAAATTCACATTTGAGAGCTTAAGAGACCATGGCCATCCAGACAGGCAAAATTTTCTGCTAATGCAAAGTGTATGCTACAGAAATTGAGAAAGCTAGTCCAAGTACCAGAAAATCCAGCAAGCACAGATTACGCATAAAAATGAAAAAAGAAAGATCAAGATAGTGGAAGCATGAATCATTAAAAAGAAAATTCTTTGGGGACAAGTAGTTACATATTGTATAATAAAATTGAAGTTCTAATCATATAAAATATTTTTAAATATAACAACGATCATCAATTTTTCATTATTTCTTAAATACATAAGACTACTTTTGCTTCCATTTTAAACAGAATTGTTTTAACACACTAATTTATGGTTTTATATTTTTAAAGAAATCAATGTCATGACAGATACAAAGTCAAACTGTTGAGCTGATAAGATATAACATTGTCCTTTTGCAGTGAATATCTAACATGTGGCATTAGGGTGGCCATCATAGAGGACAGCCTGGTTGTCCTCTATTGATACAAAACCAGACAACTTTATGTCCTCTATTTTTCTCTTGAAAAATAGAAAAGAGAAAGAGAAAAATAGAGGACATAAAGGCACCAGGTTTTGTATCAATAGAGAACAGAGTAGTAGAAACCAGAATGTCTTCCATGGTGGCAACCCAATATGGCATATAAAATGGACCATAAATGTTTTCTTGTATTATTTACATGGAGACAATTCTCTTTCCTCATATGCTCATACACCAGTGCACTGGGAAACAGGGGAAAGAATAAAAGAGTAAAAGTAAAATGCTAAGAGATATTGAGCAAAGAGTATTTATTGATTAAGAAAGGGAGGAAAAAGACATTTCCATAGATTTAACCTAGTGACTTAACCCCCTAGACTGGGTAGAAACATTCAAAAAGCCCAAGGCAGAATCAAGCTAAGTTCTGCAGTTTTCTGTAACTGGCCTAGTTTAGATTGCTAGTGACTGCTTTGGCATACTACACCAAAATGTTGTGACACAACATGCCAGTCTAAACTTTGTCATAATGTTTAGATTTGTGTGTAGGAAGTGTATACTCATTGACATTCAGAGTTTATCTGCATTTAGCTGAATGGCCTAGCCTTCCATACTATTACTTTGTTTACCCTTATTTTTACATGCATGTGTGATGCTCTTTCTGCCTGCATGCTGAATAATAAAATATTTCCTGGTGTAAGTTAATTTGCTGGAGAGCAATGTAACACTCATTACAACTTGTTCTACCACCGCGATGAGATATATCTGAGGAATCTGCATAAAGGGAATTAAGCCATCCCAAAATAAAACTCCCTTCCCAAAGTTGATTTATTTAAAATTGTTACAGTACAAACATCCCACCCCCTTTTGATCAGTGCAATAAATATTCCCTCTTCACTAGCAGTAAACATGGGGGAAATACAACTTATAAAATTTTACTGAATGTTTGGTGCTTGTTAATTTTTCTTCAGGTAATCCTTATCTATGGACTAATGAGGCTTTAAAATGGATATTGAAGTTGAATAATTGACTACAGAAGATTCAAAGAGCTCTGAAACAGGATGGGACTATTTGCCTGGCTAAGAAGGACAGAATTAGATTACATACACTGAAATAATATTAAAATACATTTGCATTAGTGTTAGATAATAATCAGAAAAAAGTGTAAAGATATACTTAACAAACATTAAAGGCTACTCCTGCAAGTGGATCAATGCATATTAATGTTGGCTCAAATACAGGGCTCTAATGAGAGAGACTATGACAGTACAGGAATAAATGCTCATTTCCACGTGGAGATATTTTGAATGAGCTATTCTGGAAAAACTCTAGGTGTTGACACCTTGATTCCAGAACAAAAATGCCCTTTTCTGTTTAATTAACCCACTAATTCATTAATCCATTCTGAAAATTACTGCATTTTAAGTTTACAGACCACCTTAATTTGAATTCATTTTCAAATGTAGACAAGCCCTGAAAACCTATTTGTCATTTTTTGTAGTGACACAAAAGCAAACAAAAATGGTTGAAGAACATCGTTAAAAGTGCAAGGAACCTTTGAGCTAGCAGTTTGACACATTTCACCTTATAATAGCTGACAGAAACTGTTAGCCTAGTTTCAATAGTTGAAAGTTATTAGAGGATGAACTGTGCATTTTCACTAATCCTACTGCCCCAGTAAAATGATATTTACTTCTTATACTACCTTTCTCCTATTACAAAATATGGGATTATATATTTATACCTTGAGAAAAAAAATTACTACCAGGGACAAAAGGATAGGACACTGGACCGAGAGTCAGGTCACTGGGATTCGCTTTCCCCTATGCTAGTTATCTGTTTCATTACAAGGTGGTTAACTTACACATGCCCCAGGAGCAGTTAAGTATGGATAAATGGTATCTTTCCTTGTAAAATTATGAGAACTAGAGACACAATGGAATATTGTTAACAGTGTATAATACAAATAGATTCAGAAATGATAAAAAATACAGTTCCCTACATTTGGATTTTAAAGGGAAGTTTTTAAATGATACCCCTTAATTCATTAAGCCTAGTATATTCAAAGAATGTGGGAATAGTCTAAAATAAGCTGACTTACATCCATTTTGAGTGCAATTAATCCTTTATATATTAAAAAATGAAAACAGAAAAAAATGAAAAAAGAATGCAATGCTTTCTTGTAATTGGCATAATCGAAAGAAGAAAAGTCATGTGACAAATGAATTATCAGAATTGGAAGTCTTAGGTGAGGGGAAGACGTAGAGACACACCTGTGCCTGCCTGGGTCTTGGGACATGTTCCTCATGTACAGCTGTGAAATGAAGGAATTTCAGTGCAGAAGAGACTTAGTTAGCATAGCAGTCATGACACCCAGTTGATGTTTAGTAGCCTCTTTTCATTTTAAAGCTTCTGGATCATATCCTTCTCTTTATTTTGCTTGTTCTTTTCTCCACCCTTGCATTAGAATTAAATTCTGGCCTCACTTCTCTCCTCTACTGCTCTGAAATTTGCCCAGAGGCAAAAGCAACCAGATGCTCTGTCACATTTTGGGAAAATCAAATGAAATATATTTTTTTCTC
Source organism: Crocodylus siamensis (assembly GCF_052110815.1). NCBI lineage: Eukaryota > Metazoa > Chordata > Crocodylia > Crocodylidae > Crocodylus > Crocodylus siamensis. The sequence continues at coordinate 156,345,381 of NC_143397.1, read as the reverse complement.
CTTGGGAGAAATAAAACTTTCCATGTTTTTTTTTTCTGGGAGAAACTTTCAATTTGTTATCTTTTATCTAATTTGAAATGAAAAACTTTTTTTTCAGAATAGAGAAGCTGCTGGCAGAACAATCCCCTCCTTCCTTCCTAATTTTATCAGTCCCTCTGCCCTTCTCTTTTTTCTGTAACATTTCTGTATGGCAACTTCAGCACCATTTTACCAATATTTGTGCATCTGGGTGTGAATATGTAAGTGCTGGTGGTGGGGGAAAGCAGGGAGGAGTGACAACACTCACCTAATAATATGCAGAAAAACACAGCTCCTTGTAGGAGCCACGACCCCTGAAATACTGTCCTCCATTTGGATTTTCTGCTACACAGAAACATCTTTAAATTGTTATTGGGTACCAAAAGACTCGAAAAACACCTGCTTGGAATATGCATCATTTGCAGGTGTTAGGCAACACATCTTCCAACATATCAACATGGGTCACTTGCTGAGAAAGATCATAAAGTTTCATAACTGAAGAGACTGGAAAGCTATTAAAAGGCAGGGTCATTTTTTACTAGGTGAAACTCAGGTATGATAGTACATGACAGAACAAGGTAATAAAACACTGGAACAAGTTACTCAGAGAGCTTGTGGAATCTTTATCCTTGGAGACCCAGCTAGACAAAGCTTTGGCAGGGATGATCTACTTAGAGATGGCCGTGCTTTGAGCAGGGCAATGAACTGACTAGATGACCTCCTGAGGTCCCTTCCAGCCCCAATTTTCTATTATTTCTGATTTCTTTGAGACTGAGGTTACCTGCCTCTGAATATAAATGGGATCTTTCACATCCCAGCAAAGGGTTACCTATAGGAAAAGCATTATTTTCATGATATTTGTTAGTACTGATTCTCTTTTGGTTTATCCATTAGGTAAAAAGTAATGGTATTTTAAGTACTCTTGTGCCAGGTATGTGTCTGTCCATCTACCATAATAAAACTGCCCAATGCCCAAATGAATGGCATACTGCCAGGGGATTTAAGATAGAGGGCAGTCTGAGAGTCAGAACTAGAGCCATGTATCAGTAACTGGATAGATGCATTACAGGCCCCAAAGCTCAAAAGAGCATATTACATAAAGATTTACGCACTGCAATTAAGGCTAGAGGTCCCATGCCAAGGAATAATTCTGTTTGGATTCTGGATGTTTAAAATACACCAAGCCTAGTGTCTTGGAACCTCACACGGCTGACCAGAACTAAGGGCCAGGTACAGACATTACACTAGTATAAGTGATCAGAAACAATTCATACCCATAACTGAACAGAAGTTTGGTACACATCGAGTGGTTTAAAAATGATGGAACCCAGTCTAAGACATGTCCTGCCACCAAAGGGTAAGTGTGTGTTCTGTTCACTACCAATCTTAACTATGTCACTTATAGTAAAATACATAATTTACATCAATTCTGCCTTGGGCTTTTTGAACATCTGTGCCTAGCCAAGATGACTGACCAGATCTGTAATAAAGGAGACTTCCACAGTGGTCTGTTAGCAGGAGCTGATGAAAGTGCTTAGGCAAGCATGGACTTGAACAGATAGAAGTTCAGAGAAGAGTTGTTCCATTGCATGAAATTATGGAAATGCACTTAATTTTTGTTCCAGCACAACCAATACTTCATTATTCTCCGATAGTGGCTTAATGGTGTTAGAGTGAAAATACTCCCAAACAATCAGGGATTATCACTGCTAATTTTGCACCCAATTCTTACAAATAAACTATGTAGCTATGGCGTGGCTTTTTCACAGTCAGGTGAGTGGGAAACTGGCTCAGGGGATGCACCCAGAAAGTGGTGGTGGATGGGTCGGTTTCTACCTGGAGAGGTGTGGGCAGTGGTGTCCCCCAAGGCTCTGTCCTTAGCCTAGTGCAGTTCAATATCTTCATGAGTGATTTGGATGAGGGTGTAGAAAGCACTCTGTTCAAATTCGCAGATGACACCAAACAATGGGGTATAATAAACACACTAGAGGGTAGGGAGCGAATTCAGGCAGATTTGGATAGACTGGCGAAGTGGGCAAAGCAGAATAGGATGCAATTTAACGAAGATAAGTGCAAGGTGCTGCACCTGAGGATAAAGAAACTCCAATACACTTATAGATTGGGAAGTACCATTCTAAGTAACACAAGTGGAAAAGGATCTTGGAGTCACAGCTGATGCAAAAATGAACATGAATCACCAATGTGACAAGCTAATAAGTAAGGGCAAGTGCACTCTTTCCTGCATTAGTAGGTGCATCACAAGCAGGTCTAGGGAGGTGATACTTCCCCTCTATGCGGCATTGGTGAGGCCACAGCTGGAATACTGCATCCAGTTTTGGGCACCCCACTTCAAGAGGGATGTGGAAAGGGTTCAGAGAAGGGCTGCTCATATGGCTGAAGGCCTGCGGGGAAGATGCTATGAAGACAGATTGAGGGACCTGAATCTCTTCAGCCTCTGCAAGAGAAGGCTGAGAGGTGATCTTGTGGATGACTCATCGGGGAGGTCAGCAGGGAATAGGGGATACTCTGTTTACCAGGGTACCCCTCAGGGTTACTACAAACAATGGCCAGAAGCCAAAGGAGAGCAGATTTAGATTGGATATCGGGAAGAAATTCTTTACAGTGAGGGTTGCCATAGAATTTTTTACTTCGGTAAAATTGCTATTTTAAAAAAAATATATTAACATAATATTTTGAAGCCTGTACTGCCACAGCCACACTCATGTAGGTATGACTATGCAAGCTGAATTTATGGTAGTGGCCACAATGTAAAGATATCAGAAATGGAGGCTTCTATCTCCTCTTACAAGAGCATTTACAGCATGCCTGAGTGCATCACGCTCCAAGATTTCCTTAGTTTTGCCAATATTATGCTATTAATTAGCTGCATTACCCCCTGTAATTCTAGATCATAATCCATTTGCTAGCAATATACCCACACGCATCATCAAATATCTCTTTAAAAAAAAAGGGCTGATTAATGCATACTATGGTGAAGTACATTTGGTTCTAGTTTGCTTCCTATAATCTACTTTGAAAGCTGCCTAAAAATGACCCAGGACTGTAATATAAAAAGTTCCAAAGAAACAGAGAGGTACTGTGATACACAAAAGGTTGCCTACGTCTACACTACCATAAAATTGTTCCAGTAAGAATTCTTGTTTCTTAAAAAATATCTAGATCACTCTAGAGGTTTACAATAAAGAAAGCAGCACCCAGTCACCACTTTCAATGGACATTTATAAAAAACTGTGCTATTAATTTAAAAAAAAAATTCTTGCTGTGGAGATAATGGGGTAGGGAGGAAGAAGTGTGGGACTTGGTCTAACCTAGTGGGTATGAAATTAATTTCTGTCATGGGAAAAGACGAATAAGAGGCCTTTTGATTGTGTAGGATGTTTCGACTGAGGTTCATGAATAATCATGGGTTGTAAATGAACAAGTTTTCTTGGAAGAGGCAATGGAAGAACAAGCAAACAGTAACCTTTTTTGACCACCAGGGAAGGACAACAGGCCCTGGGAATAACCACGAATCTAGAAGAATAGACTAAAGCATCAGATCACCATGTGAAGAACCAGTGCTCCTGTGCAGTAAGAGAAACAAAATCTCTCTAGGATGGAGAAGCAAGCAATGCTGCCAGTAAGGACATTTGTGTAAACTTTACTTTTCCTTTCTAATCTAACAGACCATAAAATACACCATTCTAGCTGACTGATAAGTCTTGGCTTATTTTAGAAAGGCTGTCTGGGAATACAGAAAATCTTCAGATACTTGCTGAGCTTCTGAAGAGTTCAAGTCTTTAGTAATTCAAGTTCTTTGGCACTCACCAGAAAACCCTGGTGTGAAATAGTGGTGCTGAAGCCCAGAGATCCAAACTCTAGGTAGGGAAGGTCATGGCATTAACCCTTTTAAAAAGTGATGGCTTCATTTTTCATACAGGGTTTTTGGGAGCCTTCCAAATGTCAGTGCCTTAACATATGCCTTAGGGAACAGTAACACTCACAATTCAATAACTTTCAAAATAAGAGTAGGAGATATTTTGATCCCTGTGTACATTTGAAACATTATAGGGGTAGTTTAAGAACAAATATTTCAAAGCAAGATACTCAGTTTACTAGGTTATGTGAAAAAAATGTGGCCAGTGTTCATCTCTTCAACACCAAAACACATAAAGGATAAGAGAGGATGAAGACAAATTTAGAAAAGTAAATGTATAAATCTATTCTAGGTTTTACCTGAAACAGTTGTGCCACCCTTCTAAATGTACTTTGGAGTGGTTGGGGGAGCGGCAAATGACCTGGGTTATCTCTTGTCCACTGGTGCTTTGAATGTTTTAAAGGCCAGCTGCATGGTTGATATCATGCTATCATCCAAATAGAAGATAGCATCCAGATTTTAGGTTTTCCAGTGGTGGTTTATGGCCTTAATCCTCTATATAAAAAAATCATGTTTGGAGAATAACTGTCACTTAACAAGCAAGAAGTTATTTGTGGGGATGACAGTTCATTATTGAAAAATTCCATTTCCCGAGTTTCCAGGCAGATACCACCTGTGCAATTGTAGTGATATTCGACAGGCAGAGAAGCTACTGAAGGCCGAGTAAGGGGGCCATCATTTTTGTCATGGTCATGCCAGCATTTCTGTGCTATTTTAAAAGGAGTCCTTTTTCCTCATGGACTTCATGCGTTTTCTTTTTTTTTTCACATTTTGATAGATATGTATTGATTCCATCTTGAAAGCACTTTTCCTTTTACTTACTGAAGACTAGAACTTTAGACTATTCATAAAAAGGTTTTAATGAGCCCCTTCCTGAATAAAGGGCAATCTTTCCACAGATGTTTCTGTTCCCTCAGTTTCTCTGAAAAGTGGAAGCATTTTCTGATTGTAAGTCTGAAATCTCCCACTAATGAGGTATGTTAATTAGTGGCCCATTTAAATACGCAAGTGGGAAAAAAAAGAGAGGGTGGGGGAGGGGGAGGTTTATGCGCAGAGTTATTTCTTTCCCATATTGTGCTCTTCGTTTTGTATTGCAGATACCACTAGCTTTTATTTCTTAGCAATTCTTAGCATAATCACTGCCAGTTGCCACAGTGATCATTGTATCTAAGTACTAAAAATGATAGGTGCAAAAGAAGCAGCTAAATGGAAAGATTTCAAATACAGTTGTTTAAATTAATTATATGCTGGTCTTTGGTCATCTCCGGTATAATAATGAATTTTCTTCTGTTGTAAGAATCATCCCAACGTATAGGTAGAGTCCAAAAATTACGAATTTACTTCACTTAGGAGAACAACTTTCTGGTTGCTCTAAGACAGTGATTCTCAACTGGGGCCCTGCAGCATGCTGGGGTGCCATGAGATTCTTAGTAGTAATCTGCCCAGTAGGATGGCAGGCAAGCTTCCACCCATCTGCTTCTGTGGCCTGAGTGACCAGTCTCCACCTTCGTTCTCTGGTTTTTGCTTCCTGCCTTTGCTCTTAAGGGTGGGAATAGGCAGGAAGGCTGACATGCAACAGGGCAAAATCTGGGCTGCCTATGCCAAAAGAGTGAATCTGGGCTGCTTGTATGGCAGAGATGAGCCAAGATGCCTGGGCTATGTGAAGAGTGGGGGAGGCTGCCCAGGCTGCATATGCAGGGAAAGCTGAGCTGAGCTACCTGATGCATGCACACAGAGGCTAGCGACAGAAGTTACGTATAAACTGGTTTAAGTGATCAGAAATGGGTTTAAACCTGTAATAGAACATAAGTTCATTGCACATAAACCAGTTTCAAAATGGCCAAAATGGGTTAAGATAAACCTGGTTGAATGTAGTATCAGACTTAACTGATTGAGTCAAACCAGTTTATGGAACTTCTGGTTTAAATTAAATCAGAGTCCCCCGGCATCCCAGTATGCTTTTCAGCCTTGGGCTGGGCTGGATTGTATGCTCCAGAGAACAGAGCTGGTCCCTCCCTTCTCTTCCCTAGCCAGAGCTCTGGCTAGAAGAGAAGGAGGTGGAGACTGCAGTCAGGAGACGCAGCATCTGTCTGACTTTGTCTTGCCCCACCCCTTCCTTGCTGCTCAAGCAGGGATCCCCTGCTTTCCCACAGCATGGACCCCAGTAGCACAGACCCCAGCCGACATCCAGTCATGGTCCCGCCACCCCATGCTAGCTAATGCTGAGCATAGGCTTATTAACACGCAGGCCAGCTGCTGCCTGGAGGGTGAGCATGGGGGGGGAGAAGAGACAGCTCAGCATGGATGACACCATTAGCTGGGCCAGGCTAGGTGTGCGCAATGCGGTGGGCTGTGGCTGCTGGGTACCAGATGGAATGTGAGGTCTAACTGCACTGGAACCCTAAGAGCGGCTGGAGCCACTGGAAGGAGGGAGCAGAGCTGGGCGCAACCAGGTCCTGGCCTGGCCAGCCCCAGCCACAATCCTGCACATTTGGTACTGTTGCAGCCAAACTGAGCAGCGAGTACTCTGAGTACTCACAGAGCTTAGTTTATGCTGCACATGCCTGACGGGTAGCAGCTTTGCACCCCCAGCACCACCCAGATGCAGGCTGAAGTTGTGCATGGTCCTGCGTGACCAGTCCCAGACTTTGTCTCCAGTGTGAAGCTGAGTGTGGGGTTAGCAGCAGCTCCTGCTTTAGACTTGCAGGGCAGTGCACCCCGCTTTGGCTTCTGCCCTTACTGTAGGGCAGGGAATGCGTTGGGGGAGGGGCCTGGCCATGGGGAAGGGTGGAGCGGGCCTGGGCCCCAATGAGCAATAATCTGCCTCTCATGCTGAGAGGTGTCCATGTGTGTGTGTCTCCAATTTCACTGGAACAAAGGCAGAAAGAACAGTGTCCACTTAGGGCTTTTTTTGAGCAAATCAACAGATCCACTGGTAATGACCAAGGCTCCTGATAAAAAAATTGCAAATTCTCTGGTTAATTCTCCATAAAAAAAAAATAATAATAACCCTCCCCCCACAGCCCCCTGACCCTGCTTATGCCCCTCACTCCCCCCACAACAGCCCCTCAGCCCTACTGGTAACCCTCACTCACCCTACAGCTCCCCCGGCCCTCCAGCCGTAGTGCCTCTCATTCCACCCCACAACCCTCCAGCCCTACTGGTGCCCCTCATTCCCTCCACAGCCCTCCCGGCCTTGCTTGTGCCCCCCACCCACAGCCCCTGCCCTGCACAGGCCAGCTGCAGGGGGCCCCCAGCTGCCAGAGCTATAGGGCCAGGGACCCAGGTCTGTAGCCCCCTGCCCCTGGCAGAAGGCAGTGGCTGCTGCAGGAGAAAGAGCACAGAGCTCTTTCGCACCTTTGCCCCCCGCCACCTGCCTTCTGAGGGCTCAGGAGGAGGTGGGGCCAGCTCCCTGCCACAGCACACACTCCCAGGAGGCAAGGGGGACCTGTTGCCCCCAGATCTGTGCAGGGGGTGGAGGTGCACCACAGGCTCCCCATCCTGTTGCCGTCCCCCAGGGCCTCCACAGTGCAGCTTGTGCAACCCCGCAAAGCAGAGCACAGTGAGGCCACACAGGAAAGATGCTTGCCTCTGTGAGTTCTGTGCTGACCTGGCAACACTTCCCTTGCTCGCAGGAGTAGCAGTGAGGGGCACAACCCCACAACACCACCTGCGCTACCACATCTGCTGGGAAAGTGTTTGCAGAGCAGCGTGAACCTCACAGGGACAAGCAGCTTTCCTGCATGGCCCTGCTATGCCCTGCCATGCCAGGTTACACGTGCTGTGCAGTGGAGGCCCCAGGGGAGGGCAGCAGGGTAGGAAGCATGAGCCCACGACATGCAGCCACACTGCCCCCACCCCACACACAGATCTGGGGGGTGTGGACCCCACCACCTACTCCCAAACAAGCCACCTACAGCCTTGTCATGCTCTCCGCTGGATTCTGAGGCCTCACATTGTGGCCCTAGGCCCCAAGCCCCACACACTACCCAGCAGGGCAGCAGCCCCAGCCCTGCCAACTACGTCCCTATGGTGGCCTCAATCCCCCACTCCTTTACCTGCAGGAGCTGCTCTCCAGGCTGTCTGGGGCCATGTGCATGTTTATGCACATGGTGCCCCCTATCTAACCACCCTCCTCCTGCTACCTCTCAGCCCCCTTCAGGCTGGAACTGTGCCAGTATGCAGAGGGCTCACTACAAAACTACAAAATCCATGGGTTTCACTACTAAAATGAGAAATCCATGTTTTCCCCAATAAAGGGGGAAACCCATGGTTTACTCCATTTTTCCATGGAAAATGGAAAACCTGGATCCTTGGTAATGACCCTCTGGTCTTCTAAAAATGCTTTGCAAAAAAACTGTTTAACAAGAGCTTGAATTAATGAGAGAGAGGCTTTGTTTTCTTGATGGGCTGACAAGCTTTGTGTTCTGATAAGCTCCCTACATTCTTGCTTTCAGTGTTCAACAGGGGACAGAGAAAGGTGTGAGAAATGACCTGGTTTGTAATGAATGCAGTGCCTGTCAGTTTGCTGCAGACATTTTGAAGAAGCAGGGAGTGGGAGATTGAAATGCTCAGTACAATCAACAGATGCATGAAATCCACACAAGCATTCTTCTCTCTTCCTGCTCTCCTCCTGCCCTTTGCCTCAGAGTACTAGGCCGGGGACAGGGTCTGGCAATACTCTGCACCCCTTGAGCAGTGGAGTGGGGAGGCAAAATCCTGGTGAGGGCTGCTTCCCCTTCCCCTTTGAGGCACACCCTGACTGGGGACTGTGCAGGCCAGGGTAGGGGTTCAAACCCCTCCCTAGTCATAGCGTCCTGCTGGGGCCTGGCCACACCTGCCCTCAGCTCAGCACTGTGGAAGGGAAGGGAGGGTTCGCACTAGTGTCCCCGGGCTTCTAGCCTTAGTCACTGAAGGCATGTGCCTGCATTCCCTGAATCAAAAGTGAATGTCTATCCACTTGTAAATCAGTTCAATCTCTGCAGGTTAAACTAACCTGCAAAGATTGAATAAAATCAGGCTCAGGCTTTTTGAATGTCTGTCCGTAGCCAGCAGGGGGAGCCCTGGGGGCCTGCAGTCTGTATGGCATTGGCTCCTCGCTATTCAGAAGTTGGACAACTCTGCTTTGAAGGGTGCTGTGAGGTGTCAAAAGGTAAGCAGAGGCTCAGACCCATCTCTGCCTGGCCATTCCCTTTCCACTATTGCCAAGTTCCTCTGCAATAATAAACACTGTAATTAATGATTTTTTGATATGGGGTGCTGCTCAAATCACAAAAGTTATGTATTCATGCCTTGAATCTAAAAAAGGTTGAGAACTACTGCCCTAAGATTGTACTTCTGGGTAAATAAGTCACCCTTTGCTTCTTCAAGGAAAAACATTTCCACTTTTAGTCTTATTCACTTATACTTTAGATGAAATGCATGTCTTTGATCTAATAGTACTTATGCACTTCTTAATAGAGTCAGCTGTTCTTTATTATAATCCAATGAGTTTTTTTTCTATTTTAAAACAGTACATATGCACACAGCATATGTTAAAATACATCCAACATTATGCCCAGTTGATTTTGAGCAATATTCAGGTCTCTATGATTAGAGTGGGGTTTATATACAACCAAAGTCTACCAAGTATTCCACCATGATTTGGGACAATTTGCAAACAAAATTGTTCCTGTTAGCACCACTTATCTACTTCAGAATTTCATTTTTGGATACTCAGTTTCTAGTCATATAAGTTCCTTACCACAGAGTTTAAATGCCCATGCTTTCCATCTGTTTTTCCATATTTGATTCCCTTTCCAAAGCAAAGTAAAATATTTAAATACATATTTGATTCTTTATCTACTCATCTTAAAAACAAATATTATTAGTTACTTACTGAGAAAATTTCACTGCTAGATCATTAAAAAAAAAAAAGAAAAACCCTGCAAAAAAGCATGATTGCCATAAACACAATCCATTATAATATTCCATGAGGCAGAATGTTTAAGCACATCATTTTAATTACCACAGAAATGGCAGGTGCTCTCTGGAGAGTTTAAGTGCACATCTTCTAGAGAGCTGTTACTGAAATACGTTAGTGTAGCTTTGACCACACAAAGCTTATTCCCTGAAGTATGTTAGTGTATCTTTGACCACATAAAGCTATCCCCTGAAGTATAAAACAAAAACAGTAGTAGCAATAACATTCACTGTATCGCTGTCAAGTTGAGGTTTGTTATAGATATTAGGTTTTCCAGTTCCATCAAATCAAAAGAAAATACAGTTTTCCAATAATAAAGCAATCAGCTGACAAAATACATGGCTAAATTCTCCTCTCAGTTGCAACTCTGAAATCCCATTCAATTCAACATTGAGACTATAGGGTATAAACTAGGGCTCATTCCTCTGACTGAGGAGAATGTCATTTATTATCTTTCACATCAGCAGAACAGTATTGGGTCCTCAAATCTTACAAAATTTGGGTAGTTAATCATAATTCAAAAAAACAAAGTTAATTTAAAGGTTCATTCTCCTCTACTTGATTAAGAGGGACTGGATTCAGTGCTTCAGTTTTAGCTCATCCTCTGACACTGACTCCTTTACCTTGGGCAAGTCATCTAAATTACCACTTTGTCACAGGTTTCCCAATAATAAAATGGAAACACACTCTCTAAAGTTATGAATACTAATCACAGATTTAACTTTGCATGCTAAAAGCAGAGGTTATGCTTGGCCATAAATCCTGGCACCAGTGCAGCTCAAGAAATTCATTAATATTTTATCTTAAATTTTCAGTACAATTTTGCCAGTAATATTAAATGGAGTAATAACATGGTCCTCATACTTCAAAAAGTACAAGAACTAGAAAAATATTTATTTAGAACAAAAAAGAAAGTGTGACTCTCCCGTGCATACACAAACATGGCATGTCTACATGTGATAGTAATGCAACACAATTAACTTCAGCACAGTTTAGCACCAGGGTTTATTGCCCCTAGGTGCAGCATTTACATGTGTATCTGGGACTGCAGCACGTTGAGCCATGGTGGCATGGCTCCCACTGGCAGGGGGCCCAGGGGGTCAGCCTGCTCTGCTCCCTTCTCCTCCAGCCTCAATGTGCTGTGAAGGGGATGGCTGAGGCATGAGGGCGCTACAGTGTGGGACTAGTCAGCAGGTAGCCCCTACATTATAGCACCCTCATGGCTCAGCCAGCCCTATCACCATCTACATGTGTGTTTCACTGTATATAAGCACTTCGCTGTAGGATAGTATTTGTGGCAGGTGGAGTTAATTAGTTTACTGCGGCCTTAGAGCACTGCACATTTAGATGGTGATGCTTTACTGCAGAGCTAACTAGGCAGTTAATAAAGCAATAAAGCATCTCATGTAAATCGACCCATACACAAGAAAACAACCCCCCACCCCCACCCTGAACTTAAACATTAGTTATATGTTCTCTCTGTGTATCCCATTTTGGTAAAATAAAATATTTAGTTGCACCAAAATTTTACTGAGAAACTTATAAAGAATAGACAACATTAAAATTATGGCTCAAGTTCAAACTAATAGAACCAATACAATGCCAATTACTAATTCATATTGTTATTTGAAAATATAAGTTATTTATTGCAGCTCTTACTGATAACAAATTTTCTACTTCATTTTTTTTCCTAACCATTCAAGCTTTGGTCTATCATATTACAGACAGACTCATCATTGGGAAAATGCGCTTGTACTAAGACAAATATTAAGTGTAAAATTCTCTTCATATCTACTACTGGGAGTTCAATCCATGTAGAGGAAACAAAGTATCAAAGTTCAAATCCACACTGTGGATCTGAAAAGTGAATCCTGCCCTAAGGATATACCAAAAGTAAAACACTCTCTAGCAAAGGTATGAAGCAACACTGGTTAGTGCCCTTACTCTGAAAGCAGAAGAAACACAGGTTAAAGTGAAAACAAGAAGAAGTAGTAGAGAAATGATTGGTCTGCCAATGTCTTTTTCTGCTGCTGCTTCTGATTATTCATTACAAAAGCTAAACTTATTACTGTCGAATAAATGGCACTTTTCAGCTTCAGGACTCTCAATTAGTCCTAAAAATACCTCAGTAAAATCAATAGTTTTTCCACATTTCCCACTAAGGCTTGGAAACAAGAGGAGGTAAGCAGGGTATGTTCAATGGTATTTTACAGGCACACTACAGATGCAATGTAGACCCACACTAAGGTGGAGAGGGGGAATGGAGAGGGTGCAACTTGTATGCCTAGGAAACAGAGGATACAATAGGGAAGCTTATTTAAAACCAACTCTTTCCTATACCTTTTTCTGGTTTCTTGAAGTAGGGTCATTTATTTTGTGATATGGCAGTGAAGTAGAAGTGGAAGCTCATTTTTAGGTGTGCACACAAGACATGCTCACTACAGAATAAATTGGACTTTATTCCACTGTAAAAAACAACATGAACATATGGCACACACAGTACACAGGCACAAATGATGCTACTCTAAGGCAAATTACTCCTCTGAAAACAAGGTAACCATGATCTGCTCATGCATCCATTCCCCATGTCATTTCCATCTTAGGATAGTCATTTCCTCCATCTAAACTGGCTCCCCCACCACCTAGTAGTCAGGCATGCTAAAAGCACCTATCATGATAGGTTTAACATAGACTGTCTCTATGCCTGTTGCTTATCAAACTGGAAAAAATAACTGCATTAAAAAAACTGGGGTAAATTACTCTGTAGTAATTTACTCAGACTACAGCAGTACACAGAAGTGAGAACTGGTTGAAAGGGGAAAAGAATAAAGAAATAAAACCAAACTCAGCAAGTACAAGATACATAGGGAGACAGCTTTCTCTCTGAATGGGAAATTGTGGAACAGGCAGTCATCCACAGACTAGACTGTGTTAAATACAGACTGAATAGGGACTAGAGATTCTTACCCCATTACATAGATTACTTTTTGTGACCCCTTTGTTCCTATGGGTTTACTGCTTGCTTATTCGCCTCTTTCAGCATTTCCCCCCTCCTTTTCTATGTTTGTACTCAAAATATTCTCTCCATTTTATGTATTGCTCTGTGTGTGTCCACTGTCCTTTCACAGCATCTGATGAAGTGAGCCCTAGCTCACGGAAGTTTGTGCCTTTTGTATCTAAATTAGCTAGTCTGCAAGGTCCAAAGCTATTCTGCCTATTCTTCCAACTTAAGGAAATAAATGGTTCCCTTCCAAATTCATCTGGAATCTGTATCACGAAATAGATGCCCTACATCAAGGGCATGTGTCGATGAAACGAGGGCCCTAAATTGAAGCGATGGGTGAAATAAACCCCCCCCCCCCCCCGTTGTGTGCACACTCTGCACTTACCTGCCTCTCCGGTGGTGGGGAGGGGAGGGCAAGCTGCCAGCAGGCAGAGCAGTCCCTGGGCTGCCAGAGTGTTTCCCTCCATGGCAGTGGTGGGCACCCCCGCCCCAGGTGTCACCTGCCCACAGGCACCCAGCTCACGTGGTCCCAGAGGGCACCACAGTCATGCAGGGAAAGACCGAGCCTCTGCGCAGGTCCGGCAGGCAGGCTCTGTGGGGGAGGGGAGGAAATCAGGATTGCTGCTTTTCTTGGTCACAGCCTGCCTTCTTGGGCTGCTGCAGGGATTCCTGCAATGCTGTGGAGCTACACAGAGCCCGGTGCTTTCCTCCACGGCTGTAGGTGAAGCAAACCCAAACTCCTTGAAGGAGTCTGAGTTTGCTGTGCCCCAAGTCATTTAAGGTGAACTTCCGCCAAATTTCCTACAGCTGAAATTAATGCACAAAACACAGCCAACGCATGCAAAGACCGACACCATTAAAGCGGTGCAAAAGCAGTTAGCCTGCTTTAAAGTGTCGTGCATTTTGTCTGGTGCACATGGCCCCAGATCCTACTTCAAGCCAAAGAACACTTGAAAAGAATTAATGAATTTAAAATAGTTTCCTGTTACCGGCACCTTCTCCTGGCTCCCCCGTGTGTATGTTCCAGCCACTTAAATTCTTTTCTTCCTCAGACCAGCAAGGGAATAAGGAAAATAAAGGGGGCACCAAGTAAGTGTATTTTGTACCACCTCACATATCACTTTTAAATCTGTCCCTCTCTTACCTTTTTTAATCCAAGCTCACATAATTCATGACATCTGGTACTTTCACGTCCTGAGAAACACGAAATCTCCAGAGAATCGCATGCACCCATGAACACAAATATTTTTCTTCATGAATTATGCATAGAATACCTTCCCTGACTCCTGTATAAAAGATTTATGAAAGATTGACTGACAAGATAAACTTTCACAAAAAGATCTGTTAGTTTATTAGAGGCAGGATTGAGGTCTCATTGTTTCCACAGGCTCCCCTTTGCTGCATTTTCCTTTTGTTGTAATGCTACTTTCTTCTTTTCAACCTTTTCCTACTAAGCCAAGAGGATAAAGCCAGTCACTTTGAACTAACATTAGTATAGTATAGTCCTATAGCCAACAGACATGTCACCAAATTCCGTAAGGAGCCAGAGCATGATGCCTGTCATGCATTGTATGTAGTCAACTTGGGCTTGGGAAGAATGACATCTCCTAGATCTATTCTAAAATATCGCATTAATATTTTATAACTTCTCTCTGGGGACAAAAAACTAAAGTGAGGCTATTTTATTGAATATTCCCAATGATTTGTAAAAAACAAAGTGAATATGTTGTTGCTCTTCACAACAAGGTCTAGATAAAGCTAGTCGTGCCCCCCCACCATTTTTTTTTTTAAACACACACATCTTTTCAGCATATTTTCACAAGGTTTCATATTTTATACAAAGGTTTCAGTTACAGTTAAATAAATAGGATGGGGAACCACATATACAATACAAAAACAGAGGGGGATTCAGGAGGGAACAATGATATGGTCATATACCTCTGCTCAGAGCTCACAGTGAGTTCTCTGACACCCTCCTTTTCATCATCCTGGTTACACTCCTATCCACAGCTGATAAAGACCAACAAATTTGTGCTAGAGTTCAAAGTTAACAGGGGTAGTAGCTTAACTCTGGAGGAGGGGAGGGCAAAAATAGCTGCTTACATTGACACTGTGGCAGCCAGCACTACCCCGAAAGACACTGCTACCCAGTATACAGCACTGCCTTGCTGTACCTTAGTAGTCTCATCTACAGTGAATTTTAGATCAGGTCTGCAGCATGAAGAAACTATAGATATTTCTGGAGTCCTCCAGAATAGAGGCTAAAGACGAAAATATAACAGCAGATTCTTCCAGCAGCATACTTTAAAATTGTGTCATAAAGAAAAAATGAAAGATGATATTAGTTTGGATAAAAGAAATTATATTTTCAACTACAGATTAAATGAGCAGAAGATATAAAGAGATTTGTTTGAAAATGAACCAAATTTCTTCAAGACAATTATATTAGAAATTCAGAAATTTAACATTCATTTTATAGAAAGTGAAAAGGAAAACTAAAATGTAATCACTTATTTACATTTACAAAAATGCAAATAAAGCTGCTGGCATTAGCAATGCTGTCAGTACAGTATGAGGAAGAAGTAATCTCTGTATTTGATATGATAAAATTGATCAAAAGAAGAATGAAGCAGCAAAAGATTTACAAAACTAAAACTATTGTGTGTATTTATATTCTCTACAGCCTTGTACAACTTTTCTTCAAACATATGTTTAGTGATAAACATCTAGCAGCCATCAAACATAGGATGCATATATTGCACGAAGGAAGAATAAAGCATTATGGACATAACTGAATTTCTAAAGCAATGCCTACTTAGATGCTACTTTTGTGGGTTTGATTTTGTGTACATGCACATACATCTATATTAGTTTTAGTACTTCAGGGAACTACATTTCTTAATGGGAATTAAAATGTCTGCATATGTAAAGTTAAAGGACTTGACGTAAGTTCTTCTTATGGGGAAGATACACTGGTGCAAGTGCCCGAATAAACTATGTAAAACAGAAAGGACAATGAAGTAAACATGTAACATTTAAATAATTATCTCTAAAAGGATGTCTTAATTTAAAAATGAAAAAGCAAACAAACAAGAAAAGTAACAATGTAGCCAATTGGATGTACCACTGGGTATCTCAGTGCTATCAGGATCACTTGTGAACTCAAACAGCTCAGGCCCAAATAATCTCTCATTCTACTTATGTATCTTTGTTTAAAAAAGACCAAAACACTCTTACTTTTTTACGTTGATGGTCACCTCTGGGTCACTCCAAGAATTATTTAGGATGCTTATACACTGCTGAATTTCTCTCCCCGCAGATATCCCAAACATTAAATCCCCCCATGAGACCCTGTCAGCGGTGCCTGTGGGTGATCGCCACTTGCCACACTGCCGCCACTCCACAATGATCTCTGGCCACCACCAACACTGCCAGCGGTGCCTGTGGGTGGTTGCTGACCCTTAGTTGGCATTCACACAGCCCCCTATCCCCACCCCTGCTGCCTCCAGGAACCAAATCCAGTGATTCAGCAGCTTTTGTTGTTTAAAAAAGACCTCATCCATCTTTACTTCCTGGCTTGGTGGCCTGTAGCATGCCTACAATGACATCCCCCAACTGCTGTCCCTTCTGACCTTTACCCTGAGGCTTTCAAGTGACCCATCTTCCACTTCTTGCTGCACTTTCAAGCATGTGCACATTGCCTTTATCTGTAGGGCAACATCTGTAGGGCAATTCCTTTTTTATTTTATTTTTTGCCTGTCCTTCCTGTCATACCCATCTATGGCAGCATTCCAGAACTATTCCAATTATATTACAATTCTGGTTTTGTACTTGTTTTGTTCTTCTATCTTAAGACGAAAATTTTTTTTTCACTTCGAGTAAGATTAGATGAGATTAACTATTTGCATTTTTTTAAATGGTTTTAAGACTATTCCTATGGTTTTAAAATCTTTTCTTTCTAATGCTTTGTTTAAATAATGTTTTTATGTAGTATTTGGAACAAGGTGGTTGGTCACTATTTCATTGCAACAGGAAAGAAATGTAGATGTCTGAAGTCTCAGTTAGACCTTCAAGGTAACAAATGGTTTATACATCAATATAGTTTCATAGTAGCTAGGGGTCAGGAGGGACCTGAACAGATCATCTATCCTGACCCCCTGCCACAGGCAGGAATGAATGCTGAGTTCACAAGACCCCAGGCAGGAGATCATCTAACCTCTTCTTGAATTTGCCCAAGGTAGGGGCAAGGACCACTTTCCTGGGAAGTTCGTTCCAGATTTTGGCCACCCTAACTGTAAAATATTGCCTTCTGATCTCTAACCTAAACCTATCCTCCAACAGCTTATTACCATTGTTCCTTGTCACCCCAGGTGGTGCTGGGGAGAATAGGGCTCTTCCTATGTCCTGATGATCTCCCCTGATGAGTCTGTAGGCAGCCACCAGGTCCCTCCCTCAGCCTCCTCTTGCTGAGGCTGAAGAGTTTCAGGTCCTTCAGTCTCTCCTCATAAGGTCGGTCCTGATGCCCTCTCACCAAGCAGGTGGCCCTCCTCTGAACCCTCTCCAGGCTGGCCACATCCCTTTTGAAGTGTGGCGCCCAGTACTGAATGCAGTACTCCAACTGCGGCCTGACCAATGTCGCATAGAGGGAGAGTATCACCTCTCTGGGCCGGCTTGAGATGCATCTGTGGATGCATGACAAGGTACAGCTGACCTTGCTGGCTGCGGTCTGGCATTGGTGGCTCATGTTCATCTTGAAGTCAATAATGACTCCAAGATCCCATTCCCCCTCTGTGCTTTCAAGAGGGGAACTCCCCAGCCTGTATGTTTACTGTGGATTCCTTCTCCCAAGATGCAGCACCCTGCATTTGCCTATGTTGAACCCCATCCTACTCTTATCTGCCCGCCTTTGTAGTCTGTCTAAATGTAGTTGCAGCCTCTCTCTCCCTTCAAGTGTGTCCACCTTGCACCACATCTTGGTGTCATCAGCAAACTTGGACAGCATGCTTTTCACTCCCTCATCCAAATCACTGATGAAGATGTTAAAGAATATGGGCCCAAGGACCAAGCCCTGGAGTACCTCACTGCTCACATCTCACCAGGTTGAGTATGACCTGTCCACCACTACTCTCTGGGTGCACCCCATCAGCCAATTTTTTTACCCATCCAACTGTGTAGGCATCAATGCCACAGTTGCCTAATTTATTGATGAGAATGGGGTAAGAGACAGTGTCAAAGGCCTTCTTAAAATCTAGAAAGACTATGTCCATGGTAACTCCATGAACCAAGGATTTAGTTACTTGGTCATAAAAGGCAATCAGGTTGGTCAGGCAGGACCTGCCTTTGATGAACCCATGCTGGTTGCCCCTGAGCATGATCTCCCCTGCAGGCCCCCCACAGATGTGCTTCTTGATGATTCTCTCCAAGATCTTCCTGAGCACCGAGGTGAGGCTTACAGGCCTATAGTTACTTGGGTCCTCCTTCCTCCCTTTCTTAAAAATTGGGACCACATTAGCTAGTTTCCAATCCTTCGGCACCTGGCCAGATGACCACAGATGCTCATACAGCCGGGCCAAGGGCTCCGCAATGACCCCTGCCGGCTCCCTCAACACTCTTGGATAGAGGGTATCTGGACCTGCAGATTTAAAAATGTCCAGCCCTTCCAGAAGATCCTAACTACATCTGCTCTGACCCAAGGCCTGAAAGAGCTATTGCCGAGATTGTCCCTACCTCTGGTGAGGCTAGATGTCCCAGTTCCTGTTCAAGAAAACAGAAGCAAAGAAACTGTTAAAAATACCAGCTTTCTCCTCTGGAGTAGTCACAAGATTACCATTTGAGTCTTGCAGGGGCCCTACATTGCCTGGTGCCCGCTTCTTGCTCCCAATGTACTTGAAAAAGGACTTTTTTTGCCCTTAATCCTAGACACTAGCCTGAGTTCCATCTCTGCCTTGGCCTTCCTAATAGCTCTCCTACACTCCCGGGCAGAGGAGGAGTACACCTCCTTGGTGATAACTCCTCCCTTTCACTGGTTGCATGCCTACCCTTTTAGTCCTCAGGCATTCCTGAATGCCTTTCCTGAGCCAAGGGGGTTTCTGAACACTCTAACCCCCTTGCTTCTCTTAGGGACTGTTACCCTTTGGGCTTGGAGGATCATCCCCTTAAGGTATAACCATCCCACATGGACTCCTACCTCCTATACCTTCTGGGCCCTCTGTGCCTCTCCCACTAATCTCTGAAGCTCATTGAAGTTGGCCCTTCTGAAGTCAAGGGCTTTATCCTTGCTGTAAGTCCTTGACACCCTGCGCTGGATAGTGAATTCCAGCAGATGATGATCACAATTGCCCAGGTGGTTAAGGACCTGAAGTCCCCTTACCAGGTCATCCCCAGTGGCCAGGACCAGGTCCAGCAAGGCATTATCCGTAGTGGGGCTGTGCACCTCCAGGATAAAGTGAAGGTCCTGTAATACAGCCACGAACCTACACAAGCGGTCAGACCTGGCTGTTTGCTCCTCCCAGCAAATGTCTGGGTAGTTTAGGTCACCCATGACAATGACATCCCTTGATCTGTCTCCATAAGCTGACCGGAGAATTCCTGGTCCAGCTCTTCCCCCTGGTTGGGTGGTCTGTAGTAGGCACCCACTGTAAGATCCCTTTTGCCACTTCCCCCTTGTAATTAGACCCATAGTGTCTCCACCTGATCCTCCTCTAACCCAAAGCTAATCACTTTGTGAGGTGCTCTTTGACATAGAGCATGACCCCCCCACACATCTTTCCTTTCTGTCCTGTCACTTCTATATAGGGTGTATCCCCGAATGCCCACCTCCCAGTTGTGGATGGGGTCCCACCAGGTTTCTGTGAGCCCTACTAAGTCTGTATTCTTGCTTTCAATCAGAGGGCACAGTTCCTCTTGCTTGTTCCCCATACTAGGAGCATTAGTGTAGAGACACTTGAGGCCTCCTGAGGGTGCACGCGCCTCCCCCCCACCCACAAGACAGTTGTGACCCCCTACTCCCAGGATGTTGTTGTTTACTTGGGCAGCCCTTTCTCTTGTCACCCTGTATGCTGGTGAAGTATCCTCTCTACTCGGAGCAGCCCCTTCCCCCGGCAAAGCTAGTTTAAAGCCTGTCGCATATGCAAGTGTAGCCTGACTTCAACCCTTATCTAAAATTGAAAAGACAGTGAGATTCCTTCCTGAGACAGGTAATGAGTCACAAATTGGCTGGAGAGCTGCACCCAGAGAGTGGTGGTGGATGGTTCTTTTTTGACCTGGAGGGTTGCGGGCAGTGCGGTTCCCCAGGGCTCAGTCCTCGGGCCCACACTGTTCAACATCTTCATCAGTGACTTGGACAAGGGGGTGAAAAGTACCTTGCTCAAATTCATGGATGACACTAAGATGTGGGGAGAAGTGGGCATGCTAGAGGAGATGGACAGGCTGCAACTAGATCTGGACAGGTTACAGGGGTGGGCAGATGAGAATAGGATGGGTTTCAACACTGAGAAGTCCAAAGTATTGCATCTGGGGAGGAAGAACCAGCAGCATACCTGCAGGCTGGGAAACTCCCTTCTTGTCAGCACACAGACAGAAAAGGATCTTGGAGTCATTATTGATTCCAAGATGAACATGGGCAACCAATCTGAGGATATGGTCAAGAAATTTAACCACACCTTGTCATGCATCCACAGATGCATCACGAACAGGTCCAAGGAGGTGATCCTCCCCCTCTATGTGATACAGTTGGAGTGCTGTGACCAGTTCTGGAGACACCGCACTTCAGGAGGGATGTGGCCAGCATTGAGAGGGTCCAGAGGAGGGCCACTTGCATGATTAGGGAGCAGCAGGGTAGGCCCTATGAGGAGATGCTAAGGGACCTGAACCTGTTCAGCCTCCACAAGAGAAGGCTGAGAGGGGATCTGGTGGCCATCTATAAACTGGCCAAGGGGGACCAGCAGGCAATGGGAGAGTCCCTGTTCCCTTGAACACTACCATGAGTAACAAGGAATAACAGCCATAAGTTGACTGAGAGTAGATTCAGGCTAGACATCAGGAGGCACTACTTCACAGTCAGGGCAGCTAGGATCTGGAATCAACTTCCAAGGGAAGTGGTGCTCACTCCTACCCTGGAGGTCTTCAAAAGGCAGCTAGCCAGGGTCATTTGACACCAGCGTTCTTTCCTGCCCATGGCAGGGGGTTGGACTTGATGATTTGTTCAGGTCTCATCTGAACCTACCAACTATGAAACTGAATGGCAAAGAAACTGAAGCCTGAGATAAGTGCTCTAGACACAGAAGAAAGGTGAAAGAGTCATGATGATTCCTGTAACTAAAAATAATCAACAATTCAGACTCTCATAAAAAGTACTCCTATCACCCCAGAACTATGAACAATGGGCATTTGAGAAACTGGGAACCATGTCTATTCTTACTTTAAAAAGTAAAAGTCCGTTCTTCAGTATCAGTAGGACACTGTGGGCTCACCTACATGTGATGCTATGTTGCTGTAGCAATGTGCTCTCTTGGTATAATGCATTGGTACAATGACATAGGGGCTAAAAATAACTGTGCCACCAGCACAGTGCAGTACAGGCTATTACTGCGCCATTTTTTATTACTTCCTTTCCAAAGTACTAAATGATGGTAGAGTAATAAGGGTACTGTAGGGACACATGTAGATGTGCTACTTGTTCAAGCAACCCTTAGTAGTCTAAGGCAATGACTCTCAAGGCACCACGTTGAGAGTTATCAATATATTTCCTTTGGGTTTAAAAGGGATGATACTATTCAATACAGGTTAGAACTCATATTAATCTTCCTAGTACCTCAAACAAGAGAAACAGCCTGCATTGCAAGTGGAAACTACAAGGAAGAGCCTGGAAAACAGATTCTGAATCCCTTTTCAAATTGAAATGTGAGACAAGATCTGGAAGGATTGTAATGGCAATCCTTACGGCACTGAAATCACAGGTGAATAGAATGGGATGAGTATTGAGTCCCATGAAATATTAAATGCAGATTATTGACACCTCCCACCCTTCAAAAATACAAAAAGCATACTGTTCTGGATCTGTCTTTGAACAGAAAAGAGAGCAGTGATGCTACCAAAAAGTGAATCTGGACACAACTTCAGCACAACTTCAGTAAAAGGCTCATTTACAAAAGGACTAAAGGACAATTTTCCCCCTTTGGAAACAAGACCAGTACAAGAAGACAACCCATTTGTTACATCTGATATCCTAAGAGCTTAAAATGACAATGGACAAATTATGACAAATTGAAGGACCAGTAGCTACATTTTACTTATTTCTTTACTCTCTGGATTTGGTTTCTTACATACTGCTGGCAATATAAAGCACTACTCTCACTTGTATCTATAAATACCTGGTTTCAGATGCATGGATCATTGCCCACTAGAAAAACACTGTATCAAACAACATGATGCAGGCAAAAACCCAGCCCAAGTTTGATATTGCAGAACTGGGTGGGGGGGAGAAGGGAGGGAAGAGAACAAAAAAATATACAATATATATTAGTATATCAAATTCAAATAAGAATAAGTCTTAAAAGGAGAGAGCCCATTAGCATACATCACTATTTTATGTTGGGGAAAATGGTAGTTTGACTTCATTTGTTTTGCTTCCTTTCCACTCCAGAAATGCCATGCCCTTTCCTAAAAACTACCAGTACTAACCAACCTGGCTAAGGTACTAAAGAACACCTTCACTCTGAATATTTCATATTTCCTTCACAGTACAACTAAAACAATGTAATCTGTCTCATGGAACCACTCCCACCAGCTTAACAAGTAAAATACTGCAAAATTCTAATCAACCCTAAAAAAGAGACAAATTCAAATCCTAGCTGTCACTTTAAGGACTCGTAAAAGGTTCTTCACTCTATGTCAAAACAAACCAAATTTAATGAAGTCATAATAGCCACTCTATTAAATAAGAGGTTTTCAGCATGTCATCTTTTTCAGATAACTGATCAATAAAAGTAAAACTGCTATTGCTGCTTCACCAGGACCAGCAAAGATCCTTTCTGGACAAGACAACCAAATATATAAATTCAAATAAGAATGAAGCGGAAATCCCAAATCTGTATTCCCAGATTAATCTGGGAAAGCTGCTGAGAAATAAGCAATTGCCCAGAAGCAAAGTAAATGATATACCTAAGCAGCAGATACACGAAAGACTGAGAGTTGCAACAGGATGCATTGTCAGGACTGTTTTAAGCTATACATGCTGTCTAGTTGCCATGTTCAAGCATGGTCAGGGTGGTCCTGAGTGGGTGAGGCTTATTTCCTTGGCAGTGGTCCCAAGTTCAGAAAGGGAAAGTACAGGCGTATCCAGAAATAGTAAACAGGCCTTGAGGAAAATGATAGTACTTAAAGAGATCTGAAAGGATTATAGGAAGATTAAGCAACAGAAAAAAAAAAACCTGAACAGAATCTAGTTAAGGTTTATCCTTTTACTATCTTTAAAGTAGTTCAGTATGATAAATATCTCTAAGTCTCCAAATAAAAATATAGCTAACCATGAATGAGATGTGTAACTTGACCCAATGCCAAAAGTGTATAGGACTGTCTGCAACAGTTCTGCAAGCCATTCTCAACGAGCCCTCAAGTTTTATGGCAGCAGTTGGTTTAACAGTAAGTTATAAAGAAAGACTTGGATTCATAAGTTTTCTTTCTGGAGAATAAGTTAATTCTTTGGTGTTAATCAGTGATTCAAGTATTTACTTTTTGTTACATTTTTAGTTTTAGTTTTTGTATATTGCTTTCAGTGCAGGTATGAAAATGTTAAAAGTTATAGCTGAAGTTTCCAGGTACTATACTTCATATAAAAATACTTTCATTCCCCTAGTTCATTTCCTATTTAGAAAATAAGATGATTATAATACATCTCCTATGAACGGCAATGTAAAAACAGTGGCTTAAGTGGCAGGAATTTCCAGAGCATGATATTGATTTGGAAGCACAAAACCTAGCATGGAATTCAGTCATCAATTACCACTATACTATCTGTCTATGTATTCTGCCATAAAGTGTGTAATTGTAATGAACTAAGTGGTTTATGAAGCCAAAGAATTATTGACTTCTGTAATTCAAAGAAGTGTAATATTTGCTCTGGAAGGCTCAATTGTTACTTTAATGGATAAAATTAAGTCTTAAAAAACAGTCAATATAATGCCCATCAACAACAGTAGAACAGCAATTCCAAAATATTTTGGTCCAGATACCCCACCCCCCTTTCTGAGTCAATTATCAACATTTCTCATGGACTAGCATGCATACCTCATTTGTTAACTGAAAGCCAGTGAGAAGGTGGTGCAATATGCAGACCACTTATGGCACCACAGATTGCCAAGGGTCTGTATACAACAGCTTGGCAACCACCCCAGAAGGAGATGCACTGTTTTTTGAAACCCATCACTTCCTACTAGTCAAAAATGCTACCTTTTTTTTTTTAAATAGTGATTTCACGGTGTTATGTATGTAATTAGTTCTTAGCTACTGAACAATCTTTAAAGCTGACACACAAAAAATCCTAGAAGTTTCCTCACCTCTAGAATTGGGGAGAGGTTTCACTTCCTGCTGGAATACTTTCAAGAATGCCAAAAATATAAATAGGAACATTTTATACAGTCAAGGAAACAACTTAAAAATAATATCAAACATAGTCATAAAATCATAAAGGGCTAGTCAGAGGGCTTAATTTGTGTAGCATACAACTGTTTTTAGAGTGTTCTTTTTCATTCACAGCTCTTCACTGTGGATAGTTTAGATGCTTTGGGCATGTGTAAAAAATATAAAACACTGTTGTAAGAGTTCATTAGGAAATAAGAATGTTTGACCATTATTTCTAGTTATAAATTCATATAGGGCTCTTGTACACATCACAATTTTTGCCCTTTCTTAAGTTCCAGCGGTGTTACTGTTTGCACATAGCAGTTTTCCTGATGCTTTAAAAGTCTTTCTGGTGTGCTAAAGTAAAACTTATATGGATATAGTTTAGTTTGGGTTGCCACAAATTAAAATGCTGTGTCCACAGATTCATTACATGCAAACAGGAATGTACACAAAGTCTTGTAATGAGCCCCTTTATCCACCAGACAGCACTGCACGTTTTTGTAGTTCACTCCTTTGTCCAGCAGATATCACTTCAAATTTCAGTTACTAATGGATGAGGTTAGCTGCCATGTTTGGATAACTGGGTATAAAGTGTTTCTTTGGATGCCAGGTGTTGAATGCCAGATGTTGTGGTCACACCCACGCCCCCAACACTCCTGCCCCTGACTGAAGAAGCCCATTCATAGCTGCTGCTTTTTTTTTTCTTGTGCTGACTGCTGCACCATTTGCAGTTACAGAAGATCATCCTGCAGTCAAACCCATGGCAGCTGGCAGCCCTTAATGGGAATGGCACAGTTACGACATAATCTGCCCCAGGTTCAATCCAGGAATGAACCACTTGTGTTATCTACAGGAAGGCACCATAGACTCTTTCATTTGACTTTCAGTCAGAAGACAGAGCAAATGACACATGACTTGTCATAGCAAAGAGTGCTGCCTTTTTTTCATTTTTTTGTTCTGGCTATTTGTGATTGCACAAGGTCACCTCCCCCCAGTCAGACTGATGGAAGCAGGTGAGATGCCTTTACAGCAACTGGCACCCACCCTCTCCTAGCACCGAGTGCAGTCTGCCTATAGCTACTATGGTCCCTTGCACTGCTGCACCAGTCATGATTTCACAGTCTCACCCCATTCTGCTTGTCCTAACTCACAACCTAGGCACTCCTGGCCCTGGTAGTAAGCCATCACTCCCAACCCATAACCTGCCCCCCCTCCCTTCCAGTGTGCCATACCATTCTGTTGCTGCTTGTGGATTTATTCTTTTTTTTTTTTTTCAGTACTGCAGGTTAAACAACCTACCCTGGTATTTAAAACAGGAAACCCAGGAACAAAAGCCTGGGACCCAGGCCTTATGATGGCCCTGATGCCCACCCACATTGAAAGAAAAGAAGGCAGATGATTTTATTTTACATAATTAACCTTTACGGATTTATTCACCTGAACTTACATAAATAACAAACCATCTATTACAAAAATTTTAAGGTAACCATTTGTAGGAAGTGGTACTCTTCAGCTTTGTAAACCTCAGGCAGTGTGCAATAAATTTCCTTACAAGACCTTGCTTACAAGAACACAGTAATCATAGGCAAACCACATCCAGAAGGAACTGCATTAATTATTACCTTTTATTTGTAAAACTAAAAAATTATTAAAAAATGGAGGCATTATCTTCCATGTCATATTGTTCTGCACTAGAAGGAAGAAGACGGGTTTGGCCAGTCCCATGTTTTCAAAACCACCTGCTTGGCTTCCCCACTACAGGCTTCAAAATACATTTAGAAACTTCCCCATGGAAGATTTCAATGCCTACTTGGCCTGGAAGCAGCATATCCTGGGGGAGGGTTCTGGGACCATGCATCCACTTTGCATGGGGTTCCTGGAAGGCAATTGTAATTTTAAGAAGCAGTTCAAGTTACCACTAACATGGTAACATGTGCCAGCAAGGCACACCCCCCCAGTAGCAAACGTGCCACTTGTGCCATCTTTTGCACCCACCTCCTGCTGCATGGTTAGGTGCTATTAAGAGCCGCAGGGGTGCACATAATTAACAATTAATGATCTGTTAAGCTCAACTTACATAACAACACAACTAACCGTTACACATTATTCAAGGTAACCATTAGCAAGGTAACCTCAGGCGATATGCAACAAGTTTCATTAGAAGACCCTTTTCACAAGACAGCAGTAACCATAGGTATTGTTTATGCTTAACTCAGTAAACAGGTAATGAACAATAATTAGCAATACTCATATAATATTACTGCACATAAACAATTCTATGTTTGTACTTTTCTACATTTGTGAGCTGGACTGCCCTTCTCTCTCCCTTTCTTGTGAATGCCTCATTGGCTAGCCAACACTCGGCCACAAACCTGACATACCTGTCTGGCTACCTCCCACAGGTACTTCCCACAGGTTTTGATGGCAATGACAATACCATCTGTCCAGACATCATTTTCGGGCTTTGTATGTGGTCTGTATTTTTTCAGCAGCAGCATATCAAGCAGAGCTGAGAACAGGAAGGAAGGAATGTGGGGGATTAGTCTGTGCTTTGAGAATCAGATGACAGCATAAAAAACCATCTGCAAAAAAACCCAGGAAGAGCTTGCCTGCCTGCCTACCTAAATTGTTGAAGTTCATACCCCTCACCTATCCTCTATGTCTTCTGTCAGTTGACTGCAATCACTCATCCCCCCTGCCGCCGCACATCACAGCCCAGCCTAATCTCAGGTGACATTTCATATCTCAGATGTCAGGTCTCCATGGTTTAACATACTGATTCTGGAGGATGTCTCTAGTTGCTCCTTTTCTGAGGTCTCATCAGGACAGTTCTAGTGAAGAGGCAGCAGGACTAACAGTCGCACCCACGGTTGGCAATCTCTCAGGAGAGGATGACATCCTGCATACCTCTCGTCTATTTGCTTGGTATTTGAAGTACCCCCATAAATGGTTGGAGGTACTGATAATGAGGCACCTTATACACATGTGTGCCACCCTGCTGAGCTTTTGCTACTGCACATCAGAAAGCAGCTCTCATACTCTTGGACTTTGCCCTGCACTCAACCACCATCTTGTGCCGCCACTGGGCAAGTCTCCTGGAGATATGTAGGTAGATGTGCAAGTTATTAGTTGGGCTGTTGATGATGCTGAACTGGCTTAATACCTCAAAGACCTCTAGCACCCACATCAGGCCCTTAGTTGCTTCATAGGACCAGGCTGACCTAGTTTTACACACCCTGCCTGTCTGTTTTCTTCTCTCCCTGGTCTACTGCCTTCCTTCCTCAGCCTCAGACATCTTGGATCAATAAGATGTACCTCAGCCCTGATGCCCTCAATTTGTAGGTTTCTTATTCAGTTGGTCAGGAACATTTCACCCCCCACAACCCTTGTTTCAGTGCAAAAGGTTTGTATAGCAGACATGCTGGTGCCATCCTGCAAACTTTGTTTCTTTTATCCATACTTTTTTCCAAAAAGGGCATCTAAACTATGTGTTGGTAAAACATATGCCCTATACTTTGGCTTGGCCATACAAATGTACTTTGACCAGACAAATGTATTTGACCTGGTCATACAGAGCCTTCATTCTGTGAAAACGTGAGGTGGTAGGAGAAAAGCATTGAGCAGAGGTCACTGGCACCAAGGTATTGGTCAATGGGTCACAATGTCTGGTGCACTGAGGTTGGTAACAGTTCTTATCATCAAACTGACTCCCCAGAGCCCAGTGATGAGGAAAGGCAGAGGACTGCAATAGTTGCTGACTTTTATGTGTGAAATGTTGCCAAATTTCACAAAGGGTTTTTGTCTCTTGGCACTATAGAGCCAACATCTGTAGGCGGAGGACAGTACAACTACTGGTATAGAACACCTCAAGGTAATACATAAATGCTGTATATAAAAATTATGTTTAACTCAGAAAATATATACAAGTGTCCAGGTTGACTGCTCTATCCAAACAGGATGCTTTCAGGGCTAGGCCTTTCCTTGTCAATATTATCAAGCCACTTCACATTTCAAAAAGGGTAATTATCACCTACTCAGGATGAGCTCCCACTCTTTGTTCTGTACTGCAATGCAGGTAGGGCACAGGCTCAGCTATAATATTCCTGGCTACCTCTTGGACTGAGGCAAGCTGAGTGGAGCTACTGTGCACTTTTCAGCAGCCACTACAGTTTGTGCTGCATCCACCAAAGCTGCCACATCATGCTCTCTCAATGATCTTTTTTTCTGATCAAATGTCAATCAAGCCCTTCATTTCTTCCTGGGTCCACTTGGGGCCATTGTCGATCAATGTATCAGACTCCTGGTCTGTTGGGTTGCATACTGGAATTGCTTTTCTGAGACATCAGAGACTTCTTTCACAATCAATGACTGATTCATTTCTGGGAGATGGGGGCAGGGCGCAAAACCTAAAATAGCAGGTCAAGGGAGGAGAGTAGGGCACAGGACTCTGCAATGCTCAGCTAGCAGTACAAATGTAGCATGGGTTTAATGAAGCCCCATTCCAAAATTGGGTGGGGGTCAAGTACAGACATTTCTTGTGAGTTTGATACCTGCTTTAGATCTTGAGGTGTTAATAGTAGCTCTTGAGACATAGTGCTGTCCATCGCACACCCCTGCTTCAAACCTGGGTTAGTTCAGGGTAGGGCTCTTTTCTGGGGAAATGTTTCTTTCAATGCAGGGTTATTGCAAGTCAGGACTGGGGAAAGGTTAATTTTCAAATCAGGTTTTGAAATATACATAGTTTTGGAACTAACTATAAGATATCTATCTATCTCTATCTCTCTCTCTCTCATAAAATATCAACTAATAAAATACATACATATATAGGTAGTATAGTTTTGGAATCATTTTATTATTTGACTAGTGAATTGCCCATCAAGACTGATGTGGGGGGAGGGCAGGGACGGAATGCCCCCCCATCTACCACCCCATGCCGCTGCCACCTCCCAG
Source organism: Crocodylus siamensis (assembly GCF_052110815.1). Classification (NCBI taxonomy): domain Eukaryota; kingdom Metazoa; phylum Chordata; order Crocodylia; family Crocodylidae; genus Crocodylus; species Crocodylus siamensis. The sequence continues at coordinate 156,315,888 of NC_143397.1, read as the reverse complement.
GAGTGCGGCTAGGGGGGAAGCATACCCTACTATCCCCTCCATCAGCATCAGAGCCACTGGCCTCACCCCCCTGGCCCTGCTCCTCAGAGGCAGCAAAGCCATGATGGTGAGGACCATCCCTGACATCGTGGTGGCTCTCCACACTCTGGTTGTTTCATTAACCAATCAGAATGCTCTAAGAGCATTATAGGCAGACAGACAGATGGACTAAGCTCTTTATATATAGAAATTATAATATTCATGCTACATCTATGTACAGTCAGAAGAATATTTTCATTAAGAAAATAAAGGAGTCAATTTTACAGAATTATTTCTGGATGTGCTGCGATGCAGCTTCACACCATGCTGTGTGCCCTGCCAGCAGGTCGAGCTGCAAGGTAGTGCAGTGATGAGGCCTATAGCTGGCTATTGCAATCCCAGAATTGGACAGATCACGCCCATGCAGATGTAGCCTGGCCAGATATCCAAGACATCACAGGGCAGTTGCTATAGATGTCACCCTGGAAACCAGCCCAAGAGGCAACTGCAGGGGATGCTGGGTGCCATAGTCTTTAAACAGAAAAAAAAAAAATGGAGGCCAGACAAGGGTTGTGCTCCCCGTTCCCCATGCAGACCATATTTTGGTACCCCGTGGTGCTGGTGATACATACACCATGCATGACCCCCACTGGCACACATTTATTATATCCTCTCCTCACCCCAGCCATGCCCTCCTGCAGGATGGAGGTGGATGAGGAGCAGCAGAGCAGCAGCAGCAGCAAATAGTAAGTTAGCAGCTGAGGGGGTGGGTGTGGCATCTGTTCTTAGTACTTTCCTACTTCGAGATAACTGTCATATTTGTTATAATTGCATTCCAGAAACACAAGCAACAGTGAGGGCGGATGCTGCATGCCAGATCCAGCCCCCAGGATACAAAGTATTCTGAGTTATATATAGGTAATGCCAGAAATATGCCACTGACTTTTTTTGTATCCTGTAGGGGGAAGGGAAAGAAGGTGCTTTTTGAGATCATGGGACAAAAGCAAACTTCGGCTTCTTTGTTTCCCTGTTGAAGACACAGATCAGAAGTAGAAGGCAGTAAACGAAGACTAAAAAAAAAAGTTAACAACAGAGAAGAAAGAACAATGAAGAAATAAATTAGACTAATTAATTGATAAGAAACTGGATTAGAAATAAATAGAGCTAAATAGATAGATGTAGATATGTAAGAAAAATAAAAATAGAGTAGAAATAGAAGGGTATAAATAATATAAATAAGTATATATAGATAGCATAAATAGTATAAACATCTATAAATAGTACAGATAGTGTAAACAGTATTAGTAATATCAATATTATAAATAAATGCAAGTAGTATAAATACTGTACATTATATAAATAGTATAAAAATGTAAATATTTTATATTTTTATACAGGTCCTTAAATGGTTCTCATATTTTATAATATTTTCTAATGCTTTATAATATTCATAATGATGTTATCACAGTTTCTACAATCTTTTAATAATGTTTTGACAATGCTTTTATACTGTCTTGCAATGTTTTTTATGTTTTTAGAATGTTTAAATTTTTACTTATATTTCTTAGATATTACTTTTATATTTATTTTAATTTTACTCCTTTATAGATGATTCTTCTGTTTATTTACCTACTTAATTTATTTACTACATTTTTTTTTTAATCATGGCCTTATCAAAAAATTAATGTTAAAGATTTCAAATAAAGATTTGCCGAGTTTTCTTTCAGAGGTAGAATGGCCTGTGGGAGTTCATATGCTTTAGGAGTGTAGGACTTGGGAGCACCATGTGGGGGCTGGAGGGAGATACAAGAGGCAAGGCACCTATTTGGGCAAGTGGAAGAAGCTGTGCAGCTTGGGCATAGGGAATTAATGTGGAGAGATGGAAGGGGGCTGTGTGGTGTGGCTATGGGTGATGCGTGGTCTGAGGCTGAGGAGAGAAAACAGCATAGGTGGCTGTCTTCTTCTCTCCCTGTTCTGCTGCATAGGCATATTGACATCGGTGAGAGTCCATGCGGTTTGAGAGTGGGTTTGTGGCTGGGTGGGGTGGGCTTGTGACCATGGGTTAGTGTGGGGATCCCTGGCTTCAGTGTGGGGGTGGGGTTCAAGAGTGAGGAGGAAGGGGATTAGTGGTTTAAATGTACCCCCTGCTGTAACTCAGTACCAGAAACATCAGTGGGGTGGATTGGTATGCAGCTCCCCCAATGGAATTTATGGGGAATTGCACACTGGGCTTACTTCGTTGTAAATGATATTACATGCAAACAATGATGAAACGTTCTAAAATAAAACTTTATAAAATTGTATAAACCTGTCTAATTTAATGAGGATTAAATCCCATTATGTGGACAAGTACCCACAATGACCAAAAAGTGAAAATTCTGCAATGTTTTAATGTGTATTTAAAAAGCAATTTTGATAAGGATCATAAAATACAGGTTTATTTTTAAACAAACTCAGTTGCCATGAAAATTAAGCCTCTGGAAGAGAGACTTCAAAAGGAAGAGGGAACTTTTCCAGCATATCTAGGAATCCATTGGCAGATGACCAGTACATACATTTTGTCAGTATTCTGTTTGAAAACCATCTATAAAACACACTTCAGAGTGCTGGCTTATTTTTCAAAGCTGTTCAAGGTTATTTTTGTTTGTTTGTTTTCTTCCTTTAAATTTTCACCCTTTGTGAAGCAACTTTTGACCAAAGCAATAATTGTTTGCTATTCCTTATTTAAAATACTACGGTTGATCACCTCAGTCCCAGGACACATGTTTCTGGTTTCTCAACTGATTAGTGCCAAATTCACAGCTTTACAGTTACCCCCACACACAACCAGTTTGAATACTTGTACTAGTGGATATCTAAACAAGTAGGATCACAGAAAAGTAGCATTTGAAAGGACTTTGCAAGTATTTGAAAGGACTTTGCAAGGACTTCGCAAAGTCCAGCATCTGGATCATGTCTGCAGGAACATATCATTCACATGAATAGCTAGATGCATTCTTTTGCTCACATATATTATTGCAGAAAGGGCAAACTGCAAAAACCTAGGACTATTTCCACTTGTATTTGGACAGATTCTAATAAATATTGTTTTGATATATTAGCTCATTAGGAACATTCTGGATACAAAACCATAAATCTTTAAAACAAGAATGCTTCCTGTGCACGCACATTTTGTTACAGAAAGAATTATAAATAAAAAAAGAAATTAAACTATTTGTGTTAAAGATTTTGTACACCACTCCTCACCATTAGTGGTGCAATTAGAAAGGAAGTGTTTGGCTACACTATTTCTGTGTTACCCTCATTTTCATAGTACCTGACAACCTCAGTCTCATGTACTTAGTTTCATAGCCCAAGACATTGGATAAGTACAGAAGTTTATACTGGTATAAGTGATCCAAAACCAGTCTATACCTGTAACAGAATAGAAGTTTAGTGCACATAGACTGGTTTAAAGATGGCCAAACCCATTCTAAGACAAAACTAGATCAATGAGGTATCAGATTTAAATCAGTTTAGGACAGACTGATCGATCCCCTGTATATCTTCAAATAGGAACTCAAATTAAATTGCTGTCCTCTGGCATTCCAGGCATGTTGGCAGCCCCTGCCAACCCCACCTCGCAGGGAGGTGTGCTACCAGCTGGTCTGAGCTTGGCTGCTTTGGCCAAGCACCCAGCTGGCCCCACCCCTAGGGTCCCCAGAGCCAAGTCAGCATAGCGACTTAGCTGACACTGCAGGGCTGGAGTAGTCAGATGTGCCCAGCAGTCCAGTCCTGTTCCCTGGAGCTATTGCAGCTCGTGGAAGCATGAGGGTCCCTGACTGTACATGAAAGCATTGGGCATTAGAATCCTAAATACCATTTCAAATGTGATGATTTACCTGAGGGGACAAAGAAAGTCTGAAGGGGAAGAAATTAAACCAAAGCCAAAGCTAGTGGCACAACAGATTGTGCAGGACCATTTTTCATCAACCTGTATAAAACAGCCTTTGGTAAGATTCCTACGGTTACACATTTAGATGCTCCAAAAAAATCTCAAGACACTCATGAATACCCACCTGCTGCAGAACAAGGAATGAGCATACATTCCTTTCCCTTCTATTTAGTTCTACAGTGGCTGTGTCTATTTTCAGGAACCCTTCCTCCAGTCATTCCCTGAATGCAAAACTTACTGAGGAACCAGGGAGAAGCAATGAAATACACCCCAAAATGGTTGACAGAATATAAATGCAAGGTCACATACTCTAAGCTAGCAGTGGAAATATGGTAAACCTCTTTAAGTGCCATAGCAGTTGGATATGCTATCACCCCAGACCAGAGCACCAGTGGCACAGCTTCCAAGTAATTAAGTATGGGGGTTCCTGATTTTCCAAGCTGTTGAGAACCCAATGACCCCAAATGAAGCTGGAACTGGTGGAAGCTACAATTGCTGAAAAGCAAGTACGTTAAAAATGAATGTCCGTTCCACTCCATGCCAAATCCCAGCATCCTCAATTGTTTAGCCCATGAAAGATTTATGTGACACTGCTCCTACACAACCAGAACTCTCTTCTATGGTATTTGCTATGTTTGCTGCTCACTATTCAAGCACTTGAACATGATTTCTGGTTGCACCATGTATAGCATTAATTTTACTCTCCAAAGTCTGACTAAGATAGACATAACATTGCAGCTTCAACCTAACTGATATTAAAGCCAGATTCCAAATAGGGAGGACACCTACTGAGCAGTTATTCTGAACATACCTTTACAATGGATGCACTGAAGATATTTATGTTAACCAGATAAACATATGTCTATTGAGATGTGTGGATTGGTTTATGACAGCCAATGGTTGCTGGAAGAAGTGTACTGTTTGTGTAATCACTAGCCACAAAAAGATCTTGCCTTTTAGAGATTTCAGGAGGGTCCAGTCATTGTTGATGTAAGAAGGGATATAAATAGACAGATGGCATGCAAACCACCACACAGTCCTGGATGTCACACCTGTGGCCAATACCAGGATTAGTTCAGACATAAAGCTGGGTGCTTCAAGGCTAAGCTCAGTAGCTAAAATATGGTTTATTGCTGCTAACAAGAAAGATTTGCCAGTTCCTTTCATATGATCCACAATATTCAAGTAAAAAAAAAAAGAAATAGTTCAATAACACAATGCACTATTTTGATACCTTCTGGAATCTAAAGACAGCTCCCTCACATTTTATATTGATTTACCTTTTTTCCACTGAAAAGCTGGAGGTAGCTTTCTTCCCCCTCTGCTCACTGCATAGTATTTCACCAAAATCCATTTTTTTTTTTTGGCTTTGCTGGGAAAAAAAGTATTCAGACATACTGTGTGCTGTACTTTTAACTTCACTCTGTACCAAGAGTACTGAAAACTGCAGCTTATGTTAAGAGACAGAGTAAAACAGCTCACTTGTCTGAATGATGTATTTTCTTCCTTATTGCTGGGCATTGCTGTGAGGTGGATAAAAGATCTTTATTTGGACACATTGAGTACAACTTGCCCAAAGTTAAGCTGCTTTCCTATTTGTGTAAGTTCATTGTTCCTGAAGACATACAGAAGTTCCTCATGTTTCATCCACCTAATAGGTCATAAATTATGATTTTCCGTTTGAGACATCAAAACCGTTCTCGTGTATGCCTTTAAACATGAAATGTTTTTAGACAAGAAAAAATAAGAGGAATGTGCTACAATAGCTGAAATAACAGCAAAGACTGATCTCACAGAGGATAATGATCTTGCAGAGAGATGTAGGTAACACAAATTTCACAGCTATTTCAGCGGTTTACTCTCATTTTCTAACCTGGTGGTAGGGCATTTGTCTAGGAAGTGGGACACCTGGGTTTAACGTCTCTCCAGCTTTGGAAAGGTATCAAACCCAGAGCTTCTATTTCCTATGAGTATATCCTAACCAAGGCTCCCTCTAAGGTGCGCGTGTGCAGCCCCGCACAACTAAAAGCGTGGCCGCGCACAGCCTTTTCAAGGCCATGCACCAGGAGAGGTTGGGGAAGGAGCCTGGTGCAGGCTCCACCAGCTCCGAGGAAGTGCTCCACTCTCCCGCATCAGGGCCAGGGAGCAAAGCACTTCCCCGGAGCCACTAGAGCCCACGCCAGCTGCCTGCCCCAGCCTCCATCCCTGCCTTGCCTCACCTTGGGGAAGAGTTGCTGCCTGCCCCCAGTGAACTTCCACCGGCTCTGGGACACTGCTCTGCTCCCCAGCATGGCCTTGGGGGGTATGTCCCACAGTATCCCAGAGCCAGCGGAGTCTCACTTGGGGCAGGGATGCAGGCTGGGGGCTGGCATGGGCTCTGTCAGCTCCAGGGAAGTGCTCCACTTCCCAGCCCTGATGTGGGGGAGCGGAGCACTTCCCCGGAGCCAGGGAGCCTGCACCAGGCTCTGGCTCCAGCCCCAGCTCCTGGGCTCTGGTCCTCAGCCCCCTTTGGTAAGTGCCCCATGCCGGACCGAGGCAGCACACTCACGGACCACTGCTCCTTAGAGGGAATATTGATCCTAACCACCAGTGACCTCCTGTCTCTCGGGTGACTGTTGAAAAAAATCAGGTACCAACTCCCACTATGTTTTTGGGTGATAGCAAGTATGTTCCCTGTGCTTCATGCTGAATTCAGTGTTGTCACTTGGTTTTAGGCATGATCAGAGCATGCTGATTGGTTCAGGGCCCACAGGGTTCTTAAGTCCAGGGATAACTAGTTTGTGAATCCTTACTGGTCACAGCAGAGGCACAGCAGGGCAGCTCCACATCCAAGATAGCTGTAGTGTGCAGGCCAGCACAAGATGCTACATTTAGCCTCTGCTGTGATGGTAGCTCTTTTTGAAATCCTCCCACCAAGTAGGGTGACCACCTGTCCATAACTGGATGAGACAGTCCCGATATTTAAAGATCAAGTCCTGGTCTTGGGCTGATTGACTCTGGGACAGCATTTGTCTCAGATTCCCCACTATTGTGCAGGGATATGGATTTTCCGTTCACCATGGAAAACTGTAGGAAATGGTAGGTTTCTCCTTGCAGGCGGGCAGAGATCCACCCTGCAAGGGGCTGCTTGGGGCTGGGGAGAGCAGGATATAAGGGGCACCATGTGCATGTATGTGCACACAGACATGCATGTGGCCAGCAACACAGCCCTAGACAGTGGTGGAGAGCAGCTCCCCCAGCTACCTGCAGGTAAGTTGCAGGGGGGGGGGGCAGACTGAGGCCCCCACAGTGAGGGAGAGAGCGGGACAGGGTTGGCAGCTGGGCCTGGAACTGGGGCTGGAGCTGGGACTGGAAGCATTGCCCACCTGTGGCAGTACAGGAACATGCAGCTGCAGGGCCCAGCCAGAAAGCAGGACAGAGCCATGGGTGACATTTTTTTCCACATATATTTCTTACATACATACTGCTGTGGAAAAAGATACAAACTTTGTTTAGGAAAAGCAGAATGAAGGAGGCAAAAAACCCATACCCAAAAAAACTTTCCTTGTAGTAAATAACTGACTAGGAGTAGCTAAAGAGCTCAGCTTCTGCTTACTATTCTGCTTCTTGTGGATCCTGTGCAGTTACTTTACTTCTGAGCAGCAAAAGCTTAAGCATCAGAAATTGTTGTTACCAAATTCCTTCACTCAGAATCTCAATTTTCAGCAGGTTTGTTTTTTTTTTGTTTTGTTTTTTTTGGGGAGAGGGGGTGCACGTCTAGGTGAAAAAAAAATATGATAGTATCCCAAAGCTTCCCTAACTTGGTGAAAGCAGCAAAATCCTGTTTTTGTGCCAAGCTTATTAACTAAAATATTGAAGACCTCAATGTTGCTCAAGGAACACCATCTGGTAGCTTTCCTCCAACCAAATACTCTTCCTTTCAACACTACTCATTGCCATTTCTCCTCTATAGCCCAGTCATTCATGCACCTTCTCCATCTTAAATATTTTTTTTATATGGCACCATAATCAAATGTTGCACCAAAAGAGTGGCTCCCAATCCTGGTACTGTAAGACCCTTCCTGGGACTCTGTGGTGCAGGTGCTGCCTCAGCCAGGTGGAACTGCCCTGTGCACCCCTCTGTACAAGTCCAGTTGGAAGTGGAACTGGAGTGCATGCTCTTCCCATGGCCCTATACAGTCTGTATCCAAATGCTCTACAGTCCAGATGGGACTGTCCCAGATCCCCGTTTCCAAGAGGAACATGTGTGGTCACAGCAGAAAGGGCTGTGGCGAGATCACACCCTCTGGCCACAGACCTTTACACTGCCTAACCAGTAAAGCTAGGCTGAGCTGCAGGTACCTTTGCATCGCCCAGCCAGAGAAACCATGTGTGAGAAAACCAAGGGCAGGTAAAGCTATCTTTCTTCTCTTTGCCTCTACCCCTTCTCCCCTGACCAGTGGCACAGGGGAGTTTTGTCCAGGACATGATATACCCATTATCTATGTCTCTACTTTTGCCTGCTTTACATTCATCAGACCAATACATCCTAATACAGACCAAGCATGTGGTAACACCCCAGTTGAGAATCACTGAGGTAAGGTGAAACAGCATAACGTTGGTTCTCAACAAGTGATGACACCAAATTAAAAAAAAAAAAAAAAAGGTTTGAAGGGGTGCCGTGACTGTAAGGTTGCAAAACATTGCACTAAAATGTAGATGAATGAGATCTACCATATTTGCTTTGTCTAAATACATCAGTTACCTTACAGAAAATATGAATTCTACCATAATACCTTCATTACATACCAAAACCAAACCTCAAATGGTATTACCTGTAATTGGATCAGTGATTACTCTGGTAAAGAAACCTGTTAGCTATATCATCCTGTAATAGTTGAACCCTGTCATTATTAGTAACATTTATTTTCCAGTCAATATCTGGAAAGTTAGTCTACAATAACAACACAATTGCTGGTAGCAAGGTTTGTTTGGACTTCTATTTGAGCAACTATAACCCTGGAGAGATGTTAGATGAGCTTGTAGACAAGTCTGGGAAAGAAGCAGATACACAGTCTCAGCTAAATACCAGCTAAAACAACATGTTTTAACTCCTTTCTGTGCATGAAAACAGTCATTTGAAGGGGAAGTGGACAGAAAAAAAAATTGTGGAGTAAAGAGAAGTTATCATAATAACAAAAGTAAATTGAAATATATAAAATTAGGTCGGTCTGTGTGTCTATATTAGACCATTATAAAGGAAAAAGTGTTGTTACTTCCTGTGAGCATAGAGACATTCACAGAGGAGGTAGGTAAAATCATAATAATCCATAAAAACACTGTCTATGTTTAATCATAAATCATGAAAAATATGGTCCATGAAGGAATTGTGTAGGTTTCTTTTGAGGGCAAAGACTTTGAGGTCAAAGACACAGCAGCTGTACACTGAAAGATTCCCCCACTAGTGATCAGGTGTTTATTCTTTTGTTTTTTTGCTTGGTATGCTTTCTGCTAAAGTTTATTCTACAGTACAGTGGTGATTTAGTTTGATACAGTTTCCGCGAGGGCATTTGGTGCGTTTGATCAGATGCATCACAGACCATGACAGACATGTGGAGGACTCATGGATTCTGATGATACTGTTGTAGGGTGCATTGATTGTGGTAATATATTGGTTTTATACTGTGTCACAGGGTGGAGTCCTAGGAGTGGCCATAAACTCCCCTAGCACTCCCTACCATGCCAATGTGATATAAAATGCACCCTCACAATTTCGCCCACCACGTCTTTGATGTTAACAGTTTAAGGGAGGCTGCCCTTAGTCCTCTATGACACAGTGCCCTGATGTATCCCAGTCTTAGTCCTATCTTGGGTGACTCAGTGCAACCCAGCCTTATGGGCTATACGTAGCTCCAACCACTCCTGTACCATGCCCCAAGCCTCACAGATGTACTGGACGTTATTTGGTTAATTTCCCTTTCCACGCCTCACAGACGCTCTTGAACTTGTCTCACACCTGCCCGCACTGAGGCTTGTCTTGCACCTGCCCGCACTGGGGCTTGCCGCATTTGAGGCTCAGGTGGCTGCAGGCATGCCTGGCCCCCAAATCCCCTCCTTGGGTCTTAAATTTCCTGTGGGGCTCAGGCGGCCTCAGCCTTACTTGGCCCCCAATCCTCTGCACCCCTTCTCAGGGCTGGGGTCAGTGCACCCCTGGATGTTGTGCCCTCTCTGGCACCAGGATCCCCACGCTACCGTGGAGCCCCTATGAGGCCTCCTCCAACCCCTAATAGCCTCACCCGGTCCTCCAGTCAGAAACAACAACAAACAGTAACATAAGCCCCCAAGCTATAACATAAAACTAAACAGTTTGGTCAGAAAAACATTCAGTTCCTACCGGGAAATACTCCAACCTATAGCAGCAACCAGGGGATACTCATGCAGTCAGCTTCTCTCCTCTCTCTGCACTGGCCGAGCTCCTCCTTCCCTGGCCGCCAGAGGGGAACTGCCCTCCTGGCTTCATGCCTGGGCTTAAGAAGGGCCAAGCCCTGCCCCTTTCTGTCAGCTGATTCCACTGGTTGCCCTAGCAACCAGCACCTGTGCTGCCCTGGTGACTGGCAGCTGAGCCTCCCCCTTCTCCTCACTAGGGGTCTCTCCCGAGCCATTTCTGCTTTCAGGCGCAGGGCACTTAAGTGCTCTGTGACATACTGGTATAAATTGTATATAGTTTTTAGTTGGTGTCTTGTTTTGTTTGGTGTGCGTAGATATGCAGGGAGTTTGCTTCTAATAAGAATTGGACAAAAGCTAGAAGATAGCTTGAAAGCCAGGAACAGGGAATATTTAAATATTTATACATATATTTATATATATAAAGCCAGGGTGTGATCTTAGTCAAGTATGGTCTGTAAAGGTATTGACAAACATTCTTTTTAGCTACTTTAAAAAAAGGAGAGAAGCTGCTGCTTGGGAGTGTGCATCAGTTGTTACCATCTAACACAGAAGTGTCAAACACACCCTGTGGAGCTACTCTGTTTAGGTTACCAGGTTACTGGCACACCATTACAAGTTGTGGGGCAAGACAGGCCATAGAATTTGGGGCCCTTTGGCCATGCTGGCCACAGCCATTAGTGGTGAGCTTTGGCTTGCTGTCCTGTCTCCAGACGACACCACTGCTGATGGACCCCTTGCCATGGTGGCCAAACCTTGCCATGGAGGCCAAACCTCTGTGCCTTGAGCTGAATCCAGCCCACAAGGAGCTCCAGGTAAATTTGACACCCTCAATCTAACACCGTTTTACATAATCCTAAAACAATACAAATGCCTAAACTGCTCCATTTTTGACCCTATGTGAAGCAGAATTGAAGCTGGAATAGTTTTGCTACACTTATATCACCACAGATCTATGTACATGCAACAATATTGATGTAACAAAGGATGCCAATATATACTGTTATTAATAGAATTGTTATGTCTGTCTACACCTCAACTGCTTATGAATCTTCTTCTATGTCCCATTGTGGAACGGTATGTTACAACAATGGTATGGAAGTTATGCACTCAGTGGGCACATCTACATGTGTGCTTTATTGTGCAGTACACTAATTTACTGTGCAGTAAAGTATTGCCATCTACACATGCGCAGCAATTGGGGTGTAACAGACTGATTTACTGCACCACCGGGTAGTCTTGTCAGACACAAGCACTATCTGGCGGCAGAGTAAATCACTGTGCTTCAACGCGCATGTAGACGGTGCACCTTGAAGTAGTTTACTGCACAACACGCTACGCTATATATTCAGTTGCACTAATTGTGCATGTAGATACATCCAATGTGGTTTTTCCTTTCTGTATTGTAGGAGGGTGGAATTCAGGTGACTAGTTCAAAGATACATTCTATTCCTACTTTTTTATTCCAGAATTTTATCTGCTTCTTCCACTTCAGGTAAATATTTTCATTTGCATAGAGTTAAGTCATTGTTTTACCTGACAAATAAAATTTGCCAGACCTGAGGAAGTCCATGTTGTGCCCCAAAGCTTGTGCAGCATCTCTCCAACTATACAGGTGACCACTAAAAGGTATTTTCCAACAAATTTTGCTTCTTACATATGCCCTGAACCATGATTTCTACAAACACTATGACTCAAATCCAGTTGCTGGTAGCACTTATTATTTAACATGGGGTTATCAAATAACCCTGTTTTACTGTGCAATGCAGATGGTGGAACAAATTTACAGACACATCCATGGAAGCTAGTTGAAAGCTGAAGAAAAATATAAGTCAGAAAACTTGATGGGAAGTTTGCACATACCATTGATATATACCAGCACTGTAAATCTAAGCATTAAAAATGTGCCAGGCCTCCAAAACCGTAACTCAAACATAATCAAGTTCTTTTTAAGCCAATGATTTAAAAGAATCTTTGGCTTTTTTTTATTTGTTTTTCTTTTTGTTTAATTTTAAGGCTTATGATTTCAGTTTTTTTCTGCAACAATGAAAGCTGGAAACTTATCCAAAAAAAAGATAGATTTCAGTTGAAGTTTAGAGGTTTATATAGAAATTGGGCATCTAAGCACCTTTTTTTTTCTTGTGACACTTAGAAGGTTTTTTTATTTAAAAAAAATGAAAACTAAGATTCACATAAGATCACATGATTCCAGGAGGCAGAACTTCAAAGAGTTGCTCAGAGTCCTGAGAGCTGGCAACAAGAAAATTCTGGAAGGATGTTTGCGTAAGAAATATAAATAAATACAGAAAAAAAGGAGAGAGCAAGAGGGATGAGTGGTTTGCTGACATTCAACTAGACTTTAAGGATTCTTTTTTTCAAAGAGGTAATTGCTATTTACAGGAGTTCTGTGTCATGAACCTATCTTGCCACCCAGCTTAGAAGAGATACTGTACAATACAGCACACCATGAAACCTGGTCTGTCAATGAGTGCATCTTTAGGCTTCCTAAAGTGCAATGCATCATTAAAAATAAATCAAAGCCTGTAAAAGTTGACATATTGTAGATGTTTTCTTCACCACCAGCCCTCCCCCACCTGCTTTAATTGGACATATTTGCTCCATTCATTTCATATCTAAAACTGTCAAACTCTTTCCCTCTGCTTACTACTTTAAGGTTCAAAATTCTAAAAGCTTTGAGCACTTGGAATTTACAAAAACTAAAAAACTTTTATGCAACGCTCCCTCATTAAGTTACAGTTTAGGCTGTAAGTAAAAACATTAGAGTATTGTAATAGAAACCCACATTTTTAAATCCCTGGGAAGTATTAACGTGATTTCATTTTTTTTTTTAATGTAAGGTTTCAGGCACAAGTCAGATATGATATGCATGCAAATCATTTTCCACCTTTTTTCTCAGAGATTTAGCACCTCTCTCTTACTCTCTTATTCTCCTCCCTATCCACTACATATCTAGAATGGACTCAAAAATATCCACCCTTTTTCCCAAAGGGAGACTGATGCTTTGTAACAAGGGCTGTCAACAGAAGACCAGAGACAAGGGTCTCTTTCTGGTTTCTGGCATACCTTCCTGTTATGGTTAAAAGTAGATTCAAAACAAGGAACACAGTTCCACCCACATAAGGGGAGCTCTCTTGCTATTAGCAGAAGGAGCGCTGCATTTTTTTTCCCCTTAACTTGACTCCAGCTTTTTTACCACAGATTGAGATTGTAGAGGAGTTTAAGGGTCCTAAACCCTATCAGTTTCCATATTTTGTAAATGGGAAGTATATCCTCTTTAGCTAAGCATATAGCAAAGAAGGACTTTGTGGGGTGCACATAGAACCCCCTATATAAAAAGTTGAAAATCACTAACCTAAACAAATCAGTACTTCCTGCTACTAATACTGCTACTGCATTCCCCCCCTCCACAGCTCCAGTCCATGTCTCTGCTTAAGAAAAGAGCTTTGAAAAACAAGTATGCTCAGCATTGGCAATGCATTGGGGGAGCATGTGCCCCGCATAGATTTCTGCACTGATGGTGGGGCATGAGGCTGCAACCTAGCCAGACCAAGGGCCTGGCAGCAGAAGGGTGGCAGAGATGCAATTTCTGCACTGACCATGGGGTCAGAGCCAGTGCCCTGCAGCAGCGAAGCAGGAGCAGCATGAAGTTGTGCCTCTCTTCCCACACTGTCAACACTTACATGTCATCAAAAATTCTCAGTGAAAATTCAAACATTTTTTGTAAAAATGAACTGGATAAAGAACCATTTCTCCTTTCAAAAAATTGTTTTTGAAAGTTCAAAGTTTTTTTTCACCTCTAATTCAGTACAGGCATTTGAATTGTGGTCTCCTACTTCTCAGCTCAGTGTCCTACTAGGCTATTTATTTTTCTCATGTTTGATCAGTAATTCCATGCTGAATTTAGAAAAATCTTCCTTGAGGAGAATTTTCCCTTAAGCTGAATTACCCACAAAAAAGTGTTCCACAATTTCATCATTTTCTGATGAAAAATGTTAATTGAAGAATTCCTGACCAGCTCTAAGAAGAAGCTCTACTTAGCATGATTGAATAGCCATTTTTCAGAAGCTAATAATAATTTTGATAAAGTTAGAGAATACACAGAACTGGAAGGGGCCTCATGGGCCATTGAGCACTGTCTTCAGCATTTGCAGGTAATTAATACCCCAGTTAAAACTCTAAGCCCTGAAACCGCTTCTTCAAAACCTCGCAAGCTACTACAAGGCACAACGATGAGAACACCCTATGAGATGCCATAGGTAAAAAAGGAAGGCATTGAGGTCCCCACTACATATTAAATATATTACTCAATTAACTAATTAATCATGCAATAAATTTAGACCATCCACACATGCAAAGTAATTATCACATGATAAAAATGACTAACCAGCTCTAAAGTTAATGCTTGAAAATGTGTAACAACTCTGTAGCTGGTTTCTATCTACCTTTAATTTGAATGTGTAGCAGAGCTTAGGCAAAACAGGGCTCTGGAGCGCAACAGGGATCTGTCACTGCAGCAATAGGAAAAGAGTTGGTTAATGTTTGCTCAGAAAATTCTCTGAAAAAAAGCCCATGCTCCACAATCAGGGCCTCATTACCCATAATTTTGGGCATCTCCTGGAGCTCATAACACCTGGATTGTCTGCACATTAACATCTGAAACTAGTTTTAGGCAGAAAGGTTCTTTGAGTACATGTGATATCTTTTATTAGACCAACTGAGTAGTTGGAAAAAAATTCTTAGCAAGCTTTTGGGCACAGTCACCCTTCTTCAGGCATGCCTGATTTCTCCCACCTCCCACTTTCTCCTCCCCAATGCAGTTGCTTACCTCAGACTCCTCCACACTCCCTCCTGAGCAGAGGGCCGTGCCTGAAGAAGGGAGACTGCACCGGAAACATTGCAAAGAACTTTTTCTAACGACTCAGTTGGTCTAACAAAAGATATCACATTATTTAAAGCATCTTTTTGCTGTCTATTATCCTTAGACCAGCATAGCTACAACCAAAACCCCCAAAACTAGTTTCAAGCATTTGTTATGCAGCTCAATGTCATACCACTTCAGGGCAGGATTATCTCTCATCTGTGTTACCCAGCTCATGTTCCATTAAGATGCTGCCACTCCCTACAGTTGGGCGTCCCAACCTAAAAATTTCCAGTGGCCCACAATGCAGTGTTACTTCCACCACCCGCTGGGGGATGGGGGGACTACTGCCACTGCTGGCCCGCTGAGTGACCCTTGCAAAGCCAGCGGATGAAGGCACTTAAGGGAGCCAAACCCTGCCTCAGCCCTGGCACAATCTGTGGGCAAGGCAAGAGCCCCCAAGGGGACACTTGCCTGCCTGTACACTAATGCCAGGAGCCTGGGGAACAAGCAGGACGAGCTCGTCCTCCTGCTCAGTGCAAAGAAATACGATGTCATTGGGATAACAGAGACCTGGTGGGACTCCACCCTTGACTGGACCACGGGTATAGAGGGCTATACCCTGTACAGGAGGGATCGTGTTGACAAAAGGGGTGGGGGTGTAGCTCTCTATGAAAAGGAAAGCTACATGTCCCTGCAAACTGATGTTGGTGACCGGCATGGACAGCTAGAGACCCTCTGGGTAAATATTTGTGGGGAATACAGCACAGGGGACACAATGGTGGGAGTCTACTACAGACCTCCCACTCAAAGTCCTGAGCTTGACCAGGAGTTCGCCCGGGAACTGACTGAGGCCGCTTGCTCCAGGACCTTGGTTATCATGGGTGACTTCAATTACCCGGACAACTCATGGGAAGATCACTCAGCAAAATCCGAGCAGTTGCAAAGCTTTCTCTCGTGCGTGGATGACCTCTACCTGGCTCAAGAAGTCTATGGGCCAACAAGAGGAAAAGCGCTGCTCGACCTGGTACTGGCTATGGGGGACGACCTAATCGGCGACCTAGTGATCGATGGGAAGCTGGGTGACGGTGACCACGAGCTGATCACCTTCACCATCCGCCATAAAGCTGGCAAGTCAGTCAGCAACACAGAAGTCCTTGACTTCAGAAAAGCCGACTCTGACAAGTTCAAGAGGCTAGTCGGTCAGGCCCTCAGGGACCATGACCCCAGGGTGATGGGAGTTCAAGAAGAGTGGTTGCTCCTCAAGGAAGCGATCCTCAACGCACAAGCTAAATCTATTCCAACATGGAGGAAAGGCAGCAAGAAGGCGCAGCAGCCCCCCCGGCTCTCCAGGGACCTAGTGGACCTCCTGTGGCTTAAAAGGAAAGCCTACAAAGGATGGAGGAGGGGATTCACCTCCAAGGACGATTACTCCACGCTGGTCTGGTCCTGCAGGGAGCAAACCAGGAAAGCCAAGGCTGCAACTGAACCCCAACTAGCTTCAAGCATCAAGGACAACAAAAAGTCCTTTTTCAGATATGTGGGGAGCCGGAGGAAAAGCAAGGGCAACGTTGGACCCCTGCTAAACCAGATGGGGCAACTGACAACTGACGCCCAGGAAAAAAACAACCTATTAAATAGGTACTTTGCATCAGTCTTTCATCAGTCACATGGGATGCCCATGCCTGCTATGGGACAGGGAAATCTGGGTGAGGGGGATCCCCTACCCTCCATAAATGCTGACCTCGTGAAGGAACACCTTGAGAAGCTGGATACCTTCAAGTCAGCCGGCCCTGACAATCTGCACCCCAGGGTACTCAAGGAGCTGGCGAGCGTCCTAGCCCAGCCCCTGGCACGGGTCTTTGAAATCTCCTGGCACTCTGATGTAGTGCCCGAAGACTGGAAGAAGGGCAATGTGGTGCCGATCTTCAAGAAAGGATGGAGAGTGGATCCGGCTAACTACAGGCCCATTAGCCTGACTTCTATCCTGGGGAAGATCTTAGAAAAGTTTATTAAGGAGGCCATCCTTGAGGGACTGGCCCAGACTAACATTCTAAGGGATAGCCAGCACAGTTTTGTTGTGGGTAGGTCTTGTTTGACCAATCTCATTTCCTTCTATGACCAGGTGACCTATCATCTGGACAAGGGAGAAGAGATTGATGTCATATATCTTGACTTCAAAAAAGCTTTTGATCTGGTATCCCATGATCACCTCTTGGCCAAACTGTCCAGTTGTGGCCTTGGCTCCCCCACGATCTGCTGGCTGGGAAATTGGCTCCATGGTCAGACCCAGAGGGTTGTGATTGATGGCAGTCCCTCATTGTGGTGCCCTGTGACCAGTGGGGTCCCTCAAGGCTCTGTCCTGGGACCCATACTGTTCAACATCTTCATTAATGATGTGGACATTGAAGTCAGGAGTGGACTGGCCAAGTTCGCCGATGACACCAAACTTTGGGGCAAAGCATCCACGCCAGAAGATAGGCGGGTGGACAAGCTCAGCAAATGGGCAGACGAGAACCTGATGGTGTTTAACACCGAAAAATGCAAGGTTCTCCACCTTGGGAAGAAAAACCTGCAGCACCCGTATAGGCTCGGCAGTGCTACGTTGGATAGCACTACAGAAGAAAGAGACTTGGGGGTCACCATTGACCACAAGATGAACACAAGCCTGCAATGCGATGCTGCGGCTAATAAAGCGACCAAAACGCTGGCTTGCATCCATAGATGCTTCTCGAGCAAATCCCGGGACGTCATTCTCCCTTTATACTCGGCCTTGGTGAGGCCGCAGCTGGAGTACTGCGTCCAGTTTTGGGCTCCACAATTCAAAAAGGATGTGGAGAAGCTTGAGAGAGTCCAGAGGAGAGCCACGCGCATGATCAGAGATCAGGAAAACAGATCTTATGATGACAGGCTGAGAAACATGGGACTCTTTAGCCTGGAAAAGCGTAGGCTCAGGGGTGATCTGAGGGCCACCTATAAGTTTATCAAGGGTGACCACCAGGATCTGGGGGAACGTTTGTTCACCAGAGCGCCCCAAGGGATGACGAGGTCGAACGGTCACAAACTCCTGCAAGACCTTTTTAGGCTGGACATAAGGAAGAATTTTTTTACTGTCTGAGGCCCCAAGGTCTGGAACAGTCTGCCAGTGGAGGTGGTTCAAGCACCTACATTGAACACCTTCAAGAGTAAATTGGATGCTTATCTTGCTGGGATCCTATGACCCCAGCTGACTTCCTGCCCTTTGGGCAGGGGGCTGGACTCGATGATCTCCCTAATGTCTATGAAATCTATGAAATCTTTAGCAGGGCAGGGCAGCTCTGTACTCTTGGGAAGGGAAGTTTAACCCCCCTCCCTGGCCCCAGATCTCAGCTGGAGTTTGCCTGGTGGGGGGAGTAGACAGCATAGCCCAGCCTAGGGCTAGAAAGTACGCTGGGATGCTGGGATTTAACTTGAACAGGAAGGGGACACAAGTTTCATAAACCAGTTTGACGCAAATCAGCTAATGTCTTTGAAATCTATGAAAACCCCCTGTTCTGTGTCCACAAACTTTCCACTCCCTGAACTCTACTGCCAGGGAGTGGCTCTGGCACCTTCCCCTTCTGCACTATGATCAATTCCTTGACATCTCAGACTCATCTGTACACTGAGAACAGACTGCTGAGAGCTGACTTTCTGCCTATGGGGTCAGGCAGTCCTCCATGGTTGGGGAGGAGCAGATGACACCCTGGGTGTCTGATAGTGTAGGTATGCAGATCCTTAGATATGTGATTGGAAATATTTTTTTTAATATTTGTGCTTAATGGAGGGGTACTGCACAGTGGAGTGATGTTGTGGACCTCTGACAGTCAGCAGTTTGCTTTAAGAATGCATTCCTTAAAGAAATACTTAAGGAGTACTTAAGAAGTATCCAAATATGTTTTATGAATGAATAGATTGCTTTATTTCCTAGAACATCTTGCGTATAAAAGTCTTGAGAGAGAGAGGTATTCTGTGTCATGTAGGGTATATAGTATCAGAGTATGAAAAGCACACTTAGAATAAGAGGAACAGGTGTCAAGAGATAGCTACAAGAAGCTTCTTCCTTTGCTATCAGACAAGTATAATGGTACCAGCTATTCATGCGAAGGTTTGAAAGTATAAGATCTGAGTGTTACACAGGCATTTAACATTGAAATAAATTGGATATAACCCTTTTTGCAAGAATATGGGAGGCATACATGTACAGTAATGAGGTGTAGTAATGAACTGAAAGTTTGCTGTTGTAGTATGGCACTGCAAAAGCAATGCACCAAAGAATATGCAATTAAATAAGCCTACTTGTTATCCATAATACTGTTTAAGCTGTTGCACAGAGAGGTAGTTAGCCAGACAGAAGGAAAGGTAGACCTTCCTTATAGACTAAAGCTGAGATGTATACAGCATATGTTTTCCTAAGCCCAAAGTCACCTCATAAGGTGAAAAGACACACACAGAGCCATATATAAGATGGAGAGAGTCATCTGGCAGGGAAAGAGTGAGGGAAGGGAGAAGGGTAGTGTTGGGAACAATAACATCACAAGGCACCACAAACCATAAATCCACAAGATAATGGGAAAAATTCCCTAGTTTCTGTTTAAACCATACTTAACACAATCCAGTCTGTGGATTATTTCTTTTTCCATGATTTTCTATTCAAGTTGATTTTGATTTTACAGGTTTGCTGCTGTAGAACAACTTCCTGAGGTCCAGGAAGTTTAAAGTGTCTAGCTCTGGGTGCCTTTATGGTCCTGATGTCAGCTCGGTGTTTGTTCAGTTTTATACATAGAGATGGCCCCAGCCAGGGAAGGTAGCTCAGCAGCTCAGTTGGAAATCTGTAGGAGTCCTGGTATCGGTAAGGCTGCTGGTCATTACCTCCTGCTCTCAGAATCTGCTGCCCCCAACTCCTGTTCTCCTGCAGAATTTTCCCCATAGCCCCAATTCTGCTGGTTAAGAAACTGATATGAAGACATGATCTTGGGTTTATGAAAGCTTATCGTCTCACCCGCTCTCCAATTCAGTTAGTTTATAAGGTGCAAATCTATCCTGCCTATTGTCGCAAAACCAGTAACAAGAACTAGAACGCAGATCTACCTGCTACTTAAACCCCAACCAAAATGATCACAAAGTAGATGTCAATATAATTTTGTAACCAGAGCTCCTCCACATCAATTGAATCTATACTACTGTGTTAAAAAGTTCATAATATGGACATTTCTGATTTTTATGAGCTAAAATTAAAAGAATGATTTTTTTTTGCAGAAACTTTGACTATAAAAAGAACTAATTCTCTGTATTTAATTCTTAACTATTTGAAATTTTAAAATACATTTTAAATAAAATTATGAATTTAATACTAATCAAATTGCAATTCTGGAAAGACATTTTTACTGTAACTCATAGATTCATAGACTGTAAGGGCTGGAAGGGACCTCACAAGATCATCAGGTCCAGGCCCCCTGCACTAGGCAGGGAAGGCAACTGGGGTCAGGTGACCCCAGCTCCTCTTGAAGATTTCCAGGGTAGGCGATTGCACTACCTTTGGAGGGAGCTTATTCCACAGTCTGGACCCCACTAACTGTGAAGAAGTTTTTCCTAGTGTTAAGCCTGAAACAATCTTCCAGGAGTTTGTGGTCATTACTCCTAGTTTTCCCCAAGGGTACCCTGGTGAACAGTTGTTCACCAAGCCCTTGGTATACTCCCCTGGTTTAGTGGTAAGCTGCAACCAAGTCCCCTCTCAGCCTTCACTTTTTTAGGCTGAAGAGACCCAAATCCCTCAGCCTTTCCTTGTATGCCTTGCCTTGTAAGTCTCTGATCATATGGGTGGTTCTTCTCTGGACTCTCTCAAGCTTTACCATGCCTTTGTTGAAGTGCAGTGCCTGGAACTGGACACCGTACTCCAGCTGCATTCTCACCAGCACTGAGTAAAGTGGAAGAATCACTTCCTTGGTTTTGCTTAAGATGCACGGATTGATGCATGCCAGAGTATTATTTGCCCTACTAGCTACAGCATCGCACTGATGGCTATGTAACTCACATTACTTAAGGGTATTTTAATAAAGACCATTGCTGACTGATTTTTTTTTTTTATGGTCAGTGTAGCAGTTCAATTAAAGTTAATTGATGTTAACCACCTATATACATATTTTGTTGCTTTTATATTAATTTTATCCAAAATAGAAATATTTGGTCAAAGTTATGCAGTCACCTATGCATCTTTAAATGTTAAGTAATCATCCCAAATTAACTGAATTTATATAGTAATAGAAAAGTTTGAAACTTTTAAGAATTTCAGTTCTTTCCATCTTTAAAACATGTGATGTAAAATAATAATTTATGAAATTTAGCTCATTTTATGCCTGTGACTGCTTTCAGTTTTTCTGACAAAACAATGGTTACTTTAAAAAACAAGAGTAGAACCTCAGACCTAAAACTCGCATTGATTTTTCAAGGCATCAGTATAATGAATATGACAGTAGCATGAAGTCAATGCTAATTAATGTTCAAGTAATTACTGTTGAAGATGGTCAGACTTGAATGGGAAGAGAGTGTAACAGTCCAATTATTAGTCAACAGTGTCAATATGCTCTTCAGATAATAAGACTCAAAGTTGGTTATTGTTCATAATTGAATTGAATGGAGGTGACTTTCTCCTGTACCAGAGCTCTGTTTACCATAGGAGAAAGGGAGGAAAATATTACAGAATCAGTTTCAGCTTCCTGATTCTTGTAGCCAAGGCCACTTAAAACCCACTGACAGGGTGCTCCAACACCTACCACTGGCACATTTAATGTAACTACTTGGTACATATTTATGTAGGGGGGCTGGGAAGTGTCCTGGCAGAACCTTATCTACAATAGAAGGTTCTGCCAGGAAACTTCCCAGCCCTCATACATAAGTCTGAGTAGAAGTAAATGGAGCTGGGCCTTGCTCCTGTCACTCTTAGGAAAATCTCCTGATCAAGGGAATATATTGCCAGGCTCAAACCACTTATTTCCACCTACTGCATGGTAAAAAGAAGCCAGACCTGAGTACAGAATCCAGCTTAGGGAAGTTTTGTTTAGTTTACGATTCAGTATTCTTAAAAATACCCAATCAAACAAAACCCCTTTAAAGCTTTAAACTTTTACCGGAAAAAGTTGGTTAAATAATAAAAATATGTTCGGTAGGTTCACCAAAAAATAATTATAAGATTGGCAAAATACAGCAACATGACAAACGAATGTTTATTTCCAAGACTTACACACTCCCAAACCATAAATATGATTGTACACAGATTGGGAAACAAAGATGTCGAACAACATCTATAGTCACTTTCTACAGGCAATAGAGATATTTTACTTTAAGTCACAATCAGGTTCACTGACAGTAAACCATGGTGACCACAAAATCTTCAGAAATTTTGTTTCAATAAGCTTCACGTAAATAATAAACTTTCTCGTGGCCCACACATTTTCTTCTCTACAACAATTTAATACACAAAAATTATAAGAATTAATACCTTTTACTCCTATATTACTGACTCTGAAATTCTAAAATGAACCATAAACAGAACATGCAAGTATTGTTCTATGGTACACAGCTGGAAGCCGAGTGTTTTCTCCTCAGAAGATTAAAACTTTATTGACCTTACTTTTTGTCAGGTTTCACTAAGGGGATTTTCACCAGGCAAATTTTTAATATTGTACTTGCCAAAATGCATCAACAGACTCTGTAAAGGGTAATCTTAAAACCATGAGGAACATTTAATATTACAGCTAAGACCGTGGCATTTACATTTTAACTTTTGCTTACCTTTAGATTTTCCAGTGTTACAATGGGAAAACTAAATGCAGACAACACAAACAGCCTTGCACAAAAACAGTGAAATGCCATGGACTTTAGAATTAAAGGATTTCACAGAATGATTGACAATACCACCAAAAAATGCTTTAACTTCTGACAGTTTTGAAAATCTTTGAGAAACCTACCCTATAAACGATACCTTCCTCTCTTGGTCTTCCACTTTATTGGGCGGGGGAGGGGGGAAGTTATGGTTTCTTTTCTTTTTTTTTCCCCTTAAGAGGAGATTTTAAAACAGCAAAGTTCTAAATCCTGGCTAATAAACCCCAAGAGGGTGCCCAGATATTCTCTTGGGAGCATCTGGAAAAAGGAGGGGAAGTCAACAGCTGGGTTGCACTGTAAGCAAGAAAGAAGAGAATAAGAACAGATGTTGCCTTTCCTTGTCTTTGTGCTGCCATATTATTTTTTATGGTGCTACAACCAATGTCCATACAGTGACAAACAGTGAACACAATATGGGGACAGACCATCCTCCGGGATCTCACCAGCATGTCTCCTCCATAAACAAGGAAGGTCAGGGTTCCCCACTTATGGAGAAGCACCCCATGCCTCCGCAGTGGGATCCCTGCCAGCTCCCATGCTTCATGCAGAGGAGTGAGTCTGCTCAGGTTCCACCACGGGCCCACAGCCAATGTACTTTGGTTTGGCAACATCCATTTCTATATAATGTTCATGTCTCTGGAGTAGAAGAGGCCAAAGCAAGTGGCCAAATGCTTCCAAAAAAAGACACAGATAAGCACAAAGAAAACAGGAGGGGAACCCAACGCTGTGCCGATAGTGCATTAACCCGTAAAAACTAGACAAGGCAAGGTGGGGTGTAAACTAAACAACCTGATTTTCAGACACTTCTCATTGAAACAACATGAACTTCAAGTGTTTGGAAACCTTGAAAAATCTATTATGAGCCAAAGCATTTTGCTATGGAAATTTCGGCCAATGTCTATACCACTTTTATCATTGATCTGCTAAACTTTCCTTAATCCTGACTTGAAAAAATCATCTCCTGGGGGGAAAAGGTAATATGCTCCTTTATCCCAGGCTGCCAACAACAATTAAAGCCTGTAGTAAGCTATGAATTACCCAGTCACTAAAACCTGGACAGAGACCCATCAAGTCAATTTACCTAGAATGTAGAGCAGCTAGCTATGAGATGGTAACAGTCATTGAAGTTGTGGCTTTCACCTAATGGTAAGGTCTTTTGAGGGAAATGCTATCTTCCCTTCAAGGATATAAAGGAACCTCTAGATGTAAAACACTTGTGAGTCTGCTTCACAGAGGGGAAAGAGTGCAGTATTTCAGGAGACAATGACTGGAATAGGTGACCCCTGGCACTCAGTAACCTCAAGTTCCCAAGAGATATACATCCAATAGCCAAAAGAGAAGCTAGAGACAAAACTACCTGTGTATAAACTGTACAAATTATATTGTTTCCAAAGAAATCAGTGCAGGCTACTGCCTGTTCTCTCTGGCCCACTGTTAATCACCGCATACAGAGTCTGTTCAGATTTTTTCTTCAAGGCACTATTTATTATCTGAACAATCATTAGCAAATGCCAAAATAAAACATTTAGATTCAAATGCAGTAGAAACACTGGATTTATATACTAAAGTGTCTGTATTCTAGCTACTCTTACAAACATCTTGGTGCTGTGTTTATCAAACAGACCCCTCAGAAAAGCAGTACTCCACCAGCAACTTTCTGCCCACTCTCAGCTGCCTTTAATAATACAGCCTAACCACCTGCTTTGAAAGGGCTAGTCTTACCGGTAAAGGGACAAGCTATCATGTTACAGTGTCAACTGACTCTTACCTGGTTATTAAACTTGAGGAAATGTTATGGAGCATCTCCTGAAGTAAGAATAGGTATCATATCTGAGATTGCAATTGAATATAGAGTTGGGAGACAGTCGTGTGTGTATGCTAACATGTATGTGCTGTTCCCTTCCCTGCAGATTTTTCCATTCACTTTTCCATGAAAAGGGATAATTAAAATGTTCTTTTCATTTGCAGTTTCTTTGAAAATGTTGGCTTTTCATTAAAAAAAATAAACACCAAGCCTCTGAACTGGGATAATTGTTTGCTTTTTTTAACAAAACAATTCGAAAAACAATCTTCCAAGGCATTGATAACTTTTTCAAAAGGCTGTTTTAATCTCAGGAAAACAAAGCTTTCCACACGAGGTTTTAAATTCTTTCATAATTGCCCCATGCTGCATACAAAGAAAGCTGTGGTTCATATCTGCTATCACCATGATCAAGAAGAAAGGTGACTAGCAGCAATGGAGTTCACACAGATGAAGAGAGAGTCATCACAGGCAGGGGCTTATAGAGGGTGGAGGTATAGACAGATCTTCCTAATGCTACAATCTTTCTGATACAAAGCACTGCATACATAGAGAAATTGGTAAATACAAAGACCAGCTGGTATATAGGCATAGCATATATACTTATATAGCTAAAAGTGAACTTTCAAACAAGCTTGCTTTTCTTCATACTTTATTTTCAAAGGGTTCTGAAAAATTGAGGGCCAATCCTTCCTCCCAATAGTATGACCTCTGGGCCCTTGTATATGTACTCAGCATTTAGTCACTAAAAATGTTCCTGGTTTAATTTTTCTTTGTTAGTTTAAGATGACTAAGTAAGTAACATGGACATGATCTACCACATAAGGGTTTATTATACTATGGCTAGTAAAAAGTGCTGGAGGTCATGTCAGAACAATTTTACCCTAGTGCCCATTCAGTCCTTCCTTACTGCCAGGCAGCACTTTAGGACAAGAAATGCTTAGCTGCAGCACTTCTGCCACTCTCTTTTCCTGGGGTGCTTGGAGGGCCAAGGCACAAAATCTTTCTGTGCAAAGCTAACCCCCAAGCTCGGGGCATTCAGGTGCCAAACTTTTCCGTGCAAAGTCCCACAGGACTCCCCAAGTGTACACAAGCATCTCCGAAGGCTGGGTGAAGGGCCACCCAGGGTGCTGGGTATGGGGTATCCTTCGGGCTACCCCCAAGTGTTCTCAAAGCATTGCCTCTCCCCTGGCTTTGGGGTCCCAAAGGGCATGACACCCTGCCCCTCACTTTCCCTGGATACAAGTTGCACAGGGCACTCGGGTGCTTTTCTTTGGCCCCAAACCTTTCTGTGCAAAGCCCCACATGTTTTGGCACAAAATTTTTGTGTTCTTACCAGGCAGGTGCCAGAGTGCCTGTTTTTTTTTAACACTAGAAGGAGGCAGGTGGTGGGGGAGGGGTGCCTGGCTCCTTGAGTGCCTATAAATTTGTGGAGCAGTGACTGACTGGGGCACGTGCGCTATAAATTTTTGAAGTGGATGAGAAATGGCAATACACCAGAGGCACAAGGACTCAGCCCTGTGGGACACTTGCTCCTGGGTGACACAGCACCTTTTCCATAAGCGTGCACCCTGCTGCTTGCTGCTCATGTCGAGTGCAGTATTGCCTTTCTGTGCAGGGTGAGGCAGCTTTCTGCGATACTTGAAAGAGGACACCCCAACCTATTTCACAACCAAACAGGATGTTTACGCATAGGTAAGTGAGAACAAATCTTGGCTGTGCCCTGAGGGAGGGTGGCTTGCACTGTTCATGTGTATGGAGTTTAATTGCCGTGAATGAAGTTGCTAGGTATCCAACAGCATCCTGTAGTAGCAGGGCAATTTTCAAGGTGGGAGGGAACCTCCTCACTAACCTTCCTCGCCCCTCAGCTGCCTTTTTCCACCTGCCCCTGCCCCCTACTCGCGTACAGGAGGACTACCCCCATTTCAGGGCTTGGTGGTTTTACAGTACAAATTCTTACGCTCTTAACTTCTCCCGCTCTCCTGTTTCTAGTTCCCGAATGCTATGCTTAATATTATGCTACTACCATCAGGCACAGCAGGCAGAAGAGAAGAACATAAGCCTGGGACAGTTGCCTGACACCACTTCTGTCTCCAGAAAAAAGGATGGTAATGTCACTGCCAGGTGCCTATTCGATACTCTTAATATCCTTTTAGACTCCAAAAAAAGCCTATGGGAATTCACCATTAGTCCCTCTCTCCCTTCCTGCAGAAAAGTCCTCATATTGTGTGAATACATGAACAACTAACCTTGCATTTTAAATAATCCCTTCATAATTTAAAAATTAATATTTTTGTTTCATAGATGAATATGCCAGTATTTACCAAAGAATATCTTCTTTCTCCCTTTTTTGGCCCTGCTTCCAGCCTTCCCTCCTTCGTCCCGCTCCTCCTGCTAAATCAAAGATTTAAAAACGCTAAAAAATTACAAATGGTCTTCATTATCCCATGTGCTTCATTAGTTCATTTCAAGGATCATGTATGTAATGTTCCTTCTGCTTTGTTTGCCTTTTCATATAGCCCAGGTAATTATGCCAAGTAATTATGCTTTCCCCGTGGCTAGTGTCTCCCTCCCAGCACCCCGGTTGGTGCTGGCCTGCATGCCTCCCCTCACTCTTCCTACAGTGCAACTTCCTTAAGAACACCCATTCTAGCCGGTTCCCGTGGGTGCTTTCTCCATGGCAGCAGGCTCCCTTGCAGCACTCCTGGTTGGTGCTGGCCGATGTGCCATCTCTTTTCACTACTGCTACAGTGAAGTTTTCCCAACAACTTGGAACACAACTTGAACCGTCCCTCCAAGCCTCCTAACCACTTGACTACCAGGTATTTATTCTAACACAACATTTACACATACACATATACATACGTACATGCTATTATCATTGTTTTAAAAAGGTCCCCTGCCCAGACTGTCACTCTAGGCCGATGCCTGACTTGGCTCTATTCCACCAAGAAGCTCAGCTTGTGGGCTACATGTGCTGCTTCCCTCCTTCCCTCTTGCCTAAGCTTCACCACTTGTAGACTCATGGCATCACAGCTTGTGATCATGCTCTCTCTCCATTTACAATAGCAACAGTGCTGAACTGAAATACCTAGCCTGTTCCCCCAGGTGCTTTCCCCATGGCAGGGGGCTCCCTCTCAGCACTCCTGATTGGTGTTGGCCTATGTGCCCTCTTCTCTCACTACTGCTACAGTGCAGCTTTTCCAACAACTCCCTCCCTCTTGCCCACTTAGACCCAGCTTGCACTGCGGGAAACTACAAGAAACACTTTCCTCAGGTCTGAAACTTGGTAAATCTCTGCCAAGAAAGGGCCACACTCCTCACTCCCTCTTCCTCTAGCTGCAGATACACACAGACACACACACAGAGGACCCTGCTCCATGCTGAGCTAAAAATGCTCAGTTCTTTCATGGCAAATAGCAGCTTTCTTTCCATTTTCTTGGGTAAAATAAAAACGGGGTTTCCCTAAAAATCAAGATCAAGACTACATGCAGGTTTGAAGAGTGTTAATTGAAAGTAAACTCTGTGGTATTATTTTATTCCTTTCAAAAAAAAAAAGTTTTTCAGCCAACTTTTCACTACCAAATGCATCCCACACATACGCACACATTCTATTTACAAGACCAACAGTGTTGAACTGAAATATAGCCCTGGAGTCAGTTTCAATGCCCAGGATAAAAAGGATTTCATAGATTTCATAGACATTAGGGCTGGAAGGGACCGGCCCCCTGCCCCAGGGGCAGGAAGTCAGCAGGGGTCATAGGATCCCAGGAAGATAAACATCCAAACTTCTCTTGAAGGTGTTCAAAGTTGGTGCTTGAACCACCTCCAGCAGCAGTCTATTCCAGACTTTGAGGGCTTGGACAGTAAAGAAGTTCTTCCTTATGTCCACCCTGAAATGGTCTTGGGGGAGTTTATGATCATTCGACCTTGTCATCCCTTGGGGCGCTCTGGTGAACAGACCTTCCCCCAGATCCTGGTGGTCACCCCTTATAAACTTATAGGTGGCCACCAGATCACCCCTGAGCCTGTGCTTTTCCAGGCTGAAGAGTCCCATAGCTCTCAGCCTCTCACCATAAGGTCTGTTTTCCTGACCTCTGATCATGCACTTGGCTTTTCTCTGGACTCTCTCAAGCTTCTCCACATCCTTTTGAATTGTGGAGCCCAAAACTGGATGCAGTGATCCAGCTAGCAGCCTCACCAAGGCCAAATACAATGGGAGAATGATGTCCTGGGATTTGCTTGAGAAGCATCTATGGATGCAAGCCAGTGTTTTGCTCACTTCAATAGCCACAGCATCGCATTGCAGGCTCATGTTCATCTTGTGGTCAATCATGACCCCCAAGTCCCTTTCGTCCATAGTGCTAGCCAGCATAGCACTGCTGATCCTATAAGCATGCCACGGGTTTTTTTTCCCAAGGTGAAGAACCTTGCATTTTTCAGTGTTAAACACCATCAGGTTCTCATCTGCCCAGTTTCTGAGCCTGTCAAGGTCAGTCTGGATCACCCTACTTTCCTCAGGTGTGGATGCTTTACTCCAAAATTTGATGTAGTCGGCAAGTTTGGCCAGTCTGCTTCTGGCTCCAATGTTCACATCATTAGTGAAGATGTTGAATAATATGAGTCCAAGAACAGAGCCTTGAGGAACCCCACTGGTCACAGTGCACCACGACGATTGACTCCCATCAACCACCACACTCTGGGTCTGACCACGGAGCCAATTCCCCAGCCAGTGGATCATGGCAAACCCGAGGCTGCACTAGGCCAGTTTTGCTAAGAGGTGACCATGAGATACCAGATTGAAGGCTTTTTAAAAATCAAGATATATGACATCAATCTCTTCTCCTTTGTCCAGATGATAGGTCACCTGGTCATAAAAGGAAATAATATTGGGCAAGCAAGACCTACCCGTAACAAACCCATGCCACCTATCCCTCAGGATGCTGCCATCAGCCAGTCTGTTAAGAATGGTTTCTTCGACAATCTTTTCTAAGACCTTCCCCAGAATAGAGATCAGGCTGATGGGCCTGTAGTTTGCCAGATCCACTTTCCTCCCTTTCTTGAAGATAGGCACCACATTGGCCTTCTTCCAATCTTCAGGCACTTCACCAGAGCACCAGGAGTTCTCAAAGATCCATGCCAGGGGCTGAACTATGATGCTTGCCAGGTCCTTGAGTACCCTGGGGTGTAAGCTGTCAGGGCTGGCTGACTTGAAGGTATCCAGCCTCTCAAGGTGTTCCTTCACAAGGTCAGCATTGATGGAGGGTAAGGAATCATCCTCACCCAGGTAATGGGCAGGGGTGCCCCCTTGAGACTGGTGAAAAACCATTGCAAAGTATCCATTTGGCAAGTTGGCTTTTTTCTGGGTATTGGTTGTCAGTTGTCCCATCTTGTTTAGCAAGGGTCCAAAGTTGCCTTTGTTTTTCCTCCGACTCCCCACATATCTAAAAAAGGACTTTTTATTGTCCTTGATACTTGTAGCTAGTTGGCGTTCCATCTCAGCCTTGGCTTTTCTGGTTCGCTCCCTGCAGGTCTGGACCAGTACAGAATATTCCTCCTTGGAGATGGATCCAGTTCTCCATTCTCTGTAGACCTTTCTTTTTAGATGCAGGAGGTCCGCTAGTTCTCTGCAGAGCCAAGGGGGCTGCTGTGCCCTTTTGCTGCCTTTCCTCTGAGACAGAATAGACTTAGCTTGTGCATCCAGGATTGCTCCCTTGAGGAGCAACCACTCACCTTGAACTCCCCTCCCTTTTGGGTTGTGGTCCCTTAGGTCCTCAATGACAAGCCTCCTGAGCTCATCAAAATCAGCTTTCCTGAAGTCAAAGACTTCTGTATTGCTGACTGACTTGCCAGCTTTTCAGTGGATGGTGAAGGTGATCAGCTCATTCTCACTGTCACCCAGCTTCCTTTCGATCATTAGGTCACTAATTAGGTCATCCCTGGCTGCCACTACCAGATCAAGCAGCGCTTTACCTCTTGTCAACCTGTAGACTTCTTGCATCAGATAGAGCTTGTCCACACACATGAAGAAGCTTTGCAACCATTTGGATTTGGCTGAGCGCACTTCCCATGAGATTTCTGGGTAGTAGAAGTCTCCCATGACAACCATGCACCAGGAGCATGTGGCCTCAGCCAATTCCCTGGCAAAATCCTGGTCAAGCTCTTGATTCTGGGTGGGAGGTAGACTTGTGTCCCCTGTGCCATGTTCCTTTAACCCAGAGGGTTTCCAGTCATCCACCCTGGGCACCAATGTCAGCTTGCAGGGATGCATATCTCTCTTTGACATAGACAGCTACACCCCCGACCCTTTTATCCACTCGATTTCTCCTATACAGTGTATAGCCATCTATACCTAGGGCCCAGTCATGGGTGGAGTCCCACCAGGTCTTTGTTATCCTTATGACATCATAATTATTTGTGTTAAGCAGGAGGACAAGTTCCTCCCATTTATTCCCCAAGCTCCTGGCATTTGTGTACAGGCAGGCAAGTGTTCCCTTGGGGGCCCTTATCTTGCCTACAGATCATTCCAGGGCTGGGCTCCCTTAAATGTCTTGGCCTGCTGGCTTTGCAAAGGTTGCTCAGCAGGCTAGCAGTGGTGGTAGTCCCCCCTGAAAGATGACCATTCCTCATGTACTCCTTTATCTAGACTCCTAATTACCTGACTGACAAATCTCTGAGTTTGCAAAAGTCAGCTTTCCCAAAGTTAAGGATTTCTGTTTTACTGAGGGATTTGCCAGCTCTTTGGTGAACTGAGAAGTTGACCAAATAATGGTCATTGTCACCAAGCTCCCCCTTGATCTTCAGATTGCTCACCAGATCCTCCCCTTTGGCCAGGACCAGATCAAGCAATGCCTCTCCCCTAGTTGCCCCATAGACTTTCTGTGTTAGGTAGAGGTCATCAACGCAAGCAAGAAAGCTGTGTGACCTGTCTGATTTGGCTGTCTGCTTATCTTAAGTGATATAAGGGAAGTTGAAGTCCCTCATGACGATTATGCATTGAGAGTGCGTGGCCTCAACCAGTTCCCTATTGAATTCCCAATCAAGTTTTTCCTCTTGGTGGGGAGGTCTATAGTAGATGCTCACAAGTATGTCACCCTTCCTCATGTTCTCCCCGTATTTTGACCCAGAGGGTCTCAAGATAGCCTTCCTGGTTAGAAAACACAATTTGCAGGGAAGTGAACTGATCCTTGATGTAGAGAGAAACACCCCCACCCCTCTTTCCAAGATGGTCTCTCCTGTATAAGGTATAACCCTCCAAAGCAACAGACCAATCATAGGTAGAGTCCCACCAGGTCTCCATTATCCCTACAAGATCCTAGTAATTTTCACATAAAAGAAGAGCCAGTTCCTCTTGCTTGTTTCCCAAGCTCCTGACATTTGTGTATAGGCAGTTGAATCTGCCATGAGAAGCCCCTATGGGGTGAGGTGGGACCTTTCCTTGGGCTGACATCAGAACATGTTGCTTTGGGATGCCCAAGTTATTGGTAATGTGGCTGATATAACCTGGGCTTGAACTATTAATAGACTGTCCATCCCCTGGCAGGCTTAGTTTAAAGCCCAGAGGAGCATCCCCTTGCACCAGCTCGCTTTCTCTTTCACCAAAAAGCAGACTGTGGTCATGGAAGACAAAACCTTCCTGATGACACCAGTGTCACAGTCTTTGGTTCACTACCTTGATCCTCCTCTCCCTCCTCAGCCCATAGCCTGAAACTGGGAGCATCAAGGAAAACACCACCTGTGCCTGCGATTCCCTTAAGCCCTGCTCCCAAATCCCTGTAGCATTTTGTGATCTGGCTGGGATTGTGCCAAGCTATGTCATTTGTGCCCGCATGGATAGGGAGCTTAGGGTAGTGGTCAGTGGGCTGGAAGAGCTCAGGGATCCTCTCCGCAATGTCTCAGAGACAGGCTCCCCAGAAGCAGCAGACTTCCTGGGATAAGGGGTCAGGGTGGCAGATTGCACCCTCAGTCCCCCCTCAGGATGGAGTCTCCCACGACAAAGACTTTGTGTTTTGTCTTAGGGAGAGCGGGGGTGGTAGCTACAATTGAGCCTGTGTTGCCTATGAGATCAGGCACATTGGGAGGCTCTGCTGGGGTTGCAAGAGGTTCACCTGTTGCAAAGCTCCAGCGGGGTGGAGACCTTGGTGCGGCAGGTGTTGGGGACTTTGACCACCCTGGTCCATCCCCTTGGCTGGACAGAATGGGAGGTCCTCATTCCTCTCTTGTCCTGGAGGGAGACCATAGTCTACCCTCTGTCTCCAGGGGGTAAAGGGCCTGGCAGTAGGAGTCAATCTCTTGCTCGCAATCCCTGATGGCACACAGTTTCTGGACAGTGGCCTGGAGCTCCTTTAGCTGGCACACCAGAGACCTCAAAAGGGAGCAGACCTCGCAAGGGGAGGTGGCCATGCTCCCAGACCCCAGAGCCTGAAAGAGTGTCAGGCAGCCCCTGCAGCTGAGAGTCAAAGGCTCCATTTGTGTGGAGCCCAGAACCATGGGCTGGTCTCTGAGGTGCCAGAGGGGGAGACTGCAGACTGCAGGACCCTCAGGTTGCAGCGCATGCCTATCCACATGATGCCACTGGGAGGCCAGCTGCAGCTGGGACTGCCTTCCCTAGGGTGCACAGGCAGGGCCTCAGGCATTCCTGCTGGCCCTCCTGTGCAAACTCCATGCTAACTCACACAGACAAGCACACTTGTTTGCATGGCCTGTTTATGGGGCTCCGATCATGTGACTCCCTGGGGGACTGGGCAAAGTAGGAGCCAGGGCGGGACAAGACCCTCCTCGGCTCCACTCAGCCACCGCTTCTCCACTGCCTGGAGTTAACCCCCTCCCACCATGGGCCCTGCTTACCTCTAGCTGTACTAGGGGTCAGTGGGGTGCTCCACAGCTGCTGGGGGGTCTTTGTGGAGCAGGGGTGCAGCAGGCTTGCACCTGCACATACCTTGCTGCTCCTGGAGTCTGACTGGGTTTTTTTTTTTTGCTTTGGTGGGCCCTTTTAAACTACATGCATGCACAGTGGGCCTGCTGCCAGAACTGTGCTGCTCCCAGGCTAGGGGGGACCCTAACCGGGATTTACCGGACCGTGCCCCACCAGAGCGGGACCAGTAGGTATGCTCTCCCACTCACCTACTCTCTCCCTGGGGGGCTGGCCCAAGTAGGAGCCGGGGTGGGGTGATACCCTCCTTGGCTCCGTTCAGCTGCCTCCTCTCCACTGCCTGGGGTTAACCCCCTCTCACCATGGGCCCCGCTTACCTCTGGCTGTGCTGGGGGTTGGCTGGGTACTCTGCAGCTGCTGGGGGTCACTGGCAGGGCTTCAGGGAGTGGGGGCACAGTGGACTTGCACCCACACATCTCTTGCCACTCCTGGAGCCTGACTCCCAGTGTCTGCTGCCAGTGTGGTAGGTGGGAATAGATGCCTAATGCTTAATAGCCTCCGTCCCTCCAACTTGCCTGTGCTTCACCACTTGTAGACCAATGGCATCCCAGCTTGCATGCACACACACACGGACACATGCACAGCACCCTGTTTCATGCTGGCAAAAAATGGGTGCTAAAAATGCTCAGTATTTTCACTGCAGAGCAGTTTTCTTTTTGGTTTTTTTGCATTAAATCTAAACAAAGGGTTTTCCCTAAAAATCAAAACCAAGATTACATGCAGGTTATTTGAATGTAAACTTTGTGATATAATGTTATTCTTTTCACAAAAAAAAAAGTTTTTCATCCAGTTTTGCACTAGCAAGAGCGTCCCAGCTTCCCTACTCCACAGTGAGCCTTCCAATACAACCAAACACCCACACCTACCCATACACACTCAGCCAATCCTGTTGATTTAGAAATTCAAGCTGGGCAGCTTGCTCTGACTCAACTTCTCCAGATCATAGTGCATTAACATCCCTGGGAGCAGTTGGCAGTTGGCAAGCTCTCTCCCTGCCTGTTGTCTCCTGGCTGGGACTCTTATCTGTGGCAAAAAAACCTCCTCTGGGTTTTTTTTTTGGGGGGGGGGGATATAATATAATATAACAACTTTGTGATTATATATATAAATATATATACACTCTCTCTTTCTCTCTCTCTCTCACTCACACACACACACACACACACACACACACACACACACACACACCACTTGAATACCAACAGCTGCTTCCCCCATGGATGGGGGGACTCTCTCTTAGCACCCCTAGCTGATGCTGGCTAGGAGGGCCTACATGTCTTCTCCTCCCTGGACAGGCCCTCCTATCCTCTTCCCCTTGCTGCTTCCCCCATGTATGTAAAAAACATAACTGTCAATGCTCGGACTTATAAAAATGTAATGCAAAAATGTAAATGTAAAAATGTAACAACAACTCATAGTTTATCTAAAGCCTCAATGGAAACAGTACTACATAAATGTGTATGTAAAACAGAAAGAATCCTATGTCTTCTCTCATTTGTATCGTGTCAAATTGTAAGGAATTTTTGCAGTGGTTGGAGAGCGGTTGTTATTGAGGATCATCAAGATTCCTTAGTTACTGCCCTTGCCCAGGACAGCTGCCTCCAAAGCAGTGTTGGGGGGGCTGCGATCAGCCTACTCCAACTTCCCCTCCCCCCTGCAATCAACACAAATGGCAGCAAGACCTAACACCCCCACTGAGGTGAAGAAAGAAAAAACTGCCCAGGTGCAATGAATTCTTCCCTCTCCCTCACCAATCACCACATATACAGTGGCCAGAATCAAGAGGCTGCACTGCAGGGGAAGCAGGTGGTGGTTACCAGGCTATTGTTGAATCAATTCATCTATTTGCATGTGAATCCTATTACAGTTTGCAGTCATGTCCCCAAACCAGTTTTAGACCTGCTTGTCTTTTCAAGTCACCTGCCACCACAAACCCATCTCCCTTGCCACCCACCCAATGCACCCCCTCCCCTCCATCCTGCATCCCACATACGGAGCTCCCTGAGACCCTGTTATGAATCCATTATACAAGACAACTTTTTTATAGGATGGACTTTATTCAATGAGAAATTAATATGAAATGAAACATTAATGATAAAAAGGATAAATTCACACAATTACAGAGTGCATTCCCCCAACAGAATGGCACCTAAGTGTGCTGCAAGAAAATTTCTGATCACAGCACATCTCCTGCTATTTACCTGTATCTCTAGCCCTTCATGCTCAACTGCTTCTCTGCTGTTTAAGGTTGCAGCTTGTGTCATTTCTCTTAAGTGATCTCTCCAAATGTCACTGCAGACCTTGCCCCTAGTTTCACAGATATTATGCAGGACGCATGCTGCTACTACATAAGGGGTAAAGTTATCAGCATCAACTTCTAGCCTGTAGTTGAATGATCTCCAATGGACTTTCAAGCACCCAAATGTACACACTACGGTCATGCAGCACTTGCTTAGCTGCTTGTTGAACAGCCATTTCTGTGGGTCACTCACTTGCCCCGAAAGTGGCTTCATAAGCCAGGGCAGGAGTGGGTAGACTGCATCAGCTACTTTCATGGGGGCACTGAAACACCCTGGATGACAACCTGCTCCAGTACTGGGGCATATTGGCCTTTGCCCATTATCTCAGGCAGCGGCAAGTTTCAAAACACATTGTGTATGCTTCCTGCCCATCCTGTGTAAATGTTTGTAAATCTGCCTCTGTGGTCCAGACAACTTGCAGAATCACAGAATGATTCTGTTTATGAATTAATGCTTGTCCTGGGACCAGTTTAGGATGGGACTGCATGATGCTGGATATGTGGGGTCAGCAAGCTAACGATGTGGAAAAACATCTCTTTGCTCATTCTGAATGTTTCCAGCCACTGGTCATCATTCCACATTGACATGGCTATTCTCTCTCACCAGTCCAAGCTGCTTTCATGTGCTCCTATCTCTAGACACTTGCCCTAAATGTATGGCCAAGAAACAGCTACAGTCTTTGGCAACCATGCTTTCTGTTTGTTGCAATGCGAGTGCAGCTTCCCCACTTCAGATAACAGCATCCTTCTCATGGCAAGCCTGCGAAGTTGGCTCTTTATGAGTATTAAAATACCAGACCAGAGGTACATCAAGTTGATGAACCCCATCAGTAGAACCATATGTCTGTGATGTGAATGTTCAACAACCATCAAGATTAACCTCTGCTTTCTCCTTAGTCCCTCAGGATTCAAGGAAGACATTGTCTTTAGCAAGATTTTGACCTGTGGAGTGGCCTCTGTCTCACATGTCTGCATAAAGTCACTCTCCTAGATTAGACTAAAACCACTCCTGCCATTTACATGTTAATAGCTACTGAAACCACGTGCTCCCTGCAAGTGAAGGTTGCCTGTATTTCTTGAAAAGAGCTGAAATGTTACCACATACCAAAAATGGTAGCCTGTGTACTTGAACACAGGAACTGTGAACTTTTCCATACAGGAGGCTGGGTGAAAATCTTTTGTGACGCTGGGTGGGGTGATATTGGGAGGCACCCAATAATATGAATGCTAAAGCTGGTGACAGCCAGCTTGGGGCCAGCATAACCAAGGCTAGGGTCTTGTGGCTGAGAGCACTTATCAAATAAATCACCAGTCATTAGGCCTTTACAAAGGCATTAGAGTAAACACCCTACATAATGTAGCATAAATTAGGTATGGGGCACAGAAAGAAGACAGACAGCTTCAAGATGCCTTTGTGCTGCCCAATGTGCTACAGAGGAGAGTCCAGGACAGTGGTAAGTTGGTGGATGGTGCGGTAGCTTGCAAAAGGACAGCAGCGTGGAGTTGAATTTTTGGAATGGGGTAACTGCTCAATGTTATATCCCCTGACAGTTTTTGGAAGGCCTGACAGCA
The DNA here is from genome assembly GCF_052110815.1 of Crocodylus siamensis. NCBI lineage: Eukaryota > Metazoa > Chordata > Crocodylia > Crocodylidae > Crocodylus > Crocodylus siamensis. The sequence goes on along the minus strand of NC_143397.1, from coordinate 156,278,131 downwards.
GAGATGCAGCAACACAGACAGAGGAGGACCGGAATCAGTGGGGATTCAGATTCATTACGTAGGTATCTATATAATGGAAAGAATTGTTAAATACAGTTATGTCCGGTGATAACAAAATCCAAGTACTTGGATTTTCATGTTTAGCAACCAGAGACACTACACACTGTACAATACAAATCTCAATTTGTTTTTTTTGGCAGGAGTGAAATCTGGCAGAAAAGCATGATGATGGAGGAAGAAGAAAATCTATCTTTCCTTCCTTCCTTCCATTTTGCACGCACTGGACAAGGCTCACTTGGAGCTGCATGGGGCGATCCTGAGTGCAAGACTCCCTGGCTTCCTATCTCTTTACTTTTCTGACTCCCACCTGTCTAAAGGTCTCTAGCTTCTGTTTATCTCTTTTTCTGATTCTTTTCTTGCATTTTTGCAGCATTTTTTCTCCTTTTTCTCTCCTCTTTGTCCCCTCCCCCCTGTACTTCCAGTTTCTTTGTCTGCAAGTTGCTTCTTTATAGCCTCTTTCTTATTGTCTCTTTTCCTTTCTTTCTTTCTTTTCTGTTTGCTTCTTGCCGGGAGTTATCTTTTCCAATGGCTTGCTCTCCGAGGGGTGCTCTTAATTACCCCCTCTTCCCCCCACCCTTTTTTTGCTGTTTCAACCCCCCACCCCCGCCAGGTTTTTTTTCCTCCGCCCCTTTCCCCCTCCCATGTAGAGTTTTATGGCCACATTCCCAGACACTTATCTTTTTAGTTAGTATAGTTTTTTGGAGGTTTTTTTGCTCAGTTAAAGCTTGAAATTAACCCTGTCCTAGAAGGAATGGCTGCTCCTACACCCAGCAGCTGGCATGAAGATGCCTTTCAGAACCTCCCCATTACCCATGGCTTGAGGGTTCACACCCTTCCCTACATCAGAGTCAAGGTCTGCGTAGAAGTCCTTGCTAGTCTCCTGGGACAGCATAACATACATTACACAGGTTGTGTTAACATGGTCACGTGAAGGTGTTGTCATGTGTATGATTGGTAGAGCAGGGTAAGAATAGTTTATTTATAGTTATGACCATGTGGCCGGCGCTCCGACCACATAACTAGCATGTAAGACACGACATGGAATGTAGCAAAGGTGTCTGTCATGGTGTGATGTGATGAACTCAATGACATGATATTCTTGGTTTGAAAGGGGGTTTTTTTTGTTTTTTTGCTTTGTAAGCAGCCAACCTTTTTGTATCCCTGAACCCCTGATTAAAGTAGTTTAAAAGTCAAAAGTCAAAATCCTTCCTTCCTAAAAGTTACATTATTTGATTAAATTAAGGTATTTGTTTGTTTATATTTGTTAACTTACGTTATTAATTTTTTTTTAATACAATACGGCCTTCTGTGTGCTTGCTGGAACTGAGGAAAATGCAAAGAGGGGTGGAAGAGGAACAGGAAAATAGGGGGAATACAGGGGTGGGGGTCCCCCCCCCAACTCCAGGCAGGAGCGGGGGGGGAAGTTTGGGGCCTCAGTGTAATGCAGCTGAGGCTGATAAAGACAGTCAGAAGTGAGGTGCATACAAAGAGGTGGAACGTGTTTTTGGAAATCTCATTTTTCATTAATCTAATATAACCAATAAAATAATCAGCAAAAATTTGCAAGACTAGCACCTGGCATCCAGTTGAATCAGTGCAGGAGAAATTAGATGAACTTCCATGGATATCCATGGATTTACAAGTGAACCCAAGCAGCACCTGGTGGCACAATAGTTACAAAGCAGGGAAAATTATGTTTTCGGGCATAGGTCAGATCCAAGTTACAAATTTAAAACAATAAAAATAACCCTCATGGAAGAAATTTAGGAGCTAAAAATAAAACATATTGAAGGTGTTTTAAATTACCAGGAAGAAAAAAACCTAAAATGATAAAATCAGCTGATAATGTGGCTATACAGATGCGATTCAGCTAGCTTAATGGCAATTTTTGTCATGTGAACACAGGAAAAGTGTCACATGGTAACAGGAGAGGTGGAATGAGGACAAACTCCCTCTGTAGATAATAAAACCATCTAGACTGAATTCTGCATCTTCAAAACTAATTTATGTTCTGAACATTGCTGGGAGTTGGTAGGTATTACACTTTCGCCAATTTGCACATGGGCACTGCATTTTGGGGTATGGGCACATGGACAAGGCCCTTCAACATAAAGGAAAACAGGTTTTGACTTTACATCAGATGTTCATTAGTAATTACCCCATGCATACACTCACCTGTGCTAAATGAAAGATGGACGCTTGTCATGGGTTAACTTTCATTTACTAAAGGGTAAGAATGTGCACATAGGGATGGCCAGGCCAGAGCATGTGACGAGAAGAAAAGCTTCACCCTTCCTGTATCTCACTTTTTCTTTTTTAATCTGTTCACATCTTCAGAGAGATTAGGTACTGTTGAGCCCACAGTGAACTGATAGAAGAGCTGGGAAGAGAATTTTAGAGTCATAGTTTCCAATTCTTTTGCTCCTTGGACTAGAGGTGGCCAACCTGTGGCATGGGTACTACAAGTAGCTCAGACAGCTTCTGCCTGCAGCGTGTGGCACACAACAGACTGGGGAGGCAACAGGCAGAACAGCAGTAAATATCACAGGGAGCAGAAAGTAGAACATTAGATCAGGCAGGGAGCACAGGGAAGGGCAGAGCTGAGCATCAGATAAGGTAAGGAAAAGAGATTGGAATGGCACTCAGAAGAAGTATGGGCCTAGTGTGGCACACTTGCCAAAAAAGTTGGCCCTGCTGTACTATGCTATAGTTATGGGTGGGCTCACCATACTACCTCCCCCAAAAAACTCTTTCAAGCATGCATGCACATTCTTGATTATGCAAAGTCCCATGAGGCTTGCTGCTGAATAGGAGAGCATGGTGTGCTGCAAGTCCAATCAGTATGCAGCCAAGTGACGCAGCTGCTGTCCAGTCCCCACTCACCCACTACTACGCTGATGAGGAAACCTCAAACTGAGGCTCAAATAAACATTTAAAAGTATATATGCATCTCATCCAAACATTCCGTATCTTTTGAAACCATCCCTTGAAATTTGTATGCTTGTTTTATTAAACAAAATATTCAAACTAATTAAATAATTCCAGGAGATTTGTGGTTTCTCATCCAGGATAAATCTCAAATGTAAAAAGAAACACGACTTGGAGCTGGGATACATCCCATATATTTATTCAGACACTAATATGCAAGTATTAAAATGTATTTTTTGTTTTAAACTTTCTATTGTTTTATCATTTATAGTATAAATTATTTTGAAAGATGAATATATGCATTGGTTATTGCAATTTGTGCTTTATGAACAGTATTTTAAAAGTAGGTTTAATTGTAAGTTGTACTTGCTATAAATAGCAAATTGCAGATCTAACGGCCATTTTGTTCAAAAGGTAAATAACTAGCTAACAGTCTTATCTAAATCAGGACAAGCCAGCCTACTCTGTCAGTTGATGTTAACAGGATTTTATCTTAAGCAAATGACTTCTACTAAAACAAAATATTTTGTAGAGTCTTTAACTTTAACAAAGAAGATGCAAGTATACAATAGGAGTATTGATATGTTATCAGAACTACCACAAAAGCTGCAAGAAAAGTCTCAGAGCTCCTTAAAGCTGCAAACAAATTCTAAGAGCATTTTCTGTAACAAGCATTTTAAAACATTCAAAACATTAAAACAAACACTTGTGAAAAGCATATTTTCATTTAATAGATTTTCATAGACATTAGGGCTGGAAGGGACCTCGGGAGATCATCGAGTCCAGCCCCCTGCCCAAAGGGCAGGAAGTCAGCTGGGGTCATAGGATCCCAGCAAGATAAGCATCCAATATTTACAGAATATAATTCCATCAATCCAAGTTATGTTTCTTCTTGTGGGAGTAACCCTTGGTCATTCCCTAAAATGTTTGAGGCAATGTCTGTTTGTAAGTATTATATATGTAAACATACACCTTAACATAAAAGCTTCCTGATATCCTTATGATGAGAAAAAGATGGGTTGCATTTAAGATACCAAGCATTTCAGTTTACACCTGGTTATTAATGTAAGACACTTTAAATGTAAAGATTATCACTCTTTAACTGGGTATTAATTAGGTACCTGGCAACATTTAAGCAACTTATAAAAGTCAGAAAAAAAGAACAAAATACCAAGTGTCATCTGTCCAAAGACTTAAAAAAAGTGCCTTCTTGAATAGTTATTTTAAAAGGCACTCTAAAATTCAGTTAAAAATATTATTTAGAGAAATAAAGAACTTATATATTGAAATGTAAACAATTCTTATTCAAAACAGAATTTTTATTTCTAGTACCCCTTCATGAAACAACAAGCGAAATCTCAGAAATGGACTGAGTGAAAGAGAGTTAATATTCAATATTTCAAGACTTGTTGAGAATTTCCTGCCACAAAGACAAAAAGCAGTATAGCCAGCATGTTAAGGAGAAACTACAACTCTATTTTTCATAGGTAGAAGCATATCACTTATTTAAAAACTAGAACTGCTCCCTAGAAAATACTGAGACAATGACAGGATTTCAAAAGTTAATTCTGAATGCAGGTAAAGCTTCAAAGAGATGACTTTTTCTTCGATGGAGTTATAGAACAAGGCAACAACCTTTCAGCCTAAAAGAATAAAATCATCAGGACTTGATTCTGCATTAGTGAGATGCCGTCTAACTCCATGATAATACTTAATGTTTTCCTGTAATTCATTTACCAAATTATGGAAATGCTATTGTAATTTAAACAGGCAAGAATTCTAGTGTGCAATATCTTTTATTGGACCAACTCTATGGTTGCTATAGACGTAGGCAAGATTTGGGGTATCACTGTGCTTGAAGGTAACGTAACCCAAGGAAGAGTACTGTGATATCTGAAAGCTTGCTTATGACTATAGCAATCATAGAACTGGTCCAATAAAAGATATCACCCACAAGAATTCTTGCCTCTCATACATATATATCCTGGATTATACTGGTAACAACATCACCTCAACACATTTTAATTGAAGATACTTACATTTTCTCCTGTTAGATACCAAAATGTTTAGACCACTGCGGACCACCCTTCTTTTGCAGACATACCACAAATGAAGACCCAGACCCTCCCCATGCACCACTCTGTCCCTCTTCCCTTGCTGGATCTGCTGCTCTGCTTTCTGCTCCCTGCACTGTCTGCCACATGCCACATAGAAGCTGCCCATGCTACCTGTGGCACTTGTGCCACAGGCTGGCACTCCTGATTTAGACTATGTAATTGCTGATGAGGGAATATAAATTACACTAGAAAACAGAAATATTGAATTTAATTCAGATTTAGAATTCCTTGGGTGTATTTTGTTTGTAATTATTTTAATGCTTTCTTTGGTTTCATAGGATTTAAATAACATTGTGCACATTTGCCTATTTATAAACAGTGTATTCACAATATACCAAACAAATCGACCAACCCATTAATTACAATGTCTGTTTTCAAGACATTTTAATAATCTACAAATGGAACCTGCAATGGACTTTGGAAATAAGGTTCCTTGGTCAGTAGCATAACTATTGGTAGCTGACTGGGGCATAAGCCTCTTAAAAGTCAGTGCAAGTACAGAGCTGCCACCACCGTTGGCCAGCACTGCAGCTACTTCTGTCAGCACAGCCCAGCCCAGCTCAGACCCTTGCTGCCATTATATCATAGAATCATAGAAATAGGATCAGAAGGAACCTTGTAGATCTTCAAGTCCAACCCCTGCCTGGGCAGGAGAAAAAACTGGGCTCAAATGATCCCAACTAGATAGGCATCAAGCCTCCTCTTAAAGACCCCCAGGGTAGGAGCCAGCACCACTTCCCTTGGAAGTTGGTTCCAGATCCTAGCCACCCTGACTGAAGTAGTTCTTACGGATGTCTAATCTAAACCTACTCTCCGACAACTTGTGGCCGTTATTCCTTGTTATGCCAGGAGGTGCTAGGGGAAACAAAGTCTCTCCCAAACCCTTCTCGTCCCCCCTAATGAGTTTATAGATGGTCACCAGGTCCCCTCTCAGCCTTCGCTTATGAAGGCTGAAGAGGTTCAGGTCCCACAGTCTCTTGTTGTAGGGTCTGCCCCTGTTGTCCCCAGATCATGCGGGTGGCCCTCCTCGGGACCCTCTCAATGTTGTCCACATCCTTCCTGAAATGGGGCGCACAGAACTGGACACAGTACTCCAGCTGTGGCCTGACCAGTGTTGCATAGATGGGAAGGATCACCTCCTCGTACCTGCTAGAGATGCAGCTGTGGATGCACGACAAGGTCCGGTTAGCCCTGCCAACCGTGACCTCACATTGTCGGCTCATGTTTGTCATGGAGTCAATAATGACTCCAAGATCCCTTTCTGCCTCCGTGCTGTCAAGAAGGGAGTTTCCCATGTTATAAGTGTGCTGCTGGTTACTACTGCCCAAGTGCAGCACCCTGCACTTGTCTGTATTGAAAGACATCCCGTTTTTGTTAGCCCACCCCTGTAACCTATCCAGGTCTTGCTGCAGTCTTTCCCTCCCTACTAGCATGCTTACCACACCCCACATTTTGGTATCATCAGCGAATTTAAATAGGTTGCTTTTCACCCCATCGTCCAAATCACTGATAATATCTTTGTCCTTCGTCCCCTAAAAGGGTTAGGGACCAGATCTAATTGCATTCTGTTAAAAAGCTATCCACAGAGAGACATACAAAGAAGACTGTAGTTGAAGTAAACTTGCTTGCTGTGTGTGGGTTTTTCTTTTAATATTAAAAGCCTAAGTTAATAGTTGGGGTAAAAGTTGTAAGCTACTTTACTATTCATTCCATCCAGGAAGAGCACATACCAACTGCAGAGGCTTCCTCAGCCTGACGAAGGGTTTATAAACCCAAACTTGCTAAGAATGTTTTTTCCAATGACTTAAGTTGGTCTAATAAAAGACATCAGATTCAACCAAAGAACCTGTTCTGCAAATGCCCTTTCACCAACATGGCTACAACCTACCCCCCTGTATGATAATAGTTGTTATTTTGCTTTATGTTAATTGCTATATCCTCTAAGGCATAACAAAGAATCCCACGAGTCAAGTAGTGGGAGTCAGAATCCCGAATTGCCATTAAGAGGCAATAACTCCTATCCTTTATTTTTCTCTATCTTACATAATATTTGTAGGTATTTAAATTAAATGGTTTGTTATTCCACAATGTGCAATACTTTTGGCCCTTGTCTACACTACAGAATTCTGTTGGGTGGAGCTGTGTCATAAAGGAGCATAAAAAGATCACAAACTGTAGTTAATATAGTTCTGCCAGCAAAACTCCTGGTGTGGACACAACTCTGGCAGCAGAAGGCAGCTTCTGTCATTCAGGGGAGCTGGCGCAGTTCTGGCAACATAAAAATGCCTTCTGTCCGGACAGCTACATCCACAGGATGCCTGGCTGCTGTAGTGTTTTCACTGTAAAGTGGCAGCATCCCCTTGTATAGACATAGCATTTATTACCCTATTGCTTCTTTGCATTGCATAGCAGCTGCACAAAAGGAAAGGTAACAGCCAGGCAATTGTTGCCAAACTATGCAGTCTGAAGGACTTGCACTGGGAGGAAGCTGGAGCCAAGGAATAAAAAAGGGTATAGAATGTGCTAAAGCCATTTTGTGGGAGTGCTGAATGGACAGAGGTCCAAGACAGCTGCTTCCTGAAAGAGGGCAATGCCACCTGAGCTGAGGATGCTATTAAAAACCAATAAATATAAAAAGGGAGTTGCCCACGTGCACTCTGTTACCACACCTGTTCAAGATGCCAGGCATGGACACGTGCCTGGTTACATCAAGATAATATCTAACTTGGGAGGAGACACAAACAAAAACTGAAGTACAGAGTGACAAACTTATCACTCAGCAATTGATCAACAGTAGTAACTCTGATGATTAGGAGGAGCCAAAGCTATGGCAAAACATCATGCACAGACAGATCAACGCGTGAAAACTTGCCAGAACAACGGGAATTGGCAGCATGTTGTGGATTTTTGTTTTTTGGATTCTTTTGAGTAGTAGCAACTATTTCTGCTGCCCCAGTAGTGTTCACATACTACTATTTCATTTTTCCCCCTCAGCTTTTCACTCTTGGACTGTATCACTGCACAACAATCAGAAGTGCAATTACAATGCATATAGGCTTATAAGAACATGCTTAAGAGTACCTACTGAGCTGCAGTCTCCCCTCCCTCCCCCATCATCATTTACATACCCTTGTGCCCAAAGATCCAATCCTTATCTCATAAAGTTGTCCAAATGCCCTATTAAATCCCTAGGCTGTATATATAGCTGATCCTAAAGAACTACATAGAGAATTCTTCTCTGAGATATTTTTATTATAAGATTTAGCCTCTGAAAAACTAAGTATTGAATTACATCAGATAAGTTTCACTGCTTGCTATAAACTGGCAGATAGCTATGCTTGTTCTTTATAAATTCAGACAACCCCATTCCCTAAAATGAGCTTTAAAATGGCTCAATTTTAGTGGACTTTAAATTAATACATATGTAACTATTTATATTGTTATAAAACATTCCTTCTGTGATATTATTTGCAAGCATCTCTTGTACAGCTGTTAATCTAATTCAGCCACAGTGTTTTAGTATGACTATTTCATTCCAAATAGCCAAAAAACACTTAGCTTTTATTATTATTTATTTGTATTAATAAAGTACTTAGGAGCCATTGTCACGGACCAGGGCCCAATTTTGTTAGCAGCTGTACTGTACAGGGTCCTAGAAATCTTACAATTTTTGTAAGAGGAGAGAGAGAGAAAGAGAGCGAGAGAATGCTGCAGTTGCAGGGCGCTCAAGTAAGCAATGAGACAAAGATAATACTGGTCAGCAAGGAAAGAGATGGTCTGAGCAAACCAATAACCTAGCTTTTTTAAGCTATGCATAGGCATCACAGAAAGGAGAGAATAACATATTAGTAGTAGTTATGTTACTTATTATTTACATGTTTATGCTCAGCTTAAGAAAAATCAGGAAGGGGATTCAGGAAATCATGTGCTCTCAGAGACAGGAGTTGGTATATTGATAATGAAGGACAGACATTATGTAGGGTTGATGTTTACATTTGATTAAAAAAAGAGCAAGAGGAAACATGCAAAAGAGGGGTAAGGGACAGGCCAAGGAATGAACTAGGAAAACAGTCTGTGCAGCATTCTGGATAGGTGTGACTGAGATAACAATGTACTTATTGACACTAAAGAAAAAAAATACTGCAGTAATTTCAGACAAAAGGTGCTCTATGGTGGAATATCTGGCAACCTATAAAATTGATAAAATATGTAGTCAATAGGCATGTTATACTAAGGTTAATGTGGCAAAACAATAAGATATTCCTAAGTGTTACAATCAAAAACAATGTTTGGGTTTTTTTCTGTCTGACCCTATCTGAATGCTTGTAGATGTATTGCTTAATACAAAACTACCCTTTTCTCCTTAGCAACACAATAGGGTGTATGTAGATGAAATGGGGGCTCTAAATTGAAGCGGTGGGTTTTAAAAAAACACCACTTCAGTTTAGGGCTGATTAAACCCCCGTGTCATGCACACACCCTGCTGACTTACCTGCCTTTCTGGTGGGGAGGGGGGGAAAGCTGCTGGTGGGCAGAGCAGTCTCTGAGCTGTGGGGAGCCGGAGGGCTGGTGCTTCTCTCCATGGGAAAAGCAACCCACCCCCCACAAGGCAGCACACACCCATAGGCACCTGGCTTGGACAGCTCTGGAAGGTACCGCAGCCACGGAGGGAAGCACCGGGCCCCTGCACAGCTCAGGCAGGCAGGCAGACTCCGGGGGGGGGGGAGGAGATCAGGCTCACTGCTTTTCTTGGGCAGAGCCTGCTTTCCCAGGCTGCTGCTAGGCTGCCTGCAGGGCTTCCTACAGAGCAGCAGATCTGCACAGAGCCCGGTGCTTCACTCTGCGGCCGTAGGCACAGCAAACTAAAACTACTTGAAAGATTTTTAGTTTGCTGCATCCCAAGTTATTTAAGGCATATCATGCTGCTACATCTCCTACAATTTCCTGGAATTAATGCGCGATGCATTGCCGAGGCGTGCAAACACCGACACCATTAAAGTGGTGCAAAAGCATTTAGCCTGCTTTAAAGTGTTGTTCACGCACACCTCTTGTTTCGTCTACACATGGCCATAGAAAGCCTGACAGCAATTTGGGACTGCATCTCTTTAAGCCACAAAAATATGTGGGCGGGATGAATCCAGAGGTAGCAGAATGGGGAAGAGTAGTAACACATATTTTACCACCCTCAAACAATGCCTAAACATCAGATTTTTCAAGGATCTGAGCAAGGAAACATGCCATGTTCCTTTCACTCCCAACAGGTTCTTTCAAAGGTCTAGGCCTGAAGGATGATGATAAAATTGGGCCCTTAACCCAGCACTAGGAGCAGGGATACTCTTAACAAATGGTTTATGAAGGACCTCATTGGTATCTAATATGCACTCTGAAAGCACTCACCTCCCATCTTGCCCTTCCTGC